>NC_080169.1:25706081-26043801 GCF_950295315.1 Erinaceus europaeus
GACCTGTGTGCAGTTCTGGAAAAACACAAGCCCCAGCCTTGGAGGCGCTGAAGAAGACAGTGCCTCCACTGTTGTACTCTCCCTCAGCAGACAGGGGATCCAGGACCCAAAAGCCTGGATTCTCCATACAGGAACTGCCAACATGATTTTTTGGGAAAAAAGAAAAAAATCTTCTCAGGCCACAGGAGAAAACTCTGAAACTGGCATGTTGCATGAATTTATAGGAGGTTTGCCGTACAAAACACCTATTAGTATTTCAGTGAGATGGTATCTGAATTGTAGCATTGCTTATGCCACACCAACTGAGGTATGTTTTTGTTTTCACTCCTAACATTTAATAACAGTTAGCAGAGAAGCTACTGCTGAAAATCACCACATATAACAAAGAAAATACTGCCAGTATAACATAGAAATGGAATATGTGTCAGAAGTGAATTTAGATTCTTAGGTTAATATTATTTTTGCACCTAGGCAATGAACTGACATTAATTTGCCAGCTATGTGATTAGGTTAATTTACTTCAGAATAACCTTGTATTTAACAAATTAAAAACGATAACCCTATCTTCTCATTATCAATCAAAGTAGCTGTAGGCCCACAGAAACACTGCCATTCTGCACTTGATTGCGTTCTTAGAGGCAGTGAAATAAGCACTAAGCCTGACAAATTATCATGCTCAAATAGATCTTCTTGTTTAAGTGCCTACAAATAATTGTCCATTTGTGAATGGTTAAATATCATCAATTATTTTTCCTATAAACAAGATAACCCCTTTCACAAACTGAAATCCACAAATAACATCAGAACATTTTAAACTCATGCGTAATGGCACCACAGTGTGTATGAAATAAATGAAGCTCACACACAAAATAAGAAAGATCAGTAGCTTATGCTCTTGTGACCTTCACCAATATCAGTGATTTCTCTACAACTCTATAAATTGTTTAAATCCTTTAATGACTCAGATGTCATTAATGTGCTGATAATGTTCCCGCACTCACTGGGAACTATGGTTCTGCTAATATTTTGAAAATTACTTTAATTAACCTTATATCATCCTGTAGTAGTTATAAGACACTTTCATATAGTTTAACTATTCATTAATTTATTTTATCATTAACCTTGGATCTTACCCTGGGTAATTCCAGTAATTGATAATTTGGGTTGAGTCAGGTGGTTGGGTTGGAACAGTACATATTGTGGCTTCTATCAATAACTCGAGCTGTCAGGAATCTTTCATTAGTGAAAGACACTACAACAGCTTGGAAGGATAGCAGGAGAGAGGGCACAAGCCAGCAGAAAAAAATTTAGGGATGGGTTTTACTTTATTCATTATTATGATTGTTATTTAACAGAGCGATGTTTGACTCTGGCTGATGGTGATGCAGGTACTAAACTCAAAACCTTGGACCTTCAGGCATGAAAGCCTCTTGCATAATTATGATGCTATCTCCCAGGTTCCTAGAAATGGATTTGAGTTGGTTAGTGACTGTATGGAGGGAGGATTCTGAATGTGTAGCCCAGGATTAAGTACCTACTCCACTCACTCCAACGTCCCTTGAGAGGACCAGAGAGTGAGGATCTGTTACATACCAAGGAGGAAAAGAGAAAGAGGAGTGACCATCCACCAGTAACCATCACAATAACTGATCAAATTAATTTTAACATCAAATGCCTTAATGTTAAGAATGTATTCTATGTTCCTCCTCTGCTTTCTTTTTAAAAATTTTTATTAGTGGGAGTCGGGTGGCAGCGCAGCGGGTTAAGCGCACGTGGCGCAGAGCCCAAGGACCAGCGTAAGGATCCTGGTTCAAGCCCCCGGCTCCCCACCTGTAGGGGAGTCACTTCACAGACGGTGAAGAAGGTCTGCAGGTCTCTATCTTTCTCTCCCCCTCTCTGTCTTCCTTTCCTCTCTCCATTTCTCTCTGTCCTATGCAACAACGACATCATTAACAACTACAACAATAAAACAACAAGGGGAAATAAATATTTTTTAAAAAAAGATAAAAACATACTAATTGATTTTTTAAAAAATTTTATTAGTGATTAACAAGATTGTAAGGTAACAGTGGTATAATTTCACACAACTCCCACCACCAGAGTTTTATGTCCCATCCCTTCTTTTGGAAGTTGCCCTATTCTGTTTTTGTATTGGGTGGATTAATAGTTTACAGTCTGTTGTTTTCGACGGGCTGGCTTCACAGGCGGGTAACAGACGACCAGGGACTCATGGCTGGGTTGTAGGTAGTATCTCTTTATTCATGAAGGACGCAGCGCAATCTATACCAAGCTAAGCTAAAGCTAAACTAACTAACTACAAACAATCTTGTCTTTATAAATATACTAGCCCAGTAGGGTGGGAACAGGATGCAACGCAGAGAGGGTGGAGAGAAAAGTGACTGGTGAAAATCAGGGTATGACAAGGAGAGGGGGCGGAGCAGGTGAGAATTCTACCACTAAACCACCAATGCCCTGGAGGGAAGGTGGTGCTTGTTAACAGAGGTTATGTAAATAGAATGAAGTGGTTATGTAAATAGAATGCAGTGTTAAGCAGGGGGGATTTAAACCAAATGAAACAGAAGGGGGTTTTAGAAGCATACCAACAACAGTCGATAGTAAAATACAGTAGTTTGTACATGTGTAACATTTCTCAGTTTTCGCCCTAGAGTCCTTTACTTTGGTGCCATACACCAACTTCAGTCCAAGCTCTGCTTTGTGTTTTCCGTTGTGTTCTTATTTTTCAACTTCAGTCTATGAGTGAAATCATCCCATAGTCATCCTTCTCTTTCTGGCTTATCTTACTAAACATGATTCCTCCAAGCTCCATCCAAGATGAGGTGAAGAAGGTGAATTTACTAGGAAACCTCCCTATTACTTATCCCTCTGGGAGTATGGATCAGAAATCTTTTTTATTTTTAATATTTATTTATTTACTCCTTTTTGTTGCCCTTGTTTTATTGTTGTTGTTGTTGTTATTGATGTCGTTGTTGGTTAGGACAGAGAGAAATGGAGAGAAGAGGGGAAGACAGAGGAGGGGAGAGAAAGAGAGACACTTGCAGACCTGCTTCACTGCCTGTGAAGTGACTCCCCTACAGGTGGGGATGGGGCGGGCGGGGGGGGCTTGAACCAGGACCAGTCCTTGTGCTTTGGACCACCTGCGCTTAACCAGTTGTGTTATTGCCCGACTCGGGCCAAAATTCTTGATAGGGTGCAGAAGGTGGAATGTCTGGCTTCTGTAATTGCTTCTCTGCAGGACATGGACATTGCTAGTGCTGACTTTTCTTTGTAGACACATCCAGATAGTCAAATTCTGCTGCCATATACCAAAAGCCCTGGCTTTCTCATCCCTGAATCCACAGCTTGTCAGAACTCTAAAAAACCCAGCTTTGCAAGCAATCCCAATAGCATCCAGTTAGTACCACTATCACCCCAGACATGGGCACCCTGAAGACACAGAGCTGAAATGTCGAGTTAGGGGAGCTGATGACAGGGTTCTCAGAGAGTGCATTAAATAAAGCAGTGATGTGTGAAAACTGAAAGTTTCATCTGGAGGTGCCCTGGTAGACCATAAGAGGGCGCAGTTAATTTCCACATGGTCAACCCAGCCAGAATCACACATGCTGAAAAGAACACTGTTCAGTTCAGGATTTAGTTAGGAATCAGTTGTGATCCAAATTCTCAGTCCTGTCTTTCTCTGTGTTCCTGTTACCTCCACTGTGAGACCATCATCTTCAAGATGAATCTCATGTAAACCACTGAAGAGTCTTAATTTTTTAGACAGATTTTAAAATTTATTTCATTTTAATAAGAGAGAAATAGAAAGAGAGAAAAGGTGACAGAGAACAGCTCAGCTTTGGCTTACGGTGGTGCTAGTGATTGAACCTGGGCCCTTGGAGCCTCAGGCATGAAAGTCTTTTTGCATAGCCATTGTGCTGCTTCCCCCACCTCCACTCCAAGATTCTTAATATCTTAAGTAAAATGTTTTCTGATGTCAGAGTGACATCATTTGAGAAACCAGGGTTTCAAAGAGCAGCATTCTTTCTACTTATGTTTCTGATGCCCAACAGTTTCAAGATTTGCAGCTGCTCACCTTCTTGGGAGAAGGCCCAGTAGCGGAACAGAGCTGGAGTGGGACAGGTGGAACCACTGTAGTCAGTACATGGCCCCCAATGGTACATTTTACATCTGAGAGGGGGTGTCTGTAGTAGCTCAGCAGATGAAGGAAAGGCAATGTGTGAAAAGAAAAATGTAGTCAGGGAGATGGCACAGTGGATAAAGTGCTGGACTCTCAAATATGAAGTCCAGAGTTCGATCCCCAGCATTGCATGTGCCAGGGTGATACTCTGGTTCCTTCTCCCTTTTTCTTATAAACTAATAAATAAATCTCAGAAAAGAAAAGGAAAGGAAAACTCCAGGGGTCATTAAGAGTTTTGGGTCAAGTTATTTCAGGTACTAAATAATGGACACTTCACCACATGGTGGGTTTTACTAAATGTGGAGGATCTGGACTCCTAGAAAGGAGTTATTTCTCCAGTAAGGGTGAGTAGTGAGGTCAGGGGCTGAGTGGGTGAGTGGGGATAAAAACAAGTGACCCAGAACTACTGAACTACTTTCTCAAATCAGATCTGACATCTTAGAAATCTCCTGGTTCAACTCTCTTCTTGTATTGTTTTTTGTTTTTCTTTTTGCCACTCAGGATTATTTATTACACAATCAACTCAATGCTCCTGGTAGTCATCTTTTCCTTTTTTTTTTTCTTTTGCCTTTTCTTTCTTTTATTTGATAGAACAAAAATACATGGAGAAGGAAGCAGGAGGTAGGGAGAAAAAAAGAGAGACACCTGCTGCACTGCTTCACAGCTCATAAAGCTTCTCCCTTGCAGGTGGGGACCAGGGCTTGAGTCATGGTCCCTGCACATGTGTATACTCTACTGGGTGCACCATAACCCAGTCTTGGGTCTCTTCTTTTACTGACACCAAGGAAGATTCTAACAAATTGACTATTTCAGAACCTCCGTGAAGTTCCAGAGTCCCTCATAAATTCCATAATCTTGTTCTTGTGGATTCTTTACTCAAGACTAACAAACAACGCCAAACCACAGTGGCTTAACACAATTAAAAAAACATCTTGTTTGTGGAACTATTTTATGTCAATATTTGATAGACACCTTTCCTGAAAGAATTCGGAGATCTTTTGTCTTTTTCTGAACAGAATATGTGAAAGACAGGTTGTGGTGGGGGACATATTCTTGTATTCATGGGGCCCTAAATATAGTCAATGGATGGGAGAGAGACAGTGAGGGAGAAAAAAAGGACTAGAGTCGCATGTCTCACTCCTTCTTATAGTCCACTGGCTAGAAGCCACCGACAAGACTTCCTCTTACGGCAGGAGAGCTGGGAAATGTAGTCCCACTTTCTGTGCAGAAAAACAATGTGATGAAGTTAGGTATGCACACAGTAAGGCCATTTTCAGTCATTGGGAGTTTTATACTGAATAGTAGAAAATGCAAAATCTTTGGCAGCAGCAGGACATGCGTTTGGATCTTGGGCATGTGACCTTGAGCAAAGCACTAATTTCTTTTTAATTTTTTTTTAAAGATGTGTTTACTTCATTTATTTTTTTTTATCATTTTACTGAGACTATGTGGAACTACATGATTGTTTTCAGAGGGCTACAGGTCCAGTCTGTCAGGATAGGCATCGGTACACTTCATCCTCTACCAGATCATTGTCCTCCTCCCCTGTTGTTAAAATTTTCGGACGGCTCTTTCTGGGTGGGTTGGCTTCACGGGCGGGTAACAGAGACGCGGAGACAACAGCTGGGCAGGGAAGCTGTATTTCTTTATTCAGGAACAACAATTCATAAACTAAGACAAACTAATCACCAAACAGAACTCTGCTGTCTCTTTGCGGCGGCGCAAGCACTCTCTCACTCTTGAACTCAGGAACTCTCCAACTCTGGAACTCTGGAACTCTTGTACTGGGGAACCCTCTGAAACTCTGGCACTCTAGAACTCAGGAACCCTCTCCCGGGGTTCCTTGGGGCGGGGCCAAGCGGGCTGCGAAATTAACTGGACTGATCCAATTCTCTTGGCGGGGGAGGGCTAGAACAAACCAATGTAAAGCATACGACACTCCACCAATAGGACACTGAATCTCTAACCTCCCTTAACCTGTACTCCTGCCTCCCCCTGCTTTGAGTCTGAATCTGCTGTGATGATCACAGTTCATTCAAGTTTTACCCTGTTTTTCCTAGCTTTGTTTCTTAGGTCCCACCTAAAGTTTGGATTTCCCCAGTCTCAGCTTGCCTAACTGGAAAATGGGGCTAGCATGTGGAGTCACTGTTACCATTAAATAAGACGATGAGCTAAATGTCTACATTGTAGTACATTCTCCCCTTGTTTTTGCAAGATGCAGTAGTGAGGAGGAAGAAATAGGAAGCATTTTTAATAGCCCATTTCAACCAACCCTGGCAACCAAGACTGTCAAGAAAGTGGACATTTCTAAAAGAGAGGCCAAGAGAGCATGAAAGCATGAACACAAAGTGATATCCATCCCAACGTTCAATGAAGCTTTATTTATAACTACTAAGAGGTGGAAACAACTGTAATGCCTGCCAGAGAGATGACTGGATAGAGACTATGTGATGGATAACACACCAAGAAATTCTCTCCTGCTATTTTTTTAACATGACATTTTGCCACCTGCAGCTAAATGGAAAGAATTGGAGGAGATTCTGTGAAAGCAAAGTAAGCCAGAAGGGAAAAGACAAGTACTGGATGATTTCATCCATGTGTGAAATATAAAGAAATGAAATTTTAAAAAGCAGGCAAAGTAAAAAATAAGCCGGTGGACACTGACAACAGATCAGAGGTCACTTTAGGAGAAAGGGAAGGTAGAAAAAATGTGAAGAGGTAGAAGAAAGGGTGAGAGTTTATTTTAAAAAAAATAGTAATAGCAAAAGGCTATTTCCTCGGTCTTCTTGCTAAACTTTAGTGTAATTCATTCTGCCTGACATGGGAATTTGGGAAGGGGGGAGGGAGCAAACATCCATTTTATTTGACTAATAAAAATTCATTCACTTAGCATGCAGTTCCAGCAAGAGGATTTTCATCTTTCATGTTCAGTCTGAGACTGTCACATCTAGAAAGCAGTGATTTTTTTTTTTTTTTTTACAATTTTTAAAAATATGTTTCTAAAGAGAAATGATCTAAACAGAAGTGTGGCTGTTCATATATGGCTTGTGGTATTCTAAAAACAGTCCGAGCCACCAGGTTCCAGATGCTACTATGATGCCAACCTGACTTCCCTGTGCAGATGACCCCACCATGTGTCCTGGAACCCCACCTCCCCAGATCTCTGCCCCACTAGAGAAAGAGAGAGAGAGAGAGAGAGGCAGGCTGGGAGTATAGATCGACCTGCCAATACTCATGTTCAGTGGGGAAGCAATTACAAAAGCCAGACCTTCCACCTTCTGCAACCTATAAAGAATTTTGGTCAATACTCCCAGAGGGATAAAGAATAGGGTAGTTATCAAGGGAACACATGGGATACAGAGTTCTGGTAGTGGGAATTGTGTGGAATTGTACCCCTCTTATCCTATAGTCTTGGACATAGTTCCATTTTATAAATTTAAAAAATAAATAAATAAATAAAAACAGTCTAGTTCTTAGGAATGAACAACAGCCTTTTCACTGTGAAGACCTTAAGAGGTGGGATGTGGTTCAAGTCTCCTGAAAAGGCTGGAGCTTGCCATATTAAGGGCTTCCCTCAATATTCACTGATAGGAAATTGATGGATGAATGAATGAATGATGAATGAATGAATGAAAAAATGAAGTCACTCACAGAACTAGTTACAACAAAATAACACTTTTGTCTCAAAGGAGGAGGGGGCCCTGGGGCAGGTGTCACATTTTAGTTTGGGATTTCCTGAATGGTTTCATTTGTAAAGCTAACAGTAACTAAAATATGCCTACTAGCTCTCTATAAAATGGAGACCCCTCCCCAACTCTTCATATGCACTACTCCAGCCTTTAGGTTCATGATTAGTCAACAATTTGTTTGGCTTTATATGTTAACTCTCTTTTCAGCCACTGGGTTCCAGATGCCAGCATGATGCCAACCAGACTTCCCTGGACAGACAACCCCACCAATGTGTCCTGGAGCTCCAGTTTCCTAGAGCCCCACCCCACTAGGGAAAGAGAGAGGCAGACTGGATGTATGGATCAACCTGTCAATGCCCATGTTCAGCAGGGAAGCAATTATAGAAGCCAGACCTTCCATCTTCTGCATCCCACAATGACCTTGGGTCCATACTCCCAGAGGGATAAAGAATAGGAAAGCTATCAGAGGAGGGGATGGGATACAGAGTTCTGCTGATGAGAATTGTGTGGAGTTGTATCCCTCTTATCCTGTGGTTTTGTCAGTGTTTCCTTTTTATAATATATACATATATATATATATATATATATATATATATATATATATATATATATATATAAAAGCTAACAATGAAACATACCAACACCCAAGAAACATGCACACACCCTAGATGAAGCCTGATTATGTTTCTCCTTTAGTGTACAGTCTTTTCAAATAACCTCCCAAGCTAAGATAGCTAAGATAAGTGGAAATAGCATTTTGAAAGTAATCAATAAAACAGTATAGGAACTCAGAAGGTTAATGTTTTTTTCTACCAAGAAATTTTTTTTCCCGAAGGGTATAATGGTGGCTAAAATCACAAATCATGGTCCTGCACTGCCCCCTGGTGCCTTTTCTGTGTAATTGTCGATGCCTGTAATTGCGCCCAGTTTTCATTATTAGCGTTGATTCTTGATTTATTTATGAGTCTGGGACTTTGAGGGCTTGGCTTATTTGTAAGGAGTGAGGGACAGGGGGAACTGAACAGATATTTTCTTTCAGCACTTTTCAAATGAATTATCACCATAATGTCAACCTGGGATGAGATTTGAAAGCTGAAACTATGATGTGTTATTTTAAAAAGAAGCTCTTTCACCTCCAGGGCATTATTGGCTTTTGAATATCTTTCAGCAAGCAGATAATTAAGCAGTTTCTTTTTCCCATTAAGATATTCTTTGTAAATCAGCTGGGCAGAGAACAGTTTTTAATTTCAGAGATTAATTATCACATGTAGTAATTAAGTCACTTTTTTTCCTCCTGAGACTTATTAATTTAAATAAAACACATACAGAGCTAGTATAGGAAATGAACATTGTGAACAAGGTTAAAATATTTCCAAAGACAATGAATACTGTTGAAATTAATTCCAGTAAGGGTATTACTATTCCTAGGAAAGAGAAACCTATTCAATTACACTGAACTGATAAGTGAAAATGGTGAATAGTAATCATTCAGAATTTGAGGCTGTTGTTTATCTGTTTATGAGCCTGAATAATGACACTGCAATTGTGAGATGGGATGGAGAAAAGAGAACGTTTTCTTCTCCCACCCTGTTGTGTGATGATCAAAGTCAGTCTAAGTCAGCTTTATTTCAGGTTCCAGGTGTGCTTGGCCTGCACTGTCAGTGGACTCTGACAATCAGGATCTCCAGGCCTGGGAGGAAGACAGACTGATGACATCTAGGCACCTGCCAATCCCAATCTGTGGGGCTGGAGGTAGTCCCAACGGGGGGTGGGGGGGTGGGGGGGAGCAAGCAGCAAACTGCAGTCCAGGGAGAAAGAGAGCAATGCACCCATGGAGAATCTGACCTCGGAAGGCAGGAAATTGCTCTGCGGGAAAGAAGACTGAAGGCATCATGTGAGTAGCCACTGGTATAGGAAAGCCTGCATAACATCTGTCTAGCAGAAGTGTACAAAAGGAAGAGAGGGAGATTGCAGAAGGGTCCCTAGCACACTGTCCTAAGCAAGGAGTTTTATATCAAGAGCTCTGGGGTGCTCTGGAGGGTTTAGGAAGGAGAGGCGACATGAGCAGCTGGGTGGTCTTCGGAAGGTGGGTTGGAGGGCCAACTGGTTGGAGGGCCACTGGTTGGAGGGCCAACAGCTGAGACGAAGACAGTGGCTATTTAGTGAAATGACAGTGAGGCATCTCCAATTTTTCTCTCCTGCATTTATCAGAAAGTCGCCTGTGGTTGTGTAGTGTGAGGAAGGAGCTCAGTGTAAAGACAAGGCTGGAGTAGGCCAGGCAGTGGCACACCTGGTAAAGCACACATATTACATGCACAAAGATCAGGGTTCAAACCTCCTGTCCCCAGCTATGAGAAGAGGGAAAGCTTGATGAGTGATGGAGCAGTGCACCCTGTGTCTCTTTCTCTCTGCCTCTCTATCCCCTCCTCTCTCAATTCTGTCTCTTTTTTAAAAGAAGGAGGAGGAGAAGCAGGAGGAGGAGTAGAATGGGAAGAAGGAGAAGGGGAAGGGGAAGGAGAAGGGGAAGGGGAAGAAGAAGAAAAGAAAAAGGGGGAGGAAGGAAAGGAAAGAAGGTAGAAAGGAAGAAAGGAAAAGAGGAAGGAAGGAAGGAAGGAAGGAAGGAAGGAAGGAAGGAAGGAAGGAAGGAAGGAAAGGCTGCTAGGAGCAGTGGAGTCATTGTGCAGGCACCAAGCCTTTGTCATAAACCTAGTGACATTTTTTTTAAAAGTATTAATTTTAAAAAGGAAAAGGCAGGAGTTTGGTACTTGACAAGTCCTCTGAATTAACCCCTGAATTAGTAACCCAGACTTGACTCTTACTAACTTGGGGCAGGTCTCCTGACCTCTCTTGGTCTGTGTTTTTAACCAGTAAATTGGGCACAGTGATATCTGCTTGGAGAAAGAATGTGGATGTGACACTGCAGGCGCCCTGTAACTATTACCTTTGATTAAAGTGAAAATGATTCCCATCATAAAGGGGCCAGCCCAAGGTAAGCTCCTGTGCGAGCTCTCCCAGCCTCCAGAAAGCAAGCATTCACAGTGAGTGGTTATGCATTTTAATGTGAGGATGCCATGAATGTCTACTCCTTCTGGTCTGTAAGCCTTACAGAAACGGGGACTCTGTCTGCTTTGTCATCATGGTTCATGTGCCCTACGAGTGCTAGAGATAACTATCAATCCAAATCCGGAACACTGACAACACCAATTGCTGGTGAAGATATGGGTGCACAGGAATTCCATTTACTGTGGTGGGAATGCAAAATGAAATAGCCACTTTGCAAGACATGTGGTGTTGCTTGCCAAGTTTACTTTTAGTAGACAGCACGGCAAATGCGTGCCTTGTTAGTTATGCAAACAAGTTAAAACCATTTCATTTATGTCCACAGAAAAGCCTACACATTCATGCTTAGACTTCTAAAGATGTCTATCATATATTGATGCATAACTGCCTAAATGTGGAAGCAATCAAGATACCCTTCAGTAAGTGATGGCTAAGTAAACATGGCATATCTAGACAATGGAATGATATTTGGCCATAAAGAAAAAGTAACTATCAACTCATAAAAAGATATGGGTAACCTTGAGTGCGATGTGAAAGAAGCTGGTCTGAAGAGAATAGATGCTATATGATTTCATTATGATTGTGTTCACAGGCAAGAACAAAGCTGTGGGTGTTGGTATGCATGAGACCCCTTCTGTTTCATTGGTTTAATACCCCCTGCTTAACACTGTATTCTATTTACATAACCACTGTATTCTATTTACATAACCACTGTATTCTATTTACATAACCACTGCAGGGCATTGGTTCAATCCCCACTGGTTCATGATATGTTTTTGCTCCGCCCCCTCTCCTTGTCACACTCCGATTTTCACCAGTCACTTTTCTCTCCACCCTCTCTGCATTGCATCCTGTTCCCACCCTACTGGGCTAGTATATTTATAAGGACAAGATTGTTTGTAGTAGTTAGCTTAGCTTAGCTTGGCATAGATTGTGCTGCGTCCCGCATGAATAAAGAGATACTGCCTACAGCTCAACCATGAGTCCCTGGTCATCTGTTACCCGCCCGTGAAGCCAGCCCGGCAAAAACAACATGTGGGTGGGTACAGTAAAAAAAAAAAAAAAAAAGGTTGTGTGGGAGGGAGTGTGCAAGGGTGGGTAGGTGGAACATAGGAACTTTGAAGAAGTGAACAATCTCTGTTTACTATTGTAATGGTGGGTACATATCACTAAGCATTTGTCCAAACTCAAAGGATGCACAGAACAAAGATGAACTATATATACGCTATGGACTTGGGCAATAATGTGTCACTGTAAGCTCACTGTTGTCACAAGTGTACCACTTCCATGAGGAATGTTGATAGTGGAGGAGACCCTGCAGGCTGAGCTGGGGAGTGGAGGATGTATGGAGAATCTCTGTCTTCCTCTCTTATTTATTTTACTGTGAACCTAAAATTGTTCAAAAGGTAAGTAAATAGTTTTTTTTTTTTTTTAACCAGAGCACTGTTCAGCTCTGGCTTATGGTGGTGCGGGGCATTGAACCTGGAACTTTGGAACCTCAGGCTTGAGAGTCCATTTGCATAACCATTATGCTATCTACCCTCTTCGTTGTAAATAGTCTTTTGAAAATAGCAATCAGGGCTGGGGAAACAGCATACTGGTTATTCAAAAGGCTTTTCATGGGAGTTGGGCCATAGCACAGCGGGTTAAGCGCAGGTGGCGCGAAGCACAAGGATCCCGATTCTGGCCCCGGCTCCCCACCAGCAGAGGAGTTGCTTCACAGGCGGTGAAGCAGGTCTGAAGGTGTCTCTCTTTCTCTCCCCCTTTCTGTCTTCCCCTCCTCCTTCCATTTCTCTCTGTCCTATCCAACAACGATGACATCAATAACAACAACAACTACAACAATAAAACAAGGGCAAAAAGAGGGAATAAATAAAAATTAAAAAAAAATTTTAAAGGCTTTTCATGCATGCCTGAGGCATCAGATTCAATCCCTAGCACCACCATATACAGTGCTGAGCAGTGCTCTGATAGGGAAAAAATAACTTAAATATATATATATATATATATATATATATATATATATATATATGTATGTATAGCAATCAGTTCTTTTGTTGTAGTTGTTTCTCTTCTTCAGAAACACCCTCGCCTTGGTGGTGGTGGGGTGACTTTTCTCTTAATTAAATTCAAGAACAAAGGAGCACGTCTGGGGAAAACCCTGCAGGCATCTCCTTGCTAGAGTGATGACAGAACTAAAAAATGGTGAAGGCGCCCTCTGAGAAGACTGTTTCCCAGAATCCCATGGTTCCAGGCTTGGTAAGTCTCTTTAGAAACTGCAGTTGAATTTGGGTGTTAACATCCTCAGAGGCCACATGGTAGCCAGGTGGAAGGGCAGGCACAGCTGAGAAGACTTGATCCTCAGGAAGACCCAGAAGCTCTGGGTTCCTGTCTCCCACCATTAACTTCTCTGTGCCTCCACTTGCTCACTTACAAATTGGGGACAAGACTCTTTATTAGCAGAGCTCTTCTGAGGATGAAACTGAGCTAATCCATTTACAGTGTTTAGAACACACTCATGCTTGTTATTGATTATGTAATTTGCTGACATGGGGAAAAGAGACAAAGACCTTTCATATGCTCGTTCACTGCTCTGGAAATCAGAAACGGGAATTAGGAGTGCTTAGATTTAACCTCTGCAGCAAAGACAAAACAATTCTGTATTAGGTTTTACATGTTTCAGTCTTAGAAACAATAAAGGGTTGGTTGGTTTTTTTTTGCATGATTAAATCCACATTGAAATTTGTCGTTTTTGTTTGTGTGTGTGTTTACATAGCATTTTTGAACATGTGTGTATATAGAATTATTTTTTAATTTTTTAAACATTATTTTTATTTATTTGATAGAGACAGAGAAACTGAGAGGAGAGGGGGAGATTGAGAGGGAAAGAGACAAAGAGATACCTGAAGCCCTGCGTCACCACTTGTGAAGCTTTCCCCCTGCAGGTGGGGACCAGGGGCTTGAACCCGGGACCTTACATACTGTAATGTGTGTGCTTAACCAGGTGTGCCACCACCTGGCCCCGTAATTATTTTTTATGAAATAAATTAATGCATTTATCTTAATGTAAATGTAAAGGTATTTTAAAATTTTTTCTACAAATTTTCTCTACAAACAATGAGACTGGGTGAGTTTGATTACTTTGCAGATCACTCTAGTGTTGGTGCCAGTTCTAAAATTCTGGTTTTCTGGGTGTATTGCAGGCAACTTTTGTTTAAGTTCTTTGTTCATCCTCTCTTCCTTCTTTCCTCCTCCTCGCCCCCTCTTCCGTCCGCCTCCTCCTCCCCTCCTCCCCTCTTCCTCCTCCCCTCCTCTTCCCTCTCCTCATTCATCAAATATGGTAGGAGGTTTGCTATATGCAGACAGTGTAGCAGGGGCTGCTGGTATACAAACAAGTTCACATTCTGAAGAAGCTCGAAGTCTAGTGATTCTCAGAGAGTGAGAAAGCTATTATTTGATTGCAAATTTGAATAAATGTCTTTAAAGATTTATTTAAAGAGGAGGAGATACAAAGAGAACCAGAGCATTTCTCAGGTACATGTGATAACAGGAATTGAATTCAAGACCTCATGTGTGAGAGTCCAGCACTGCCCACTGTACCACCTCCCTAGTCATGGACAGATGGCTTTAGTGGCACAGAAATGAAGGAGTACAAAGGAAATAGTCAATGGATGGAGGCTAGCTGGCAGTCCCACTTTTTCTTTTTAAATTTTTACTTATTATTAGAGACAAAGAGAAATTGAGAGGGTGTGGATAGAGAGGGAAAGACACAGATAAACACCTGCAGCCCTATTTCCTTCTCCAAGTGGGGGCTGGGGGCTTGAACCTGGGCCCCTGCACACTAAAATGTGTGCGTTTAACCAGGTGCTCTACCGCCTGGCCCCACAGTTGTCGTCGTCTGTGCCCATTTTTTTCAATTTTTGGATAGGATAGAGGGAAATTGAGAGGGTTGGGGAAGATAGAGAAGGAGAGAGAAAGACAGACACCTGCAGACCAGCTGTACAGCCTGTAAAGTGACCCCGCTGAAAGTGGGGAGCTGGAGGCTCAAACTGGGATCTTTGTGCGGGTCCTTGCACTTCGTACTATGTGCGCTTAACTTGATGTGCTACCGCCTGGTCCCCCTTCCACTTCTTTTTTTTTTTAATTTATTTTTTATTTAAGAAAGGATAAATTAACAAAACCACAGGGTAGGAGGGGTACAACTCCACACAATTCCCACCACCCAGTCTCCAGATCCCATCCCCTCCCCTGACAGCTTTCCCATTCTCTAACCCTCTGGGAGCATGGACCCAGGGTCATTGTGGGTTGCAGAAGGTGGAAGGTCTGGCTTCTGTAATTGCTTCCTCGCTGAACATGGACGTTGACTGGTCAGTCCATACTCCCAGTCTGCCTCTCTCTTTCCCTAGTAGGGTGGGTCTCTGGGGAAGCAGAGCTCCAGGACACATTGGTGGGGTCTTCAGTCTAGGGAAGCCTGGCCGGCATCCTGATGGCATCTGGTACCTGGTGGCTGAAAAGAGAGTTAACATACAAAGCCAAACAAATTGTTGAGCAATCATGGACCCAAAGCTTGGAATAGTGGAGTGGAAGTGTTGGGGGGGGGTACTCAGTGCAAACTCTAGTGTACTTCTGCTTTCAGGTATATATTTTGCACTAGTTTATGGATACGTGTGAACATATGCTCTCTCTCACAGAACCTGGTCTATATCTAGGTTTTGGGACTTTGTTAGAAAGTGATCCACCTGGGATGGAATTAGAGAATACTATAAAAGGAAAGGTCTCACCTGAGTAATGAAGCTGAAGGGTTGTCATTCCACATCTGAAGTCTCTGGATACAGTCTGAACTGAAGCATGTTGAGGTGGCAATCGTTGCGTTGATTAGGTTGTGATCGGCAGATGCAATATTATTTGATATGGATTGGGAGAGGCATGCGGGAAAGTGGGCCCTATCCTAAGATTCCAGGACTGGGGGAAGTAGAGGCTCTATAGTGGAGATGTGAGGTTCCTGCTGTCTTAGGGTTCAAAAAGACAATGGATAGTTAATGTTATAATCACATTATTTGGTAATTGGGTTAACTTCGAAAAGTCCTTTTGTTAGGGTTTGCTGTATAGTACCTAGTATCTTATATAGCCGTGCCACTGGTTGCTTCTGATCTACTTGGTCTAGGCTTTTGAGACAGTCTGCATATCAAATACACAGCCTATATATTAAAAAGACTCAGTCTGTGTTTTAAAAACTTTGAGACGTACAATTAATTTCCCCCTCTCATATTAATTAGCTAGTGATTTATATGACTACACTTTACTAGGAGTGCACATAAACACCATTCCCACCACCAAAATACTGTGTCCCATCCCACCCACCTGCCCAGGAAGCCGCATGTTCACCCTCCCCCTCACCACAAGGTTTTTACTTTGGTGCCCTAACCCCTTCCACTTCTTAAGACAGTACAATTCCAAAGGACTCTCCTACCTTCTGCACAATTGTCATGTTACTACTGATGGATAGTAACCTGCTTAAAACATACTCATCTGAGCCTAGTTCCTAAGCCTGTTGTGGATTTAAAGGTTTCGATTATTTAGACTTTATTTTAGGCATCCAGAATTTCCCACCCTGGAAATGAAGACAAGAGTGTACTTTCATTGCTTTACAGAGAGTTTTTCTGCCATATGGGACAGATACTCTCGCGGCATTTGGGTCACGGCATTTGAGTCAACCACACTGCAGGTCTCTGTGGCTGAGCTGTAGTGCTCAACCTGACGCTATTGACTGGCTATGGAAGAAGGGCAAACGCTAGAAGAAGAAGTGCTGGAGAGGTTCCATCTAGAGGAGTGGGTGTGGCCACACACCATATCTTTTGGTACTTGTGTGAGAACATTCACTTGCTGACTACATACATCTCATCACAGTTTTCTGTATATTACAGACAGGGCATGATACTGATTTTTCTGTTGGTGTTGAAATTATGCATTTAAGTAGGTACTGCATGAAAAAAATTCTGGAGAGTAAAGGAAGGTGTCACACACAGAAGATCTGTTATAAAAGGAGGGAACTATAAAGTGAAGATGGGCCAGCAAAATAACTCCTTGGATTGAATGCTAGTTTCCATTTATGTGACCCTGGTTTGAGTCCCACCTACATTGCAATAAAGAAGGCTTCCGTGTTCAGTGTTGTTCTCCCACCCCCCACACCCCGTGTGTGTGTGTGTGTGTGTGTGTGTGTGTGTCCATCTTTGTCTCTATCTAAAATAAATAAAGTAAATATAAAGTAAATGATGAAATATAAGAATTGCTGAGGAACAGAGAAATGGGAAAATGGGTCAGCGCTGTGCTGGAAGGATAGATTAGACTGAGACTGGAAAACGACCCCAAAGGAAAATACTCTCAATTGCACTTTATCTAAAATGCTGCTCAGATTTTCATTCATGCTAAGT
Organism: Erinaceus europaeus; assembly: GCF_950295315.1. Lineage (NCBI taxonomy): Eukaryota > Metazoa > Chordata > Mammalia > Eulipotyphla > Erinaceidae > Erinaceus > Erinaceus europaeus. Next base: position 25,723,457 of record NC_080169.1, read on the forward strand.
TGAGAGGAATCTTTTTTTTAAATGTATTTGTTATTGGATAGAGACAGAGAGAAATTGAGAGAGAAGGGGGAGATAGAAAGGAAGAGAGACACCTGCAGACCTGCTTCACCGCCTGTGAAGTGAATCCCCTGCAGGTGGGGAGCCAGAGGCTTGAACCAGGATCCTACCTGGTCCTTGCACTTTGCCACATGTGCGCTAACCCACTGTGCTACTGCCCGACTTCCGAGAGGAAAGGATCATAAACATCCAAGCCAAAATGTCTTCTAGTTGGTTTCAGAGAGCACTTCAGAGCTACGTGTTCTGAACTTCACCTGCTTTAACTTCTGTCATGACTTTGAACCTCAGTTTCACACTCATAAAACAGTAGGGCTGGGATTAGTGTCTTTCTTTGCCCAAATTTTATGAATCATCTACAGCAGCCCTTTTGACAGTAAATCTCTCACTTTGCGTAGATCTTGTAAAAGAACTTCATAAAGAAGCATAGTGTTTTTACATTGTTTTCTAGTAAAGAGTTTAAGATTGCTTTTTTAAAAAAACTGTCTTTTTTTAAAACTTTTTTTATATTTATTTGTTTTCCCTTTTGTTGTCCTTGCTGTTCTTTATTGTTGCTGTTAAGATTGCTTTTTAAAAGATAAAGTCCTGGCAGAGGGTGAAACCAAAACCCTGTGATTTCTATAAAATGTACAAGTTCATGGAATTTTTACTTAGCATAAAACTTATGAGGTAGTGCTCAATAAAGATGTATAACTTTCAAATGTAGCTTCACTAGTCATTGCTGTGTGGCTTTGAGTTAATTGCTTAGCCTCTTAAAACCAGAATGATAATTATCCATAGAACCTATATTGAAAATAAGTACGCCTCATTATTGCCTCCAATGCTGACATTTAAATGAAGCGACACATTTGCAATAGCATTTACAATAGAGTGCATCACTCAGTTTTGCAAGTTGAAAAAATTCCAGGGATTTTGTTGCATACTGACGTGAATATACTTCAAAGCAATTGAGCTGATACTCAGAAATGGTTGAATGGCACCTGAGGAAATAGTTCAGCTGATATAGCACAGGACTTACATGCCTATAGGTTACCGATTCAATCCCGGGTACCACGTGTATCAGAATTGTGCTCTGTTAGTTTGTTTATGACTAGCGTTGCTTAGCTCTGGCTTATGATGGTGCTGGGCACTAAATCTGGAAGCTCATTATGCTATCACCCCACCCCTCTCTTTGCCTTTTATGTTGAACTCTTTTTATCATATAAGTACAAACAATTAAAACAGAAATGGTTGCCATGATAATGGAGGTGTTAGTATTTCAGTAACATAATTATAAAAATGAAGGAGATATGTGTCATGTCATATACTAAGTGCTTGATAAATATACTGCACCTGTTATTGTTGGTTTTTTTTTTTAATTTCCAAGTGAGTCTCTATCTGCCATACATTCGCCCCACAAATAAAGACCAAGCACCATGGCCCAGGAAGTGGTACAATAGATCCAGCATCCCATTAATTCTCAAGCATGAGGTCCTGAGGGCGTGCATTGTGAGAGTGGAATCTTTTCTGTATCTGCCACTAAGACTCCACAAGAAAGACAAAAACCAGGAGTTTGGCGGTAGTGCAGAGGGTTAAACACAGGTGGCGCAAAGCTCAAGGACCAGTGTAAGGATTCCGTCCTAGCCCTCAGCTCCCCACCTGCAGGGGAGTCGCATCACAAGCCGTGAAGCAGGTCTGCAGGTGTCTATTTTTCTTTCCCCCTCTCTGTCTTCCCCTTCTCTCTCCATTTCTTTCTGTTCTGTCTAACAACGACGACATCAATAACAACAGCAATAATAACTATAAGGGCAATAAAAGGGAATAAATAAATAAATATTTTTAAAAATTAAAAAATAAATAAACAAATAAAAGAAAGACAAAAACCTTGTCCTTTATGGGCCAGACTGTGGTGTACTCAGTAGCATGCACATTTTATCTTTCACAAAGACATGGGTTCAAGCCCCCAGTCTGCACACAAAGGGGGGAGGTTTCACAAGTGGTGAAGCAGTGCTGCAGGTGTCTTTCTTTCTCTCTTCCTCCTTATACCCCTGTCTCTTCTCAGTTTCTGTCTCTATCAAACAAAGGAGGGGGAAAAAATGAAAGAAAGAAATAGATGCCAGGAGTGGTGGGATCATCTTACAAACATGGAGCCATAGTGAGAACCCTGGTGAACATATATATTATATATCTCTTCTGTTCTATCCAGTAAAATGGAAAAAATGGCTACCAGGAGTAGTGGATTTATAGCGCTGACACCAAGCCCCAGCAATAACCCTGGAAGCAAAGATAAAATAAAATAAAATAATAAAAATGTATGCCTTAAGCAGTATTAGCTGGCACTAGGAGTGAAAAGTTACAGCCTCTTTGCTCAAGGAACCTCAGCACCCACAGCTGGAAAGTGGCACCGTTCCTAAGCTAGGGCTTCCCCATCACCACAGGGCAGTGACTCACTCATATGTCCCGGCATATGACACATACAGGCCAGGCAGGGAGGGTGTGTGCCCAGTACTCACTTGTCCTTGTGGGTCTGGCTTTCACACCACCTGAAATCTAATTAGGGTGGCATTTCCATCTACTTGAGATTCACTAATCTAGGTGACAGCGAGCTCTCTCCTGCCAGCCACCCACACTGATGTGAGATGTGACAGAAGTGATGGGCCTTCCACCAGCCGCCCACACGAGCACTCCAGTTAATCTGTATCTGGGCTTCATGACTCAACAAATTATTTTGTGCATTTGCTTTATTGCAGACTAGTGGCGATAATAAAATTAGCTCTACTCCACATTATTGGTTCATAATTAGAATTACTTGAACCAAACAGATACAATCTCACCACAGATTTCTATAGTTGAGCAATGGATCTGACTACACAAATTCTTTTTATTTTATTTTTCTACTTCTCTGGTTTCATTTTCAGGTTATTTGCAAAATCTTTTGAAAAAAAAAAAGACCTGTTTTAACTGGATTTTCCAGCAGTTTTTATAGGTAGAATGGCGATATATATATGTGTGTGTGTCAGAGCTGAGCAAACAAAAAGTTCAACCTTTGGCTTGAAAATGAATATGTATCAGTAAATATGAGAATGTGCTTTTCTGGAACGTAAGCTTCTTTTAGAAATATTCAGGGATGGGTGGTGGCACACCTAGTTGAATGCACGTGTTATAGTGCACAAGGACCAGGATTGAGCTCCCGGTCCCCGCCTGCTAGGGGGAAGCTTTGCGAGTAGTGAAGCAGGGCTGCAGGTGTCTCTGTCTTTCTCCCTCTCTGTCTCCCCCTTCCTTTCAATTTCTGACTGCTGTATCCAATAAATAAAGATAAAAAAAATTTTTTTAAAGAAAAAATTATGTTGATGACTTAGTGTATTGCACCAAAATAAAAGACTCTGGGGTAGGTGGGTGGGGTGGGGTTCAGGTCCTGGAACATGATGGCAGAAGACCTAGTGGGGGTTGTATTGTTATGTGGAAAACTGGGAAATGTTATGCATGTACAAACTATTGTATTTACTGTCGACAATCAAACATTAATCCCCCAATAAGGAAATAAAAGTAAAAAGATAAAAAAAAAAATCCAGATGACATGCAGAGATTTTGACCTTGACTCCAGGCTGCTTCAAGTGAAACTAACTGTTTAGTATTCTGGCCTTCAAAGCTGCCACCAGCCATCCATTATCCACTCTTGACTAGCCACGGAGTGTTTTTCCATGTGAAAATATGAGACTCTCTGCTTTTTGTGTCTGCATTGATTCTGAGGCTAAATAGTAAAATAGCTTTGGGTCCTTGAAGCAACAATGACTTCTTCCTCAAGTGCAAGGGCCACATCTGTATCACATGCTGCCTGCTGCTTGCTAATCTCACAGGTTTGAAGACCAACAGTGGTAACAACAGCAAGCATTTTGCTAACTGCCATACACCATAACAGTGTCAGTTATTCTCATATCAGTGTTCTCTGGACAGAGTTGAACTATTTTGGCAGATGCAGAATGAACGGCAGCATAGCTAAAATTGGTGTTTAATGAATCATGTTTTCACAGGGCAGTGTTCCACTGAAGTGCACTTCACATGGTTTTCTGTCAGATGTGACCTACGCTTAGTGAGGTATGTTGTAGCCTCAAGGCAAGATGTATGTGGAGTCCTGGCAAATTTTAGATGATTGCAAAGGGAAAAAAAAAAAGAACAGAAGGAAAGAGGGAAGGAATGAAGAGGGGGAGAGAAATAAGAAGGTAGGAAAGGAAGGAAAGAAGGGAGGGAGGGGAGAAAAAAAAGAAAGGAAGAGCAAGGCAAAAAGAAAAAGAAGAAAAGCAAGGGAGTGGGTGTTTACATCTAGACATATATAATTTCTTGGAGCATGAATATTGAAAGGGGGCAAAAGGAAATCTGGGTTGGCATTAATTTACTCCAAACTTGTGACCTGGACTGAAACATGCAAATGTACTTCTCTTTACCTAAAGAAGGGTTTCATATTTCTGCCGTCCTTAGCTCTGTACAAGTACAGTTATAGTCTCTCCCCATTCCATGAAAGTTAGAGTTGAGCAGATGAAAAGAGAGGAAGAAAGGGGGAAAAATGGGAAGGAAAGAAGGGAGGGGCAGTAAGAATCATGGTGGTTTCAACAGAACAATGTTTGATTCATCCTATGTGAGCAGGAACCATAATTCTGACAATCATGGAAAGCAAATCCTGTTATAATAATGTAGTGTTGTCCTTCAAAATAAAAAGATAGAAACTGGTAAGTGAATTGGAGTTGCACTGTCACCTTGTAGGGTATGGAAAAAGTTTAGTTTCCCTCCACTGTGTAATAGGTCTTAGGAATACATGGTGACCTGGGTAAGAGCTCACTGCAAATGGGCAGCTCTCTTGCAAAAAAAAAAAAAAAAAATTGATAGACTGAGAATGATAGCAATGATAGTTGTTGTGCAAGAAGCTTTCTTGCTTGAGACTCAGAAGTTCTAGGTTTTAGTTACTGATGCCACCACAGGTCAGAGCTGATCAGGGCTCTGGTAAACAAACAATAAAGTTTTTTTTTAAAAAAAAATCGTTAGTGGCACAACTCTTCATTAACATACAATCACCTTTTATCAAGATTATTCTTTCCCTCACCCCATAATTAGTCTGTCCATGCTGTGCTCTGTGCATGTGCTGTGTGTGCATGTGTGTGCTGGATATCTCATCTGGCATGATTAAGGGAGAGGATTCCGTAGCCTGTTCTTTGTTTATTTTGAAGATAAATCTCTTCTCTAATCCGGATGCAGAGCAATGTCTTGTGCAAAGGAAAGCAAGCTCCCTACAACACCCCAATGACACCCATATAAATCAAAGGTTTTATTTCTCTGCTGTGAGGGGCATTACAGATCAGAGCAACGTTGCACACTCTCATTGGGTGATGCTTCATTACTTGGTAGAAAATCCCAGGGGCCCGAACATTATTTAAATGTGCTATGAAAATAAATGTGATTTATATGTGTGTTGTCTGCCGAGACTTTTCCCCTGTTAGTGCAGGTGCTGTTGTGCATCAGGATTAGCACCTCAATTTATAGCCAGTTCAAGCAACACACATGCTCCAGGACTGGACATCATCCCTATCTGCAAAAGTTCCAGAATAGTGTGTTTTCTTTTATTTATTTATTCCTTTTTGTTGCCCTAGTTTTATTGTTGTGGTTATTATTGTTGTTATTGATGTTGTCATTGTTGAATAGGACAGAGAGAAAAGGAGAGAGGAGGGGAAGACAGAGAAGGAGAGAGAAAGATAGACACCTGCAGACCTGCTTCACCGCTTGTGAAGTAACTTTCCTGCAGGTGGGGAGCCAGGGAGTCGAACTGGGATCCTTATGTCGGTCCTTGCACTTTGCGCTACCGGCGCTTAACCCGCTGCGCTACTACCTGACTCCCATGTTTTCTTTTTTTAATTCACTAGCATAATTGCCTGTTATGGGCTAGGAATGTGTAGTGCCGTGTGTGTGTGTGTGTGTGTGTGTGTGTGTGTGTGTGTGTGTGTGTGTGTGTGAATCTGTCCCACATTCATTTGGTAGGTGCAGGGAGCAGACCCTTTAGACTTAGATACATCAGTTCAGAATGGTGTTTTTGTTCAAGAGAGAGAGGGAAGAAGAGAGAAAGAGAGAGAGAAGAGTGAGACAGAAATAAAGCACCCAGGAGTCCGGCTGTAGCGCAGCGGGTTAAGCGCAGGTGGCGCTAAGCTCAAGGACCGGCATCAGGATCCCGGTTCGAGCCCCCGGCTCCCCACCTGCAGGCAGGTCCCTTCACAGGCGGTGAAGCAGGTCTGCAGGTGTCTGTCTTTCTCTCCCCCTCTCTGTCTTCCCCTCCTCTCTCCATTTCTCTCTGTCCTATCCAACAACAACGACATCAACAATAACTACAACAATAAAACAATAAGGGCAACAAAAGGGAGTAAATAAATAAATAAAAATAAATTTAAAAAAAAAAAAAAAAGAAATAAAGCACCCAAGGCTGGAGACCACATGTTTAACTCAAAGTGAGGGAAAAGCTCTGAAAAACAGGTTCATGTCAGCGGGCCTTCAGCCCAAATAAGATTTGATTAGCAGGAAGGAGTGTGGTTGGGATATTTCCATTACCAAAGAGACATAGGAAAAAGCTTTCTGAAGGGGTAAAGAAGTCCCCTAGGTGCCTAAGCAGAACCTTGATGATTGCTGTCTTTCCCCATAAGCCTTCACCTGTACTCCCAAAGTGTGGGGCTGACTGTGGTCCCTACCACATGCCATTGCTGTCATTCAAGTATTTCAGGTGAGGGGACTTGAGATTGGGAGAGACAGCAGAGCTGAGGCAAGACACCATAGTTAGAACACTCCATTGGTGCTGGGCCTAATGTTCTCATCACAGTTCTGCCTTTATAACCGTTTGTTATGTTATGTTATGTTATGTTATGTTATGTTATGTTATGTTATGTTATGTTATGTTATGTTATATCATATTATTTAACTGGCATTGGGAGGTGGCACACCTGGGGGAGTGCACATGTTGCAATGCACAAGGATACATATTCAAGCCCTTAGTTTCCACCTGCAAAGGGGGAGCTGTTTTTAGGAATGGTGAAGCAGTGCTGCAGCTATCCCTTTTCCCCTCTGTCTCCCTCTTCCTTGACATTTTCTCTTTGTCCTTTTCCAAAATAAACAAGATCATAAAAACTTATAAAAATTATTACTGTAAGGGAGAGAGAGAACCAGAGGCTCACGCTGGCATATGTGATGCCAGGGGTAGAATTTGGGACCTCATGCTTATAGTATGCCACCTCCCGTGTCACTATTCGCATTTGATTGATTGATTGATCCATTCATTGGATCATTCATTGCCGTCACTGGGGCTTCACTGCTCTTGCCTGACTTTCTCAGAAAGCAACAGAGACACAGAGGGAGAGAGGGAAACATGCCACAGCACTGAAGTGGTGGATGCCAAAGTAGGTGCACTGTCCAAGCGAGCTGTCTTGCTGGCTGCATAGGCCCACTTTAAAGATGAGGAGACTGAAAACCATAGAGATACATAGATATGTCCCATAAATCAGAGCTTCTAGGGCTAAAAAATCCATTTCTTCTGTTTCTTGAATCATTCTCTGGATAGTCACTGAAGTAGGAGCAACTTGTATTTTGTCAGTGTTGTATCTGGTTATCCCATTTTCTTTTTCAAGATTAACATATCTAAATGGTATGCAAAATGGATGAGCCTACAGCAAGTCCTCTTAAGTATTTTAAATAGTGAGAATTTAAATTCATTTTAAAATTAATGTGTGGGACAGAAAATAAAGGAATTCAGAATTATAGTCTCTTAGGCTCTTTGTTTTTTTTTTTTTCCTCTGCCTCCTTTTTTTTTTTTTTTAATTTTTTTATTTAAGAAAGGATTAATTAACAAAACCATAGGGTTGGAGGGGTACAACTCCACACAATTCCCACCGCCAAATCTCCATATCCCACCCCCTCCCCAGTAGCTTTCCCATTCTCTATCCCTCTGGGAGCATGGACCCAGGGTCATTGAGGGTTGCAGAAGGTAGAAGGTCTGGCTTCTGTAATTGCTTCCCCGCTGAACATGGGCGTTGACTGGTCGGTCCATACTCCCAGTCTGCCTCTCTCTTTCCCTAGTAGGGTGGGTCTCTGGGGAAGCTGAGTTCCAGGATACATTGGTGGGGTCTTCAATCCAGGGAAGCCTGGCTAGCATCCTGATGGCATCTGGAACCTGGTGACTGAAAAGAGAGTTAACATACAAAGCCAAACAAATTGTTGAGGCTCTTTGTTTTTAAATAACAGAGTTACTGTTGGTAACTCCAGGGGCCTTAAGAGGAAATTTTTTCTTGAACTTTTAACTATAAGATAATTTCTGATGCACAGTGAAGTTGCAAAGATGGTGTTGAGAATTTCCATGTACACTTCATTTAGAGTCGTCAAGTTTTATGATTTCACCAAGTCTGTCTGCCTTATCATTTTGTGTATGCATATGTGAGTTAATACTTCTCTGAATGTTTTGTGAGTTAGTGGAAAGTATGCTGTCTCTTCATTCCTGAGTACTTCAGTGGTTAGTTTCTAAATTCATTCATGTACCTACAATTTACTATATGTGAGTATCAATTGAAATCAAATTTAGGGAATGAACATTTCTAGAGTGCTATTATGTGATTTACAGGCCTTATTCACATTTCAGTAATCGTTATTTATTTATTTATTTATAGCCTCCAGGGTTATTGCTGGGGCTCAGTGCCTGCACTACTAACTCACTGCTCCTAGAGGCTATTCTTTCCCTTTTGTTGCCCTTGTTGCTTATCGTTGTTGTTATTACTGTAGTTGTTGTTGGATAGAACAGAGAGAAATGGAGAGGGGAGGGGGAGACAGTGAGGGGGAAAGGAAAGATAGACACTTGCAGACCTGCTTCACTGCTTGTAAAGCGACCCCCCGTGCAAGTGGGGAGCCGGGGGTTTGAACCAGAATCTTTACGCAGGTCTTTGCGCTTCATGCCACATGCGCTTAACCTGCTGAGCTACCACCCAGGCCCCTAGTAATCGTCCTTCTAATGTCTTTTCTAGAAAACAATTATTTTCCTTTAGAGTTGTATGAACTTATGTTTTAATTGTAGGGACCTGTGTGTTTGCTAAAGTTTTAGACTACTAAACTGGAAACTAAACATTATCATGATACACCATATGTACAATTCTCTTTCAATGATTGTTACTAAATACCCATAACTGACAACCTCAACATCTTTGCAACAAAAAATAAAGTCAGATTCAGGGCTCCTCTGCATTTCCAGTCAGTGTGAGTCTTGATACATATCCGTTTGGTTTCTCTTGGGTTTCTCTTCTACATCTTTGTCGGCTCAAAGGTTTCAAAGTCTCAGTAAAGACTTTGCTCTGAATCCAGAGTAAATAAAGCAAAGAATGTTATGAGAAAAGGCAAAATGATCTGCAAATACGTCTCCCTGAGACTCTTCCTAAAGAGCTGGTGATGCTGGAGGTGTTGATAATTAAACTGCTTAAGAACAGGTCATCTGGCCATCAATCAAATCGCGTGTCCTAAGACGCAGGTAGAAGCCAAGTGAGAGAATGAAGAGACAATATTGCTCGAGGATTTAGTGCCGTACACCTAGGAGGATTAGTGAAACGCCTTTATAATGCTGGTGTTGACAGACGGGACTAGAGTCTGTTTTATAGGCTATCAGCTGAGTTATATCAGGCTTTTCCTGTGGGTCGCGGTTATGTTTCAGACGACATGATTTGACCTGTGGTTTATCCAAATCAGTGTAATAATAAGCTATGTCGTTAGGGCGTTTGCTTTTCTATCTACTCACATATAGTAAACCTGTTATAAAGCCAAGCAAATGAGGGCTTCTGTTTCTCCTGCTGGTACCCAGTTGGGGGTAAGGGAAGGAGAGCAATCAACTTGTTCTCCTCCCACACAGACCCATCCAGAAAGTTTTGCAAAAGCTCTTTATTCCTTGTGGGGAAATGATTTAGTCTTAGGAAGGAAACACATGGCTTTCTTCTTACAGCTTCAAACCCCATCTTGCCAGCTGCACTTATTTGCTTTGGCCTGGCACTAATGAAAGGAGACTTTGATGAGCTGTATGAGTGGTTACTCCAGAGAGAGGGATTCAGAAAAACTTGGCCTTTTTTAAAAAATTTTTTTTTTAAGGTGCTCACTTGGGAGGATTTCTGCCTTATCTCTAACACTTATGCCAGGGAGACCTCACTGACTGTGGTTGAAAAGCCCATGGGATTTGATTTACCTGCCAGGACAGCTTTGTCTGAGCAGGAATCCTTGGAGAAATGATTTTGGGAAGGCAAACCAGCTCCTTCCTTCAGACAACTTGTGTCTCTTTCTGGTCCCTCCTGAGCCTGCTTAGTTTAAAGCAAATTTCTTCCTTTTTTCTTTTTTTTTTCTTTTCAAATTTTAATTTTTTCTTTCTTTTTTTTCCTTAAAGGTGTTAGCAATCTGTCCTAGGTTCTCCCACCTCTGCTGGGATTTATGATGCAGTTCATATTTTACTACATGATCTTGGCAGGCTCCCCTCGTTGAAATTCAAACCAAAGCAACTTGATGGGGGAACAGACATAAAAATATTAATTTGGTGGATATTAAAAAAAATCACACTGGTTATAAATCAGGGGCTGTCCACTGGTTCCTTTCATCATCTAAATGGTCCTTCTAACCAGACCACAAATCTTACTGGGGAAGAGAAGGGGACTAGGAAGGTGGGGGTTCCTTTCCTGAGGTTTTGGAGACAGCTTACATCCAACACTTCCTCAAACCTGGCTTTGTTTTCTGAAGGTAATAAAAAGTGGGCACTTCTGGAACAGGCAGGCTAATTAGCTCACTTCACAGAACAGTCCCAGGGTTTAAAAGTAATCAGGTTGTGGAAAAGTCTAAGTTTTGATTAAGCATAGAGCTTGGGAGACTCAGAATAAATATTCAGCTTCAAGGCTAGAGAGCCCATGTAGTTATGATGGTGGTGGAGGAAGAATGGGAAAAAAGAAGGAATCAGCTGGTGAGTGAGGCTAGAGCACCACACCAAGCATGCATGTATCTGTGACCAGCCCTGAGGACAAGGACACTATACCTCCATCTCCACTGACACCTCCCAGGACTGCCCTCCGTCCTTGATAGAGAACACTCACTGGACTGGCTGGGAGACAGAGGGCAGTTACATGTGAGGTAGAATTAAGAAAAAAGTGACAGAGAATTTTTCTTCCTATAATGAGGTTTTAATGGACCCTTTCATTTTCATCTTACAGCTGATTTTTACAGTTAAGAGACTCTTGATAGGGACTTTAAATTTTCATGAAAACTGTGGGAATTGGTTTTGGAATTGGTTTAAAAGAAAACTGTGAGTGGTAAGACAGTTAAACACTTCTGTAAGAAGATGCTAATAAAAAGGAAAGAAAGATTAAAAAAAATAACCCTCTTCTAAATATCCACCTATACTAATGGGTATGTAGCTAACAGAGAAAAGTCACCAGCATTCTAAAAGTTCAGGGTTTTACTTAGAGGCCCAAAATTTACTAAAGCCAGCACATCAGAAATTCAAGCCATGCTGCCTCACAGTTGAAGAGTGCCACAATGAGGCTCTGAACACATCTGGATCTTGAGATTAAAGAAATTTAAAAAATTCAGTAGCTGGAAAAGGGGGGGAGTCAGTTTTCCATAAAAATCAAAGCAAGTCCTTGACTCAAATGCAACTTGAGACCAGAAAGGAAAATGGTTGTAACCTTTTTTTAAAAGTGAAAATATTTCTAACTCCGGATGCTTTATTCTCACCTCTTTGCTATCCTTATAGGCAGCATTAAGGAAGGGACCTCATTTCTGCCTAAAGAGTATAATGATGAGAATAATGTCATTTTAAACAGAGATTTTTCTACTTGGTTGCCATGCAATCCAATACTGACAGTGTCTTTGACTTGAAAAATGATATTCTCATTGCTAAGAAATGGAGGCGGGAGGAGGCACAGTCATTTGGAGCTTCACTCTAACGCAATTATGAGCTCTTCACAACTCTCAGGCAAGAATTCATTTTTATTTTTAGATTATTAAGTTGTGGGTGCAAAGAAGTTAGGATCCGTGACCTCATTTTGACCTCGTAGATTGAATTCTTGAATTGATTCAAAATTGAAAAGGTAAATTCTTTGGAAAAACTGCTTCTGCCTTATATTTCCCTCAAATGTATGTTGCTTCTTTTCTGCCTTTACCAAAAATCTTCCTATGCATTGGTGTAGTGAACCAAAGTAAAAGACTCTGGGATGAGGGGAGGGTTCAGGTCCTGGGAGACAGGGGAGGACCTGGTGGGGTTTGAATCATTATGAAAAACAATTGTATGAAAACTGAGAAATGTTACACACATACAAGCTATTGCATTTTATTTTACTGTTGACTGTAAACCATTAATTCCCCAATAAAGAAATTTAAAAAAATTCCTGTGCATAAAGACAAATGCATAAACAGAAGAGTGCATGCAGAATATTGAAATATGACATTTGTATCTGAGAATGAATTGCAGTGTACTAAAGAAACCTGGAAATAAGGAAAAACCTCTAGAAGATGTCTAGATGATGTCACTATGTTAAGTTGTTTGGTGCCACCATTGAGACATTTCCTTTCATGCATCTAGAGCACTAAAGTGTGTAGACTTTATGTTCACACAATGGACACCCACTTTGCTAATTGTTTATGTATACATTTAGGTGTTCTAGGAAGCCTAGAAGGATTTTCTACCTAAAGACCCTGCCAAAAAAAAAAAAAAAAAAAAAGCAGAAGGACCCACCTGACTTTATATCCATCTAGTCCAGAAGTCACCACAGAATTGCTCAGTTGTCATATAGTGATGCCAGAGATGGAATTTAGGGCCTCTGACAGGAAAGACCTATGCTTTATTCTAGTTTTTCCAGAGCACTGCTCAGCGCTAGTTTGTGATGGTGCTGGTGACCGAACCTGGGACCTTTGGTGCCTCAGGCATGACAATATTTTTTCTTTAACCATTATGCTATCTTCCCAGCCCTCCATCTAGTCCAGGAGGATCACCATGCTTCCCTTTCTAAAGCTGCAATCAGCTCAGGCTTGTACCCAGTGAGATAGCAAGCATTCTTTTGTTCTTTCTTGGCACTATGACTTTACTGCTCCTAGAGGCCATTTTTGTCCTTTCTTTTTTTCTTCTTTCTATTTTATTGGGTAGGACCGGGGATAGGGAGGGAGGGAAAAGACAGACACCTACAGCCCTGCTTCAATGCACGTGAAACGTTCCTCTTGTAGGTGGAGAGTTGGGCTCAAACCCTGGTCCTGGGACATGGTAATATGTGCATCACCACCTGCCCATTAACTTCCAATTTTATTTTTATTATTTATTTTTTTATATTTATTTATTTATTCCCTTTTGTTGGCTTTGTGGTTTTATTGTTGTTGTTACTGATGTCGTAGTTTTTGGATAGGACAGAGAGAAATGGAGAGAGGAGGGGAAGACAGAGAGGGGGAGAGAAAGATAAGACACTTGCAGACCTGCTTCACCGCCTGTGAAGCAACGCCTCTGCAGGTGGGGAGCCAGGGCTCGAACTGGGATCCTTAGGAGGGTCCTTGCGCTTTGTGCCACATGCACTTAACCCTCTGCGCTACCGTTGACTCCCTAGCTTCCAATTTTAAATCCAGCCTGCACTGTGACCTCTCAAGCCCTCTGCTTGCTCTGGGCTCAGCCTGGACCTCTCAGCAGGCCAGCAGCCTCTTCCTTCTCTGGCATACATGTTCTCCATTCATGCTGGTTCCTTTATGGAAATCTCTCTCCTACCCTCACAGCTGTCCAGCTCTTATCAAAACCTTCTGCACGTTTTCCTTCATTATCTAGCCCAGCTTTTGCTCATCTTTCTCTCTTTCAACGCCTGCTGTATTTCTGGCAGGGAGGGCCTCCTTGCTTGGCACTTAATAATATACTTTTGTTTCTTTGAGCCTCAGATTCATCATTTGAAAAATGATCATGTTTGCAGAGTTATTATAAAGATGAAAAAGATCGTGACTGGCTTATGCACAGTGTGCATTCTTTTTAAAAAAATTTTCTTGTTTACTTATTTATTCCCTTTTGTTGCCCTTATTGTTTTATTGTTGTTGATGACGTTGTCGTTGTTAGATAGAACAGAGAGAAGTGGAGAGAGGAGGGGAAGACAGAGAGGGAGGGAGAAAGATAGACACCTGCAGACTTGCTTCACCGCCTGTGAAGCGACTCCCCTACAGGTGGGGAGTCGGGAGCTCAAACCGGTATCCTATACTGGTCCTTGTGCTTTGCGCCAAGTGCACTTAACCCGCGGCACTACCGCCCGATTCCCACAGTATGCATTCTTTTTTATTTTTATTTTTTTTAAGACCGATAGACTTTTTAAAAATATTTATTTTATTTATTTATTCCCTTTTGTTGCCCTTGTTGTTTTATTGTTGTAGTTATTATTGTTGTATAGGACAGAGAGAAATGGAGAGAGGAGGGGAAGACAGAGAGGAGGAGAGAAAGATAGACACCTGCAGACCTGCTTCACTGCCTGTGAAGCGACTCCCTGCATGTGGGGAGCCGAGGCTCGAACCGGGATCCTTATGCCGATCCATGTGCTTTGCGCCACCTGCGCTTGACCCGCTGCTACAGCCCGACTCCCCACAGTATGCATTCTAATCAACCCTATGGCTTCCCCTTCTTCCTATGAGGACCATGTCCCATTTCAGCTGTATCTTTCTCCTGCCTCACAGTATAAAATGTTTTACTGTGCTATTGTTCCTCTTGAATGGTTAAGCAAAAATGAAGCCACTGGGGCTATGTAGCCATATACTGAGGAGAGTGTACACATTACCATGCTTGAGGAACTGCGTCCCGGTCCCTAGCAGAAGAGAAACTTCACGATTGGTGGAACTGGGCTGCTGACCCCTCTCCTTCTCTCTCCCCATCTCTTTCTCTTACTCTCTATAAAAATAATGAGTAGTAAAAAAAAGTGAGAGATTAACCACTGGGAATGGAACAGTCCCAGTGACAACCCTGATGGCATTAAAAAATAAAAAATCCGGGGGGGCCAGATGGTGATGCACCCAGTTGAGTGCACACACTACCATGCAGGTTCAAGTCCCCACTCTACCTGCAGGAGGATGCTTCACAAGTGGTGAAGCAGGTTTGCAGGTGTCTCTCTTATCTTCCTCTCTATCTCCCTCTCCCTTATATATTTTTCAGTGTCCTAGCAAATAAAAATAAAATTAAAATAAGCAGAAAAAAAATGGCCACCAGGAGCTATGGACTCTTATTGCTGGCATGGAGCCCCAGCAATAAGCCTTGTGGCAAAAAAAAAAAAAATTAAAATAATAAGTAAATAAATAAGATAATTAATTTTTTTCACCACTAAGCTGAATCCTAGTTTGTAGTAAGCAGATGTAATATTTCTGTGATTTGGGGAAGACCAACTTTAGAGAGCTCTGGTCTGATGTGTCTAGAGTAGTGATGTGATGTGTGAAAGGGAAATAGAAAACTCAACAGCAGAGCACAGTTCTGAATTCCAGGACTAGAGGGAGTTTGAAATTGAGCCCACAGAAACTTCCCATATTCCAGGGTGCTAGTCTCTAGGATATAGTATGATGGGCATTATATGCAGAAGTTAGACCCAAACAACTCCAAATGTAGTATTTGCTTATTGAGATGAGTGAGACGAGGACAAGGGAGGGAAATGAGAAGATGCTGACTGTCACCTTCTAACAGAAGCCCAGGGAATCTGGGAAAGTTTACATTTCTGAAAAGAGCTGTGACCAACTCTGGTCCAGAAGGGACTGACCAACAGAACAGCTTCTGAAGAGCAGGACCCCACCTACTCATGAGGTAAAGGACCAAATCATCCTCTATGTCCCCAGGATTAGAAAGGATAGACCCGGGAGTCAGGCGGTAGTGCCGAGGGTTAAGCGCATACAATGCAAAGCGCAAGGACTGGTGAAAGAATCCCGGTTCAAGCCCCCCCCCCCCACCTGCAGGGGAGTTGCTTCACAGGTGGTGAAGTAGGTTGCAGGTGTCTGTCTTTCTCTCCCTCTCTCTGTCTTCCCCTCCTCTCTCCATTTCTCTCTGTCCTATTCAACAAATGCAAAGGCCAAAAACTTTATTTCTTGTCTCCTGTTTGTTGTATTTGATTTAGTCTGCAGAAAAAAAAAAAAAAGAGGGGGGCTCAAGTAGTGTGCATGTGCATACATAAATGCTATATAATTAGTGCAGACAGCTGGCAAATCATTAATTAACAGCAGTAATCGTCTGCCAATGGCACTCTGGAGAGGCCACAGAAAAGGAAAGTTCCTCAGGCCTGTTTTCAGTTTTGCCCCTTGACCAACATTTGCACACATAAAAGAGAAAGAGCAGGGAGAAAACTGTAACACCTTTACAAAAAACTATATATAGAAAACTGTAACACTATAACACCTTTCATTCCCTCCACCCCCACCCCAACACCCTCATCAGCCCCAGGACAAAGAGCAAAGGTACTTCAATACCCCTTGTCTGAAGGGCATCCCTCAAGCCAGACAGACTCCAAATGAGCAGTGGACACACGAGGATGTGCCCAGCACAGGATAATTGTGCCATAAATATAATTAAAGTTAGCAGAAAAACCATTATGGAGAAAAGCAAACTTAAAAAAAAAAAGATTAGTACTAGTGGAGAAAATATCATACATTCTTTTTATTTCAGTCTAATTTTGTCTACATGATTCATACAGTTTCCAAGAGGATCCCTGGAGAACATTAGGCTGGCACCACATGCATAAACATTCATATATAACATGTAAATTAGAAACAATCTCAGGATTTATATAGAAATTACAGCCACTTCTAGCAAATTAATTCAATGACAGAAAAAGGCTTACTGTCTCTCTTCAAATCAAGAGGGAGAAATATTAGGCAAAAACAGATTTATCTATTCAAGAGGCTTATTCCTTGCCAGGAGCTGATGTCCCCTTGGCCTGGAGATTTCCATTTTTTTATTGGATATGTTTTGGTGATTGAATTTCCTCAGAATGCAGGAGCAGTCAATGCGGACATAATGGGTGGTTTGAAGTTATAGTACTGCTAATACAGTCATAAAGTCGATTAGGCTAGAAGAGTTTGCTATAGGGAAATGATGGAAGAAAACCAGTTGCCTGAGTTAAAAATATTCAAGAATATTGAATCTTAGACTTGCAAGGCCCCAAGAGTGAAAACCTACTATTTTATAGATGAAGAAACCAAGTCCCAAAGAAGACATAGCCTTTCCAGGAAAACACAGAGAATATATTTACCAAAGGCAGAATAGATGTCTGATTGTGTGCCCTGTGGTCAATTGCTCTAAACACTTTATAGAGACTTTTCTAAGTTTGGACAGAATGGATAAGTGACATCTGACATGCAAACATTTTCTTGAGGGGTTTTGTATTGACTTCTTTTAGTGATGATTTTGCTATTGAGTAATATGGTAGATTGACTGTCAAAACGGGCCGAATTCTTTACTTTCCCTGTACACGTTCTTTCTCTCTTTCTCCCCCTCCCCATGGAGTTTAGACTTCACACATGTATAATTTTACAGCTTTGGGGTGCTGTTTTCATTCAGACAGAGAAACAAGAAGAAATAGAGAAGGGAGATATCATAGCATGAGTGCTTCCTCCAGTATTGTAGTATCTCCCTTGTTGTGCTGGGGTTCACATTTGAGCTGCATGCCACACAAGACAGGTGCCCACCCTATGAAATGTCCCTCTAGCCTGCTCATGTATTTTTTTTCTTTTAATTTTGTGTTCATGGGGAGTCAGGCGGTAGCGTAGCGGGTTAAGCACACATGATGCGAAGTGCAAGGACCGTCGTAAGGATCCGGGTTCGAGCCCCTGGCTCCCCACCTGCAGGGGAGTCACTTCACAGGCGGTGAAGCAGGTCTGCAGGTGTCTTATGTTTCTCTCCACCCTCTGTCTTCCCCTCCTCTCTCCATTTCCCTCTGGCCTATCCAACAATGATGATATCAAGAACAACAATAATAACTATAACAATTAAACAAGGGCAACAAAAGGGAATAAATAAATAAATATTTTTTAAAAATTTTGTATTCATTTACTTACCAGAGCTCAGCTCTGGCTTATGGTGGTACTGGAGATTGAATCTGAAACATCTGTGCTTCAGATATGAAAGTCTTTTGTATAATCATCATGCACTATCCATGTCTTTTTCAATGTAACTTTCAGTTCTTGAACATGGGACTGGCCTTGGTACTTGCCTTGGTCAACAGAATGCAATGATATGCCAATTCTGAGTTAAAAACCCAAGGACTCATTCAGCCTTCTGCTGCCTTTCCCCTTTGCTTGCCACAGGGACATTCCAGGGCCCCTCTGACAAAGAGATGAGAGAGACTCACAGGTAGGGTTTCCAGATTCAGCAGACACTTGGGACATATTTTTACTGAAAAATTGCTTTTTGTTTATCTGAAATTCTGGTTGAGCTTGATGCCTATATTTAATCTGTCAACTCCATACATCTAGAGAAAAGCCTGAGTCTGTTCTACATATATCAGCCAATCTCTAAACATACTAGAACCCTGCTGAAATCTCTCTGCCCAACCAAGAGCTGAACACAAGTGCCTAAGCAAGTGAGCCCAATCAAGGTCACTGGAACCTCTTATAGATTCATGAGTCACTATGAAAATCAATTGACTGGTGTAGTGCACCAAAATAAAGGATTCTGGTTTGGAGGGAAGTCTTTAGGTCCTGAAACACAATGGTGGAGGAGGACCTAGTTGGGAGGTTAGATTGTTATGTGGGAAACTGTAAAATGTTACACATGTACCAACTACTATGTTTTACTGTCGACTTTAAACCATTAATACTCCCAATAAAGGGAAAAAGGAAAAAAGAAAGAAAGAAAATCAATTGGCGTATGTGACATTGAGGTTTGATGGTTGTCTTTGTTACAAAAGAAAGTGTCAGAAAAAGCTTCTCTTTGGACTAGCCATGCTTGGTCTCTTCCTTTCCCCTTTATTGTGTCTCTGATCTCTTCAGGGAGGCAGGTGATTTAAAAATCATACTTGAGATGTTCAACAACAGAGAATGGTTAAGAAAGTTATGGTAGATACACATAATGGAGTACTACTTAGGGCTTTGGAGTCTTGGTGTATGTTGATGGAAAAGGACCCAAGTTGGTGGGGGGAGAGACTGTTCTGCTAACATTTGTCATGGGGAGATGAGAAACTGTACCCACATATTAACAACAGTACTATAAACCATTGCCCCCTCCCCATAAAATGATTTGAAAAAAATAACTGTGCTTGACTTGTGGAAGTCAACTTCACCTATCGGGGCATTTCTTATATATCTTGCTCTCCTGTAATATTTTGTACTTGTCAAAGTTCTTTCACATTTGTTACTTCACTAGTTTCTGATTACCTTCCTGTGAGAACAGTTTGTTCAGGCTTCAGCAATTTTTTTTTTTTTAAGAGGAAACTTTGGCTCAGAGATTTCAACGGACTCTCCAAAGGTCACACAGTCGTGCTAAAGGAAAAATTGCAATTAGAATCCTTGTCTTCTAACCCTGAATTTACCCAGGTCTGCACTGTTGTGTCCCTCTTTCTGGGGCTTTGGCAGTTGACACCATGACCATGTGCTCCAATACCACCTGAATAAAGCCTCTGTCTAGCACTGACTTGAGTGGAAACAGGACATCCTTAAAAAGCCCATTAGAAACCTCCAGACCTGCACTAAAATAGGGTTTGATGCAGATGACTGACGATGGTATAAATGCTTTCACCTTGTAACAGCCAATCTCAGCCTCCAGAACATAGTCCTACTTTGTGAATTAATCACTCCATATCTCTGTTTTAAAATCAGGTTACAGTCTTTTAAAGGTATGTTTTGAGATGTAATGTTCCGCAAGTAGGCATGGGCCATTTAAATATGGGGCCCCTGGCAGGTTGCTGGTTGAAAAGAAAAATGAATACATATGAAGGGGAAAAAATGTAAAGATAACACTTCCTTTTTTTTTCCCCTCTAGAACTATAAAGCAAAGGCATGAACCTCCTTTCCAAGTGTGGTAATTGCTTTGTCTCTGCTTCTTTTGGGTTCTAGAAGATCAGTACCTACTTAGACCATACCCATCAGTGCAAATATATATGTTGTAAAAGCAACTTTTGTATTGATTTAATAATGATTGACAGGTTGTAGGATAAGAGGGGTATAATTCCACACAATTCCCAACACCAGAGTTCTGCATCTCATCCCCTTCATTGAAAGCTTTCCTATCATTTATCCCTCTGGGAGTGTGGACCCAGGGTCATTATGGGGTGCAGAAGGTGGAAGGTCAGGCTTCTGTAATTGTTTCTCCACTGGACATGGGTATTGGCAGGTCTATTCATACTCCAAGCCTGTCTTTCTCTTTCCCTAGTAGGGAAGGGCTCTGAGAGGTGAAATTCCAGGACACACTGGTGAGGTTGTCTTCCCAGGGAAGTCAGGTTGGTGTCATTGTAGCATCTGCCACTTGGTGGCTGAAAAGCATTAAGCTATAAAACAGAAAAAAAAAAAAAAAAAAAAGATATAAAGCAGAACAAATTATTTAATGATTAGGAACCTAGAGGTAAAAATACACTACATGAGATTTGGGGGGGGTCTCCATTTTAGAAAAAACTAAGAAGTCTATTTTAGGTATATTCCAAGGGGCCTATGACTTTAATAACTTTTGCAAGAGCCCGGCGGCTAACATATAGGTAGTCTAAAGGTATTGTCTGGGAAGACAGTGTCAGAGTTGGAAATAGGACTAGAAAGCTGGGTCAGAGCAGAGAATAGCTCCCAGATATGGGGAAAGTATATAAATACCATTAACTATAAACTCTATTGATCTGATCTGGGACCCATGTCTATTCATATTCACCACAGGAGCCTGTGCAACCTCTGCACCCCTGTCAGTCTGAACTTGCATCCCATGGTCATAGCTAAGAACATCCTAGGCGGCACTCATTTCAGGATCAGTCTTTCTGGAGTGGCAGAGTATGTTGACCCAGCCTCCATCTGGAGAGTGGGGCAGTCCCTGCTATTGTTGTTCCAGGGAGGGAAAAAACAACAACAACAACAACTTTTAAGAGCCATCTTGAGAAAGTTCTTAGTAGTCTTGGAGATAGTTAAGGGTAGAAAATAAAAGGAATCTTAAAATGGTAGGGATAATGGTCTTCACTGCCAGTAAACTTTAATTGTTGGTGTGGAATCATGGAAATGATGTAGTCTGCCTACTGGAAATGGAGCTTCTCAAGTCTTATCATTGACTATGGCTTTTTAAAAGGTAGTCAAGGAGGAGTTGGGCAATAGTGGGTTAAGCACACATGGCGCAAAGTGCAAGGACCAACCTAAGGATCCTGGTTCAAGCCCCCCACTCCTCACCTGCAGGGGAGTCACTTCACAGGTGGTAAAGCAGGTCTGCAGGTGTCTATCTTTCTCTCCCCCTCTCTATCTTCCCTCCTCTCTCCATTTCTCTCTGTTCTATCTACCAATGAGGGCATCAATAATAACAGCAATAATAACTACAACAACAATAAAAAAGGGCAACAAAAGGGAAAATAAATAAACAAACAAATAATAAATAAATATAAAAAATTAGTCAAGGATGGACTCATTGGTGGTACACCCAATAGAGTGTACACAGTACCATGAGCAAGGCCTGAGGTCCCCACCTGCAAGGAGAAAGCTTTATGATCAATGCTACAGGTCTCCCCTCCCACCCCATCTCCTCCTCTATTTCTCTTTGCCACTATAAAAACAAACAAAACAGGGGCTAGGTGATGACTCACTTGGTTGAGTGTACATGTACAAGGCCCTGGGTTCAATCCCCCAGTTCCCACCTGCAGGGGGAAAGCTTCACAATACTATAACACTCTCCCCCCGCCTTACTTTCCCCTTCCCTCTTGGTTTCTCTGTCTCTATCCAATAAATAATACTAAAAGAAAATAAGTGAAATACCCAGTGGTAACCCTGTTGGCAAGTAAATAAATAAATAAATAATAAATAATAAAAACTACTGAATGACTAGCATCACTGATAGTTCACTTAGATAGTGGTTTTGCTTTGCCACACACATGACCCATGTTCAAGTCCACAGATCATCCGGGTTGTCTGTTGCCTTGACTCAAAATTCCCACAACCAAGCCTCAAGCATCAGAAGTCCAGCGGGCCACTAGGTTTTCTGGAGCAAACAATGTTCATAGAAGCAGTGGTCCCAGCAGCCCTGCATTAATACAGGTGAATACAGAGGTACCAATGGGGAGGTACAATTCCAAAGATTTAGGAACAGAATGACCAGGAGTTGATTCCAATCCAGCCACTCATGAATATCAGGACCAGGTATAAGTTCTTTACTTCTCTAGCTTCAGTTTCCTCACTTGTGAACCAAAGATAGTGATGTGGTGCTGTGGGTGTAGTTAAGGCTAGCTTCCTTAAAAAGAGCTAAAATAATAGCTTAGATTTTGGAACCATTTATGTGCATGGACCCCCTTTTAAGAGTCTGTGCTTAATTTGCCTCTTCTTCCCTCCCTCCCTCTCTTCCTCCTTTTCTCCCTTCCTTCCTTCCTTTCTCTTGCC
Organism: Erinaceus europaeus; assembly: GCF_950295315.1. Classification (NCBI taxonomy): domain Eukaryota; kingdom Metazoa; phylum Chordata; class Mammalia; order Eulipotyphla; family Erinaceidae; genus Erinaceus; species Erinaceus europaeus. Next base: position 25,746,047 of record NC_080169.1, read on the forward strand.
TTCTTTTTCTTTCTTTTTTTATATTTATTTATATTTCCTTTTGTTGCCCTTGTCATTATTGTTGTTGTAGTTATTATTGTTGTTGTTGTTGATGTCATCATTGTTAGATAGGACAGAGAGAAATGGAGAGAGGAGGGGAAGACAGAGAGGGGGAGAGAAAAACGGACACCTGCAGACCTGCTTCATCGCTTGTGAAGTGACTCCCCTGCAGGTGGGGAGCTGGTGGCTCGATCCAGGATCTTTATGCTGGTCCCTGCACTTTGAGCCATGTGTGCTTAACCTGCTGTGCTACCGCACGACTCCTTCCTTTCTCTCTTTCTTCCTTCCTTCCTTCCTTCCTTCCTTCCTTCCTATCTTTATTTATTTCTTTCTTTCTCTCTCTCTTTCTTTCTTTCTTTTATAATTTCATATACATTTCCTTAAACTGGAAAACCCAAGTTACATAAGATTTAGTCCCTACAAGAGCTGGCTATAAGATTTAAAGATGAGATGGTACTTTAAGGAGATTGCTATTAAGTATAACAAAACCTCTTTGCTGCTTTTTTTTTATCTTCTTTTTTCTTTCTTTTCTATTCCTTTTTTGAAATGTGTTCACTACAATTTATTTACATATTCATTTTTATGAGGGAGGGGTCGGGGGGAGAGTACTACTCAGCTCAGATACATGGCAGTGCTTAGGACTGAACCTGGATTCTCCCAGGCTTTAGACATGCCACGCCTGTGCTCTAACACTGAGTGATCTTCCTGGTCCCTGCAGACACATGTTTAGTCATTAACAAAACTTGCTAGCAATGGACCAATCAGGGGGAAAAAATGTAGGAGAAGGGAAGAAGGATGAGGAAGAGGTAAAGAGAAAAGAAAAGAATCCAGTTAGAGAAAATCCTATTACTGTTTCCAGGGCAATCTTCTGGAATTTTTTTCTTTCAGGTTTGGTTTTCTATTTCTTCCAGATGCCATTCTCTCCCCTATCCCAGCATACTTGAGGGGTACACTGGCTTGTGCCTCTGGATCTCATAGGAAAGTGACACCTACTTAGTCACCAGCATCTTTCTGGCATGACAACTCAGTTCTTGGAGACCACATGATTTGGAATCTGGGATTCAAAAACTACCTCCAGGGCTCTTTACACACTCTCTCGAACAGATGTTCCTCCTTTTTTCCCTGAAAGTTCCTCTAGATTCCAGTCTTCTTTTAAAATGCAATCTGGTGTGAGGAGGCCTGATAGAACTCACACTTTATCATGTATGAAGACATGTATTTTACCCTCTGACCACCACATGAGAGCATGTGGGAAACTTGTATGAGGGAAACTTCATGAGTGATGGAGTGGTGCTGTGATGTCTCTTCCTCCTCCTCTTCCTTTCTTTCTCTCTCTCCCCCCTTCCCCTCTTTGTCTGCCACTCTCTAGCTTAAATAAATAAAATAAAAGAGCCTGCTGAGAGTGAAGGAATCATGCAGACATGGAGTTACAGAGATAACTCTGATAGCAAAAAAATAATATCAAATAAAAAATAATTAAATTAAAGCTGGTCTGGTATGATAATGTTGGGTAATTGTGAGGAGCCTCACGAAGCACCCTGCATTCCTGATAATATGGCCTATCTACATAATCATTGTTTTGCCTGAAAGATCCCCACCCATTCCATTGATCTATCTTCTTTTTTTTTTTATTTATTTTTATTTATTTATTTATTCCCTTTTGTTGCCCTTGTTGTTTTATTGTTGTAGTTATTATTGTTGTTGTCGTTGTTGGATAGGACAGAGAGAAATGGAGAGAGGAGGGGAAGACAGAGAGGAGGAGAGAAAGATAGACACCTGCAGACCTGCTTCACCGCCTGTGAAGTGACTCCCCTGCAGGTGGGGAGCCGGGGTTCGAACTGGGATCCTTATGCCAGTCCTTGTGCTTTGCGCCACCTGCGCTTAACCCGCTGCGCTACAGCCCGACTCCCTGATCTATCTTCTTTCTACCTTGAAACCCTCCCTGCCTGCAGGGTAATATTAATCCTACCAGTTAAAACCCTTGCAACAGTTGCTGAGGAAGCTCCTACCTTTCCAGTCCACTTTTGCCTTTCTTCACCTCCTTCCTAGGCATTTCCACTTCTGGGTATACCTGGACTTGCCACTTCCAGGTATACCGTTTAAAAGCGTTGGCTCTCTGATCAATAAAGACATTGCATTGTCACTCCGCCATGAGTTCATGAGTTATCTCTCCCACGTCGCTGTACACACCCAGGAAGAGGCACCTCCATGCTAGCCCGGCGTGATAGCATCAGCATCTTAGAAGAACTTTGTTAAAAACTAACTTCTAGGTAAATGAGATAACATAATTTTTCTGCAAGAAAAAAGATCTTTAGCCCTGAGGCTTCAAAGTCCCAAGTTGAGTCCCCAGCAGGACCATAAACTGGAGCTGAGTAGTCTCTCTCTCTCTCTCTCCATTCATCCTTCCTTTCCTGCTTTGTATCTCTTTCATTAAAACAGAATGATATATATACATAATATATATATGTATATATACATAATATATATATGTATATATACATATATGTATATATCAGTTCTGTTCTAATTCAGACCAGCGAACCCTTTGGCTTTCTGTTTTGTTCTGCTATGTGGAACTTATAGGACTATTTCATGGACACACTCACTTGCTCTTTAGCATCTGCTACACTGGCATCCTCCTGTTGGAAAGAAGTAACTATGGGGGCTGGGCAGTGGCCCAACTAGCTGAGCACACAGTCACCATGCATAAGGACCTAGTTTCAAGCCTCCACTTGCCACCTGCAGGGGGGAAGCTTCACAAATGGTGAAGTAGTACTGATGATGTATCTCTCTGTGTATCTCCTCTTCCCTCTCAGCTTCTCTCTGTCTTATCATAAAACAAATAAATGAACAAATGAAGGAGAAACTGAAGTTCTAGTGCTGTAACATTTGCATAGTGTAGGAGTTAGTAGAGTCAAGATCCTGAGAGAAATTTTCTTTCTCGTCTCCCATCTCCAGAGAATATACTAAGCCTCCTAGACATTCATTACATGATTTATGGGACAGTCAAATTGCTTGTCTGACTCCTAGGAGTTGTTTTCACTTCAGGACAGCTGTTTGTTTCTGCCAACTGCCAGCCACCACAGGCTCAACTGAACCTCCTTTCTTGGTTACTGGCTCCAAAATTCTCAGTTTCTGTCCTTGGTGACAATCCAAATCCCAGTAGGGGTTTAAAAAAAAAAGGGGGCGGGGGGGAGTCTGGCGATAGTGTAGCTGTTTAAGCGCAGGTAGCACAAAGCTCAAGGACCTGCAGAAGGATCCCAGGTCGAGCCCCCGGCTCCCCACCTGCAGGGAAGTTGCTTCACAGGCGGTGAAACAGGTCTTCAGGTGTCTATCTTTATCTCCCTGTCTTCCCCTCCTCTCTCCATTTCTCTCTGTCCTGTCCAACAATGACGACATCAATAACAACAACAATAACTACAACAACAGTAAAAAAGGGCAGCAAAAGGGAAAATAAATAAATAAATATATATAAAAGATTTATTTATAAAAAAGAAAGAGAACCAACACAACAATTGCCACCTCAACATGCTTCACTTCAGACTGTGTCCAGAGACTACACGTGTGGAATGACAACCCTTCAGCTTCAGTACTCCGGTGAGACCTTTCCTTTCATAGTATACTCTAATTCCATCTCAGGTGGTTCACTTTCTAACAAAGTCCCAAAACCTAGATATACACCAGTTTCTGTGAGAGAGAGCATATGTTCACACGTATCTGTAAACTACTGCAAAATATATACCTGAAAGCAGAAGTACACTAGAGTTTGCAGTGAGTATCCCCCTAACACTTCCTCTCCACTATTCCAAGCTTTGGGTCCATGATTGCTCAACAATTTGTTTGGCTTCGTATGTTAACTCTCTTTTCAGTCACCAGGTTCCAGATGTCATCAGGATGCCGGCCAGGCTTCCCTAGACTGAAGACCCCACCAATGTGTCCTGGAGCTCTACTTCCCCAGAGACACACCCTACTAGGGAAAGAGAGAGGCAGACTGGGAGTATGGACCGACCAGTCAACGCCCATGTTCAGCGGGGAAGCAATTACAGAAGCCAGACCTTCTACCTTCTGCAACCCACAATGACCCTGGGTCCATGCTCCCAGAGGGATAGAGAATGGGAAAGCTATCAGGGGAGGGGGTGGGATATGGAGAATGGGTGGTGGGAATTGTGTGGAATTGTACCCCTCCTACCCTATGGTTTTGTTCATTAATACTTTCTTAAATAAAAAAAATAAAAAAAAGAGAAAGAGAACATGAACCAGAGCATGATGTTGGTACATTCACTGGCAGAGATTGAACTCAGGACCACATACTTGTAAGGCCAGTGCTCTAAACACTGCACCACATCCCACTGCATTTTCCAGTATGTTTTAAGGGTAGTATTTATACCGCAACTCTTCTATACATCTTCCTTTAACTCCCAGCTACTAATAACATATGAAGTCATAATTCACTCTTTCTTCACTCAGCCTCTCCACAATTATTAATTGGGAGCCTACTATTCACAACATGAATCTTATAGTCCCAACTCCCCCAAAAACATTTAAAGGAACCTAATTGTGGTAAAACAAACAAACAAAACAAAAAATAAACAAACAAAAAAGCCAAGAAGATAGTGAGGTAGAAATACCTAGGCCCTCATTCCCCTGCAGAAACACCAAATTATTAACAATATATGCATCTAATTGTCTTTTTGAGAACTCCTGAAGAAGGTAAATATCACGCTTTGTGGCAAAGAAAATTCTGTTATTTGGTCAAATAGTTCATTTATTACTTTTGCACTTATTTTTTTAATTATTTGTATTTATTTGATAGAGACAGCCATATATTAAGAGGAAGGGGGAGATAGAGAGGAAGAGATACAAGACACCTGAATATCTGCTTCACCACTTATGAAGCTTTCTCCCTGCAGGTGGGAACTGGGGCCTTGAAGCTAGGTACTTAGGAATTGTGACATGTGTGCTCACTCAGGTGCGCTACCATCCAGCCCCTGTGCACTTAGTTTTTTTTTTTTCTTTTTCTTTTTGCTTGCTCTATACCAGGTACTCAATGAATTATGAATGTTAGTGTAATTTTCACAGCAAATTCAAAAGCATGTAGATTTTGTAGTTAACTTTTTGTGTAAAGACATAGAAAGCTCATAAAACTTGCCCAAGATCACACTACAGCAAAGCAGGCGGCCTGGTTCTAGGATCTAGTCTCTAGATTGTGTTTAAAGCTGGAAGTTGGCACAGTCTGGGCAAGTTTCTGAGCTATTCAGATGAACAGATGCTTGAGTTATGCTGCTTTTAAGGATCTGCCTTTCAAAACAAAGATGTGTTCTTCAAAGAAGTAATTGAATTCACCCGGTCTTAACTCTTGATTTAATAAACAGAAGATGGAGGAGAGAAGCTGGTTTACTTTATGTTTTAGGACTCCATCTTTGATCCTAACTCTTGGTGGATTTTTACAGAAAAAAAAAAACAAACAAACAACAACAACAACAAACACAGAATGACCAATTAAAGAGGGTAGCAGATAACGACTGGGTAAGATCTTCAAGAATAAATATCCCCTGGGGCCAAAATCTTACCATGTAAGCTTTGCTTGTGGAAATTGGGACTACTGTGCCTCTCCAAGCAATCTAAGAACTCTGCCATACTTAAAAACACTTAAATAAGTAGACATAAGTATAAATAGATTTATAATTCCCAGACTTTTTTTTTAATAGCTCAGAAAGAAGTATAAGCTTGGGAATTATTTAGTTAATGTAAAAAACTGGAGAAAAGTGAGAAAAGTCGAGGGGTAACTGGGAGGAGAGATCCTTCTGTTTAAGAAATATTTTTGTGCATGCCAATTAAAATAACAGTAAATACTTCCGTTTTTCTGTGACATGGAGAAAACCCTCAAGAAGAATACATGTGCAAAGGTTTAGTTAGCTTGCCTACTGTCAGTTCTGATGCCCGAACCTAGCAGTTCCTGGAGGTTTTTTTTTTCCCCCAAATGAGCCAGTCAGACGTTTGTTTCCCTCAAAGAACAAATCTTTGTCAGCATCTCTGTGGGAGCAATAGTAATTTCTTGGTGCAATAAGACCAATATTATTAGAATGAGTTGGGTGTTCTCAAAAATTTTCAGATGTGGAATGAGCAAATGGAAAAAAGCTTTCTTTTATTTCTTCTCTAGCCTCTTCCTTTTTCTCTCCCCCTCCCTTCTTTCTGACTTTGTGTGAAATACCAAAAGGAAGTGAACCCATCTGTTTCTGATACTTCCAAGCTTGATGTATCAGAACGTTTTGTAGCAGTCATTTGATGTCCAGTAGACCTCTAAAGTATTTTCCATAAGCTTGAAACCTGTGCCTTAACTGACAGGAAGTTTATTTCCACATTGTTTCAGCATCAGTTTGATGCTCAGAAATGGGAAAAGATTTATTGGTCAGTTTCTGAGTTCCATTGTGTTTAAGTCAGTTTCTCTGAGACTTATACACTGGAAGAAAAATTGGGAAGTAAAAAATGAACAGTTATAGATTATGCTGATTATTTATACAACTTTTAGATTTAGCCTCATCTTAATCTTAATTGCTGCTTCCCTTCTTTCTATTACGAAAGAAGTTGGATGATGATGCAGTGGAAGGAAGGAATCTGGAAACTTTATATAAGGGTCGGCAGGAAGAAGGAAGAGGTTGTACAGTGATTACAGCTGTATTCTGTACTGTACTTTTATTTTTTATTTTTATTGTGATACTTTTGTCTCCACTGGTGCTGGGGATCTGTAGATTGAGGGAGGGAGTGCCAGGGGCAATGCTTCTCTGAGGATTATGCTAAACCTACAAGAAGCTCCTTAACATTTTAAAGCCTCTTTTCAAGAGTTCTTTAACCCCAAGGCTTCTGTTTCTTCTAAGGTGACTGCTCCATTTTCTAAAAGCCCCTTGCTTTTGCTTCCTTTCTGCTTTTCCTGAAACTAGGAAAGAGAAACCAGGAAACATAGAAATTGAATTGAATTCTTTCTTTTCTCTTTCTCTTTCTTTTTTTTTTTTTTTTTTACAAAATTATCAGGCTTCAGTAATATGACTACACATGGTGTGTGTAAGTCACCACACCCTCCATCTCCATGTCTATGTTGTCACTCCTATTTTCTGAGCACTTTGGTTTTCACTGAGAGAAGTGTATTTTACTTAGCTCTTTTAAAAAAGCAGGGGCTAGTGGTCCGGGAGCTGGCGCAGTGGCTAAAAGCACTAGACTTTCAAGCATGGGGTCCTGAGTTCAATCCCCGGCAGCACGTGTACCAGAGTGATGTCTGATTCTTTCTCTCTCTCTCCTATCTTTCTCATTAATAAATAAATAAATAAAATCTTAAAAAAAAAAAAAGCAGTGGCTAGAGAAGTATCACAACAGTTTATGCAACACACTTCCATGCCTGAGGCACCAGAGGTCCAGGGTTCAAACCAAAGCAGTATTCTGGTTTTTCTTTTTTAAAAAAACTAGTATTAATAAAGTTTTTATTTTATTTATTTGTTTCATATGAAAAATGAGGGGGAAAATAGACAGAGATAAAATAGTGAGGAGAGAGAAAGAGAGCGTGATCTCAGGGAGTGAATATCAGAAGCCTCAGGCATGCATGTCCTATGAGTGATTTCGCTGGCTGCTATTCTATTTAGAGGGAGAGAGACAGACACCTACAGCACTGCTTCAGCACTCATGAAGCTTTCCCCCTGCAGGTGGGGACCAGGGGCTTGAACCTGGGTCCTTGTGCACTGTGATGTGTGCGCTTAGGCAGGTGCACCACTGCCTGGCCCCACTTAGTTTCATTTCTTCATTTTACTAGATTATGATGCTTTATACTTATCTTTTTTTTTTCTAGGTAAAACGTCTTTTTATTAATTTACAATCAGTTTGCAGTTACAGGAGAACATGGAGATGACATCACAATTGCATGGTTATAAAAGGCATATGCACTTTATTACTAAGTAAAAAATCTGGAGCTAGGTTTCTCACAGAGGACACTAAACAGAGCCCACCCACCTCCTCCTCTTTTTTTTTTTCTGGTTCTTTTTTTTTTTTTTTGGTCTGATTAATAGAAATAGTATAGTTACAAACACAGGGCTTACAAGATAGACACCTGCAGACCTGCTTCACCGCCTGTGAAGCGACTCCTCTGCAGGTGGGGAGCCAGGGGCTCCAACCGGGACCCTTATGCGGGTCCTTGTACTTGGTGCCACATGCGCTTAACCCGCTGCGCTACCGCCCAACTCCCTATGCTTATCTTTATGCCTCCTTCCTTCTCTCTACTCTAAAGTGAGATGTAATCATCACTGAGACGGAATGAGATTTTAGTTATTAGAATAGTATTTAAAACTATGGGGCAGGAGGCTGGGCAGTGACGCACCTGGTTAAGCACACATGTTACCATGAAAAAGACCTGAGTGGGGCTCGGGTGGTGGCCACCTGATTAAGCAAGCCACCTGCAATACTTGTTTCAGCGTCCGTCCAGTAGGAGGGGAGCGGGGATCAAACCCATGTTGTCTCCTCCTCCTTCTCCCCCCCCCTTTTTTTTTCTTTTTCCTTTTTCGCCTCCATGGTTATCGCTGGAGCTGCTGGCACTATGAATCCACTGCTACTGTGGCCATTTTCTCCTTCTCCTCCTCTTCCCCCTCCTCCTCCCTTCCCTCTCTTCCCTTCCTCCTTTTCCCTCTTCCCTTTCCCCTCCCTCTCCCCCACACCCTCCTCATCCTCCTCCTTTTGATAAGACAGAAATTGAGAGGGGAGGGGAAGGTAGACAGGGAGAAAGATAGATACCTGAAGACCTGCTTCACCTATTGTGAAGCTTTCCTGCTGCAGGTGGGGACCAGGGGACTGCGTCCTTTGGCATGGTAACATGTACACCCAACCAGGTGTGCCACCACCCGCCACCTGAAATGGATTATATTTTGATTAAAAAAAAAAGAGAGAGAGAAGAGAATATTTACGAGTCACCTTATTTTGGTCGGAAACCCAAAATGTCAAAATCAGAGCAGTGGTTTTCTTTGAATGAGAATGAAATTTGCTTCTCCCTAAGTACCTCTAAATTTTTCTACAAAGCACATGTGTTAGCTTGATGTTGAAAACAATATACAAAGTTTTGAAAATTCACAAGCCAACGTATGATAATTTTTAGTGGTCAGTAACTCTTTTGGTCAGGAACTCTTAAAATCAAAACAGACTGATCTCAGATGTACTAAGTAATCTGCCAAGTTCACTTTTCAAATTAGTTACTGAGATACCAGTATATTGCAGAAAATACACTAAAGAGAGAGAGAAGACTACAGTGATGGAGTACACATATTTCCACAGAAATGGTTTGTTTTCTTTTAAAAATGTTAAAATATTTCACAATTTTAAAAACAAATAGAATTTTCTCTAGATTTGTTGCATCGTGAAAATTTGCAAATAACACCATAATTAAGAAGCTTCTCTCTCAGGGAATCTGGCCATTTTTCTATACAAAATTCATTTAATAATAAACTTTAAGTAGATAAATATTATTAGTTTGGGTGAATCAAATGTTATTTGAAACCTTATTTAATCCCTTACCTTTATGATGTGAGAGGAGAAAAGGCATTGTTTGACATAAAAAATATTAAAAGAAAAAATATTCGTTTTGCATCCTGGAGATTGTTTCTTTAGATAATTTTTTTTTTTTTGGCTGCATGGAATGCTGATATGCTGATATGACCTTTTAAAAAACACATATTGCTTTTTTATATAGCAAAAGAAAGTATTTCACAACTGCTTTACAATCTTCAGAAACAACTATGGAATACAAAATCCTTAAATAGGTAACAATTAGTAGACTCCCATTTTTTAAATCTGTTTTCAGTACTTAATTTTGGCATTCTACACTAAAAAAAAAAAAACTTGTTTAAATGAAAAGTAAGTCACATATACATATACATATATATAGATAGATCTCCAGTGGTGATTTCATGCTGTTAACTTATTTTAAAAGTGCTCTTGGCTAAAGAGGCTCCAAGCAAACAAAATAAACAACCCCTACCAAGGCCTTAATTTCCTTTCTTGTAAGTGGTGTTTATCCACAAAGGCAAATGCAGTCTTTTAAAATGTCTATTTAGCAAGCACCTTCCAGCTGTGAGCATATAATTAGCCAATCTCTTCTTACTCAGAGAGATTTTTAAATGCATCGCTATATCCTCATTCAGTTTTAGGATGCTTGAATCGCATTTCTGAAAACAGTTCTCCTATGGAACATAGCGATTTTTACATCTTTTCCCTATAAAATTACCTTAAGAAAACTGCTGAAGTTCACTTCAAATAATTTAAATTAAATGAGATAAGACAAATATACATTTACACTTTCTTAAAGCTGGTGATTTAGTTCACATCTTTGAGACAGGAGCATTACTACTATTTGAATCCTTGTTTGCATGTTAGAGTTGGCTACTACCTTAAATATGAGGGAGCCAAGATGTAGAAGCAAATTTATTTGTATGACCATCTGCCACCATAGTGAAATAATTTGACTCAGAAATTTACAGGATATGTGATATAAAAAGAATGTATGACTCTGACTTTATGATGTGATAACAGGATTATTTGTTTTGATATTGGAACAATAATTAAGATAGGGAAGAATAGTATTAGAGAGTATAGAATGAGATGGTAAAATATGTACTTTTGCTTATTTTAGAGGCCACAGACATAATTAATTGTGTATTTGTTAAATACTTGCTTGATGATATTCTTAATTACATGTTCGTTTGTGGTGGGCTCATATTTTCAGGTTCTATTAATAAAAAAATTAGTATTACTAAAAGTGCAATTAGATTGGAAGCAGATGCTGTTAGCAAAACATAATTGAACTAAAAGGAAAATCCTGCAATTAGAAAACAGAACAATAACTTTGATATGTTGGTTTGCTGCGAGTACCCAAATATGCAGGATTTGAAATAAGAGTAATCAACGAAAGTACCTTACAAGAAGAAAACTATAGAGAAAAAACATTAGTGTGTGTGTGAAAATGAGAGAAAATGATGGTATGAACTACATTTTAAATGCTGGTATATATTACAGAAGATAAACTAAATATGAAGAAATGCTCAACTCAGTCTATAAGAATCAAACTGTAAGAATCAGACTAAAAGACTTAAATAAGAATCAGACTATAAGAATACAACTTTAAAATCTTTACCTTTAAAATCTGCATATCTAAAATAGGTAAAAAGGTAAAATAATTTTAGATATTTTTAAATTCAAAGGTCCCATTAACAATGCTTTATATGTTGATACTATGTTATTTAATGCAAATGGTATAGCCAGGAATTATTTATGAACAGATCATTATTTTATTTCTACTCTTTGAGAGTTTCAAAGGTTATTTTTATAAGCATTTGTTCCTGTTTAATAGATGAAGTTTTAAAAGCATGAATGAAAATAAATTATTTAAAAGTCAAATTAAAATTCAAACAGAAAATAAGAGCTGCACAAATCTGAGCTTTGAAAAGTGAGCTTTCAATGTAGAGTTCAAGCTAAACAAAGCGAAAGAACACCAGGACCTATAAAAAAATCTAAAGGAAATACAGGATATTAGATTTATTTATTTATTTAAGTATAATTTTTGAAGCTTTATTTTTTTTTGCCTTTCATTACTTCTCAGATTTTCTTTCCAGTAATAAATTACTTCTGATATTAATACGAGCTTTATTCATAAACAAAAAATGAAAAACAAAAACAAAGGTGCTAGTTTAGAGTAAAATAATCTTCATTTAGATTTCTTAAATCAGTATTTCATCCAGCACTATGTTTTAAAACATAGTAAAACAAAATCAATGTAGTTACATAGAGCTGATTAAATTAAAGTGAATATATACTTTTTTTTGAAAATGTTTTTCCTTTATTGAGGGATTCATGTTTTAAATTTGACAGTGAATACAATAGTTTGTACATGCATAACGTTTCTCAATTTTCCACATAACAATACAACCTCCACTAAGACCTCTGTCATCCTTTTCCAGGACCTGTACTCTCCCCCTCACAGTCTTTTACTTTGGTGCAATACATGAATATATACATTTTTCTCATTAGGTTATAAAAGTCTCCACTTATAATTACTATGAATCAAATATATAAATGAGCTAATATTTTATTAATCTGTCTTAACTAGAGTTCAACTTCAAATAACAATTTGGACAAATTTTCATTAACAAAATGTTTTTTGTTTTTTCTAAAGATGAATTTGCTGTATCTTAATTGCTTGGGATATCATAAGCATTAACATGTATTTTTTAACATTAAATTGCTTTCTATCAATGAAATAATATCTCTTGACTATAATTTCATGGAACATCATAAAATACCTTGAAGTACTTTTAAGATAACAAAATTGAATGTGAATTTAAATGTAACCAATATAGATATAACTCTAGGAAGATTACTACTTAAGCAAAATTCTCTACATTTATTACATATCAAAAAGTTATTCAGAAAGAAAAGTTAGGCAACCTGTCAAGAAAACTTTTCCTTACTCCTTGATCTTAATTTCTCAGGAACCATTATAACATAGCAAGACATCACTCAGGTGTTACAATGCAGAAGTAAACTCTTTATTTCAGCACTCAGGAGTAAAGAATCCAAGAAAAGTAGAAACAGTATCCTTTTGTGAATAATGCTGTACATTACTTTTTTTCTTACTTTGAATTTTGATTTCTATTTAAGGTCCCCAGAAGCCCGCCAATATAAGTCAGTCCTTTCCCCCATCTTAATTTCATCAAACATCTTTGTTAACTATTTAGATTTTAAAACATAATCTAAATTTAAGAAGCTTTCCCTTCTGCAATTTTTTGCTGAAGCTAACAAACTACCATAATTAATTTTCTGTAAGTTATAAAAATATTACCCAATATAAACGTACGGGTGGCATTTTATAACTTATGTTTCAGGAATCCGTGTTCGTTCTTTCATTCTTCAATTATTTGCCACCTAACAGTTTACTTCACAAGTCCCTCAAAGCTTAGATTTTTATGTTCAACTGAATTTAAGACAGAAGGGAAATTTCCCTAAGAAAAAAGAACCAAATGCATAGCAAGAATAATTCTCTTATTTGAAAAACATCAGTAAGTATCCCTGGAGTACATTACAATTTTTGACACTGGCATCATTCATAAGCAATTCATGAACCCCCAACCCGTAAGAATTTTCCACCCTTTCTCACTTTCTAATTTTTTTCCCTGCCCTCTTCAACTTGCTCTCCTTGGCTCTGCTAGCATCAAGTTGAGGAGAAACGAAATTCTTAATGGAAAATGAATTCTAGTGTAGGAGTAATTCGTTACCAAAAATACACAAAAAATTTCCCTCACAGAAATTCAGAGTAGCCAATGGAGCATAAGCAAATTGAAAAGAAATAAACTCTCTCTTTGGCATATAATGGTAATCTCTATTTATTCATATTCTAACTCAGAATGACTTGTAAAATTAAACGAAAAGATACACTTCAAATATATATCGTTCCTTTTAAAGGGTGGATTAAAACGAATATATTCACAAAACTGCCTCCTTCCAGCCGTGGCTAAAATTCTGGCGAAATCGGTCGCTTTTCATCCCTGACCCACCCACACCTTCGGAAGAGAGGCGGGACACAATTCTCGAATTACAATGAAAAATTAATGATCCCCGCCCACTATCTATACTAAGTACAAGTCTTTATTAATACAACCAATGAACAAGCAGCATTTCAGTTAGGGGTGGGAAGTGGAAACCAAAGGAAGGAAGGGAGGGGACAAGCTAGTCCCACGAATCACAACTCTCTCCGCCTCTTCCTTATTCCCACCCTCTACCCCCACCCTCTACCCCTCCCCAATTGGTTCCTCCCACTCTGCGTGATTCTGGACGCAGGGTGTAAAGAGGCGGGAATGTAGGTGGAGCGAGTAAACAATGGCATTCGCTAATTTACATACAGACATACTATTGGCTAAGGTTGGACATGCGCAAAAGAAGGAGGGGCCTTGAACTTGTCAAAATGTGCTTTAAGGATTGGCTTAGCTGGTCCATGAGGTAAGAGGGCCGGCTATGCAAATAAGAACTCCCCGCAAACTGGTATCCTCCCTCTTGCCACATCTAGGATAGAACTGTCCAATGAAAGACAAGCCTGTGTGCCATGCATTACCTTGAACATTCAAATAAGAAGTCTACAGATCTAGCTATTCAAATATTCATGAGGAGGTAGGGAGGTGTAAAGTGTCTCCGAAAACGGTTCGGATTGGCTGATTTTCTCTGATATTTCTCAAGCGTTCCTTAGGACCTTTGTGAGCATCTCTCAGTTCTGTTAAAAGATAGTTCCTACATTTTTTTTTTTTTTTTTTTGCTTTAAAAGCACCACAGCATATAGACCTATTTTTTTCTTAGATAATTGTTCTCATGTGTGGTCTGCCCGGCTCAGCTTTGTTACTCTTAGCTCTCAATATTTTTTCTTTTTTTGTAATTTAAGTCCCATTTTCCTCAATTTTTAAAATGCAAAGATCTAGGACAGATGGAAACAATTTGAACCTCCTCTCTGCTGATGTGTATAATCTTATTAGTTTAATGGGTCACAGGGCGCAGGACCTATTTCCTATGGATCAAAGTGAAAACAAACACGGTTAATATCCCATTTTGTTTTAGAACCACATCGGATCAGGTTCCCTCTGTTAGCCATGATAATGACAATATTAAGAGAACGTGGGTTGCCTTGAAGTTGAGAGGGAAAATGGATACATCGAAATATTCTAGATTTAAAAAGCATTAATATTAACACCATGCAATCAGTTGCCGGTTCTAAGGTCTCGACAATGACATGGTTATTATAAAGTTTCAGTATTGCTTGTTTTGATCTATTGCTTAAAGCAAGGGGAAAATCGTGGCTTGTTCAATGCTATTTATACCACCTTCTCAGATTTCATATATTCAGGTTTAATGCAAATCTTTAGAGCTTTTGGTGTAAATTTCAACTTAATGATTCACAATTTTTTTTTCCTTATCAGTGGCGGGTCACCATTTTTTTTCTTTCCTCAGAAATTAATTTTTTTTTGAAAGTCAAAGAATTTCCACCAAAACTAGTTTCACTTTTCAGGAGAAAGGCCAGTTCACAGATCCATGAGGATCAGTGGACTTTACTTAAGAACCTACATCTCAGTGAAATCTTTTCTCCATTTTGGGTTGTGTATGGGTGGCAAATCCCCCTTTGGACACCTCCTGCATTAACTTCTCACCCTAATAAATTAAATGCAGTCACAGTGTGGTCCATTACCCAAGGAGTGTGAGGTGATGGCCTCTGTCAAAAGTGGCTGGTCAAATACAGGCCCTTAAATATTCCTACAGATAATAAATACCTGTGTAAGAAATGAGTGTGGATAATAGGTTCTTATTCAGTTAGAAAACTGAACTGCAGCAATGAATAAAGGTGCCGCAGACCTGAAGAATGGCTGGAGCCTTTCTTCCAAGAAGGGGGCCAGGTCTTAAAAATATTTTATCCTAGGCTTGGAGGGCTGGTGCAGTGTTGTTACTGCTGTGGACACCAACACCTTTGTGTACCTCCCTCAGGTCTCTAGGAATGTAAATAGCAGGACTTTAGGCAGATCATCAGGCCTTGGAAAAAGCAAGCACTGCTTATTAGGGACTCGTTTTCATTCCAAAGCTATAGAAAATAATTTGCTTTTACTAGACTCTAATGGACTGGACTTGATGATGAGAAAATTCTTGTGACTCTGACCTTGTGGGTTGGGAAAGAGGATCAGTAAGTCCTGGGTTCAGTTTCCATAGCTTCTGGACAGAATTCACACATATTAGGATGAAGACACTTCCTTCTGAAACACTTTTCTCTGTTCAGAAAGGAAAGTTGAATTGTGTAGAGCAATTTACAGACAGGTCTCATATCTGGAATAGCATATGTATGGTGAGGGCAGTTTTCAGATAAAATCTCATTGCCTTCTTTTAGTTTTTTTTTTTAATTTCATTATTTTTGTACCTAATCTTTTAATATGGCTCAACATACCACATATTTGTTGTTTTCCTATTTTCTTTCTTGTGACTCATTTTATTATTTATTTTTGATTTTATTATTTATTTTATTCATTTTATTATTTATTTGTGATTTAATAGTGGTTATAAGAGGGGTATGGTTCCATACCACACCCACCACTAAAAGTTCTGTGCTCACATACTCTCCTCAACTAGCCCACTGTTTTAAAACTAGTGTTAGAACTATAATTTGGGTATAGATAATTTCTTATCCCCTCCTAAAATGAGAATGATAAAATCTATTGGTTATTTCCTTAGAATTTAGTCCTGTTTTTACTCATGAATCATAAAACAGAATGTTAAACATTTATCCGTGACTGATCAACTTTAGAGTTATTTTATGCTTTTAAGGTGGAAATATAATCCTTATGTGTGCGTGCTGTTGTTGCTAACATATTTTATCAATCTTCTTTCCTCAGGAAAAATATTTTCACATTTGAATATGTTACGTGTTCATCTTGGTTAATGAATTCTACCATATTTGTATTTTGGATAGACTTCTTAGTATCAAATATGCAGGAACGTAACAACATAAAAATGAAAATAAAAAGGCCTTCTGGTATAGGGAAGGAACATTACTGCCTCTCAACAGCTTTTCTAATTATCTGTATTCGCACCCACCCCCTTGGTCAAAGCTCTCCTTTAGTTGTTGTTGTTGTTGTTATTGTTGTTTTAGCCTGGTGAGCTCAGGCAGAAATTCCCTGTAAACCAGAGCGGTGCGGTCAGGGCTGCAACGGAAGCATCCTGCGCGAAGTCTGGCTCCCGGACTCCTCAGCAGCAAGTTGTCATTCCCAGAGCAAGAAAACAGCTGCTCTAATACCCGTCTGGGAAGAACCTGGGAAAGCTGCGAATTCCTAGCCGTCCACTAAATTTCTTGAACTTCAAGAACCACTGCTTTTTAGTTTTTTTTTTTCCCCATAAAATGTTGTTGAACTTTATTTTAAAAATGTTATGGTGTAGTTACTACTGCTCTTGGAAACGTGAACCCTCCTCCTGACCGCCAGCTTGGTTTTCCCGGGCAGGTCTAATCTCTTAGTTCTCCAGCTGGATGGCTTTCATTTAAGGAGGAGAAACCTCTGGATTCTGGCGGTCTTCAACTGCTGAGCGCTTGGTGCACACCTGGGGCATTCTGCTTCAAGAAAGCCAGTAGAAAAGTTTCGACTTAATTTTTACCATCGCATTGCCTCCAAATAATCCGCTCCCGCCACCCCCCTAGACCGAGCTTCTTGTGGTCTCCTAAAGCGCCTGACTCAGCAGGGTCTCCAGCGCGCAGTGCTGCACGCAGTTATTATAGCCCCTGACTAGGCCAAGATCAGAGGCTGTCGGACTTGCCAGACCTTAAAGAGGGCCCTGCAATCGAAAGTCATTGGATAAACCTCAGGCAGGCCTTTCTAATCTTTACTGCCAGGCAGAGCTTTGCAAACCTCTAAACATGCAGTAACCTTCAAACACTGCTCCACAGACACACTTGTGTGGAAGTTGCATCTGAAGAAGGTTCCCATCCAAAACCAACCCCCTCAACCTGAGAAGTTACTGATGTCTCACTTCCTCCAGGCAGTTCACTCCTGCTCATTCAGGAGCCCACCCAGCCTCAGGGTCCCTCCTATCCCCGGGAGGCCGCGGACATCCGCGCGCCCCTACTGCGAACAGTAGGGAGAGAAATTCTGGACAACAGAGCAGGCCAGCGGGGGTGGGGCGGGTGATTTATGACCCTGGTCAACTTTTTAGGAAGCACAAATTAACCTGAAGGGGATTATGTTCGAGCTTTGAAGTTCATGGTTTTGTTTTCCTTCAACTCAGACTGACGATCAAACAGTTGTTGGCTCCTTCTACCCGTCTCCCCCTCCTCCTCTCTCCTTGGATCTCTCATCACTCCACTCCTATCTCCAGCGACCTTTTCGACATGACTTTTTGTAAATTCAAATGAAAAATATCCCCAGACCAGAGACGGAAGTTCCTGACTATGACCTAGCAGAGGCAAGACAGACTGTCCACATCCCTGATTTCTCGCAATCGTGTTTTACTTTGCAAGCTTATTTACAGTTGGAGGCCAGTAGTGGCAAATCTGTTCTTTTCTTTGGCTCTTTCCCGCTTAGTCAGCCCTTGAGGATTGATCTTCCTTCTCTGAGCAGCCAGGTTTGGGGTTGGTACTGAAGGCTTCTAGATCCCTTCCCAGGCTGGTGAAAAAAAAATCCAAACACTAAAGACCCCCTTAGCCCCCAGCACTCTCACCTTGAGTCTCTTTATTTCAAACATCCCCCCCCCCCCACCCCAGTTGCAGGTCTCCAGAGGGAATCTGTCTCCTGTGGTTCTTTCCCGCAGGCGCCTACTGAAAAGGCAATTTCCTTGGGGGTGTGGTTGGGGCAAGAGAAAAACATAAACCAGGATTGTTTGGGGTCTAAAACCATCTAAGTTTTATTGCATCCGCTACAAAGTCAACTCTTAATGAGCATCCTAGCGGAAAAAGACCGAGATTTACTCAGTGTTAAGACCGAGGGGGAGGGAATCGTACTGTTTTCTCTTGGAACCAAAGGTTGCAACACCTTCCCGAGAGGCTCTTCCCAATGCCAAGAGTGCAGACACGAAAGTTGCAAGGCATCTGCTTTCAGATCCTGAGTGATCGAAGATCATTCGGCTACGAAGACCTTCGAAGTTGGTCCTGTCTACAGCTTGTAATGAAAAAGATAATCTGTCTAGTAATAAAAAAACGACCTACGCAAATTCAGCATCCAACCGCCTTCTAATGCTCCTAATAAGTGCCAGTGACAAATAGCGCCATCCAGCTCCACCGAAAAAAAAGGAAGCAGTAGATCTTCCTTTTAATAACTTCCCAAAGTGTTACAAATAATAAAAGGGACGCATAAATCATCTCGGGGCTGGGTGAGCGTGGAACACGGAAGGATTTACTCCTCCCAAGCATTGGCTTTCCACTATGCTCTCATTGGCTCTTTCCCTGTAGCCCAGCCCCCTAATCCACCTTCTTATTGGTTCTTAGGACGTCGTGACGTATGGAAAAGGCGTGGGGTCGTTTGGGGGATGGGTACATCAGCGCGCATGCGTTCTGTGATGTGAGCCTGTGATTGACAGCAAGGGTGCGCGCGTGCGCGTGCGTGAGCAGGACGGGGGAGGGGGCTTGTGTATGGTGTGTGTGATGAGGGTGTTGGAGGCGATGGTGGTTGCGATGAGTGCTCGAATTGAAGCTGCTGCAGCGGGCTCCGTGGTTGCTGTTCTCTTTGAGCGCATTTTCCCCGCTAAATCAGAAAGGCTGATAGTTACGCATATCATGCACTCGGGCTTTGAGAGATGGTCTGGAAGCAATTTACTGAGGAGGGTCTTCAGCAGCTAACTGGGGAAAGGGTAAAAATTAAAATATGGTTTACTGTGTCAGAAGGAAATATCCCCGCCCCCAAGATGTTTTTGTTTTACTGTTTATGTTGATTTGTACACTTCTTGCAAAACACACGCAAACTCACTCTTTGAAGTACAACCGAGCATCACACACCTATCCCCACCTCCTTTCAGCACTGACTTAGCTCCAGTGTGTTCCTCTGCAGTTAGAGTTACACACTTATTTTAGCTTCTTATTGCCAGGGAATCCAGGGAATAACTTTGAAAAACACAGGGGATACGGTGATAATTCTTAATTTAAGAAAATTGAAAAGAAAGAAGCATCAAAACGAAAGTGAAGGAAAAAGAAAGAAGAGAAAACTAGAAATATGTAGCAACCAAGAAAACAATAGTGACAAAGATAAACAAAATACCAAAGAAACTCGTTAACTGTTGAGTGTAAAATTTGATATTACTCTCCCAATCCGACTGATGCTATAAAAGCAACACCTCGCAAGACTTGTTAACGCCTAGTACAAAATTCTTGAGAGGCGAGGACTGGTTTAGGGGAGAGAAGGGACGTTGTTCAGTTGCCCTGTTGCATCCAAATTCTCCTTTCGGACAACTTTCTTTGGAGTGTTGGATTTGGGCAGAGGGAGACCGAAAGTGCTTGCCTGTAATAAAATGTTAAGTCGTAGGCTAGTATTTACCCAATTTTTAGAGAGATAATAAACGTCTCAAAGCTCTTGCACACATTTTAAATTACAGTAGTACTAAAAGGATTTTTGTAACTGGCAAATCAGATATTCGGTTTTACGAATTTTGAAATTTATAACTGTCATCTCCTTTTCAGCAAGCCCAGAGATTGTGTGTGTGTGTGTGTGTGTGGTGAGGGGATATATCTATACAAGTATCACACACGCTTTCTCTCAAATGCTATACTGTCTTTGTTTGGAAGAAATTAAAAGAGTAGAGAAATGGAAATATGTGACTGTTATAAGCGAAATACAATTCTTGTAAATCTCTTAGTATATATATTTTTAAAGCAGTGCTTTCAGCTTTTCTGTAAGGAGTGGGAGCAATATTTTTACAACATTGCAGCATTCTGAACTCTCCTGCTCACTTTTAATTTAAAAGATACCATTTAGCACACGAAATTGTTATCATTCATATTTTGTTTTTGTACTGTGGTTTTGACTTTATTGATGTAAAGCAGCAAAAATTAAATAAAATTAGTAAGGCATTGGTAGTTGCTTTTTGCTGAATTGAATGTCTTTTATTCAGCACGTATATACTTAAATTTACTTAAGAATAACAAGCAAAATGAAGTTTTCTTTTCGTTTGCTAGAATAAAGTAATTTTTCATTCTTCTCCGTCCGATTCCTTCTCTTTCAGCTGCCACAGCCAACTGACAAGCTCCTAGGGACCAGGGGATCAGTATGCAAATTTCAGATGATTGACACAGACTGCAGAAACCAATCACGCAGGAGTAGGTTACGGATTGGCTGACAACCATTTGTCGTAATATTGACGGTCTAAAAGCCTCACATCCAATCAAGGCTGTACATGCAAATAAAGGTAGGAGTCACATTACAAGAGCAGGCGAGTTTTGAGCTCGCCCTCTCGTGTTCAGTGGTGGGTATTGCACAGATGCCTCTACAATGAATAAATGAAACGAAATATTCAATTCTACAGCTCTTCTTGCCCTTTTCTAAACGTTTGTCACTGGAATATAAATTATCTTTTTTTTTAAACCAAGAGTTACGTTGTGTACATATATGACAGGCCTAGATGTCTCTGTAACTGTCCACTTCTAAGGTTCAGAATTTTTCTCTCAGTTTTCCACTGATACAGGGAATCTCTGTCTTTAGATTAATCCTTGGTGAAGGAGGTTGCTCCCCTGCGCCTCTCTGTGATTTTAAAAGCATGAGATTTACAAAAATCTTTCCCCAGAGAAACCTACTCTAGGAGCAGATGGTCAGTAAAATTGGCTTCTTCAGCGAAATTCCTCATGACACCGCCAGATGGCAGAGAATCGCCTTCACGCCGCACTTCCCACCCCTCCCCCCGCAAATAGTTTAGAAATACTGAAAATCAAACACTTTATATTTTACAACTAAGTGCGGTTAGCATATACTTGCACTACAAAGGAAATGCCCGTTAAGAAAATAAGCTTTTCTCATTGTTTCTTTACTGTGAAATTTCCTCTAGAGCATTTATTCAGGGACGTTTGCAAGTAAAATATTCACCCCAATGAAAGCCTTTGCAAAAATATTTTCCTTAGAGCAAACTGCACTATAAGCAAGGCACCAAACGAGTTAAAGAGGTAAGGTTAAGTGGTGGCTGCGTTTCTGAGGGTGTAGTTTGCGAGATTCCTTAGGGATTAAAATTAGATGGAGGGTGAAGATATATTTCCTAGGTAGCGAATTTTCCGGCAGAGCTAGACCTGACCACTGGCACCGAAGTCAGATCACTGCTTTTCTAATTAGTTGCTGTTAGAGTATCTTGACTTTAACAGGCTCATTTTTGGGGTGTTGATTACAGATAGTGAAGACTTTCTTCCCATTCATATGCCACTGTTGTGAGAGATGGAGCCATTGTTTTGCTACTTTAGGTGGAGACTTTTGGTCTGAGACCCTGCAAAGTATTGCTTTCCACTCCTCGTCCGTTCCCCACCCCCTTTTAAATTTATTTCCCATGAATATATTTTTTCCTTTTGGTTTTTATCAGGAACAGAGGCCCTACTTTGAGGTCAGATTAAGAATTAATGGTATTCACCGAGGGCAAAGAAAAAACTCAAGAAAACTGACACGTAAGACATGTATAGGTTAGCTCCCCTCTTGCGGGAATATTTCATATTTTCTTCATTGATTTATACGAGCAGAACAAATTGCCTATTCTATTTCCATTACTTTACTCTATTTTTTAAATTGCACCCAGTAGCTGAAAATATGTTGAGGACATATTTACTCCTTTAAAAATCTTCCAGAAAATAGCTATGAAACACTTTTCTTACAAAGGGTGTGATTTTACCTTTGTGCCTTGCCTGATAACCTTTGTTTACCCAGAAACAAACTGTGAGTGAGGATGCCTGTGCCACTCAGATCTCCCTTTTAGTCTGTAATCCCCTAGTATCTACAAAACCAGACCCTATATGTTTTCGTTAGCTCTCTTTCCTAGTAATCAGCTCCACAAAACGTAGAAAGGCAAAGACATCACGCCAAGTCAGATTAAAGTATGAAATTTGAACATAATTTTATTTTAGAACTACATCACGCTTGTTAGTCCAATTATTAACTATAAATTTATTTCATTTTACTGTCTATACTTCCCTTACCCTTCCTGAAGCAAAATATGATCAGAGAGCATCATAAGAGGCTTTAGCAAAACAAATTTAATGCAGCACTTATTTCTCTTAGATGTTAAGAAGAGTGATGAGGAAAGGCAGGGAACTCAGCAAAGTCAACTTTTAGGCGTTGTACAGGAAAAACAATTTTTTCTGGGCACAGTCTCTCTGCTTTTCCAGGTTTTTTTTGTTTTTCCGCGTTGCAGAAAAGGGAGCCAGACAAACTCAAACACATGTTTCTCGGGAGCTAGAGATCTCCAGCCCCCAGGAGTGTGCAGCTCCGGTCCCTAATCCCTAAGGTTCTTTTGCTTCCCCCACCTCCGGGTCAGGGAGGACCCAGGGGTGCTCAGTAGGCGCCTCCAGTGCGGCGAGGCAGCTCTATTAGGGAGCCCGGCGCGGCCGAGTGAGAAAGGCCGGGACCGGAGGGCGGCGCGCAGGGGTCGTGGCTGCCCGGACGCCCGCGGGGCCGAGGGGGCAGCGCGGGAAACGTGGCGGCTGCTGCGGGCAGAGAGTGCTGCCCGCACGGGGAGTGGAGGCTCGAGGCCCCCCACCCCGGCGTCCCCAGTCCCTGGCTCCACTCCCCTTCAGGGCCTCTTCCGGACCAGGGCGCGGGGAGGCGGCTGAAGCCATCTCGCTTTAGTCCGCTGGGAGCGGCTGTAAATCTCCCTGCTCCCTCGCCTGCCGCCCCCGCGAGCCGGGCCCTGCCCGCCGCCACCCCAGGTCCCGGCGCAGCTGGATCGGCCGCCCCCAGCTGCGCGCGGGGGGTGGGGGGCAGGAGCCCATCAATCAAGCCCGCGCCGCCCTCTCGAGAGCCCGGGCCCGAGCGCCGCCCGCGGGCCTGCTTTGTGTCTCTCCCGCCGCTGCCCCAGGCCTGGGAAGCCAGGTCCGGCCGCCCCCGGGCCTGGGGGCGCGGGCGTTCCCACCGGGGCCCCAGGGAGCCTGAAAGCCGGGGCCCTGCCAGGTCTCCACCCAGTACGCGGAATCACTCAGGCCACACAATCGACCCCTTCGGGGCGTCTTTCAACCCAATAAGGCCAACTTCTCACTCGCTCCCCACAGCCTGGACCCCCAAAGCCTGTCTTCCCAGAAAGGGCAGCGCGGTCTGGGCGGGGAAATTAAGTCATGAGGAGGAACGCACACTTTCTTTCTCTGGGCCTCAGTTTCTGCAAAATGAAGGGACTGTTCTTAAGCTATCTGCTCTATGATTCTTTTGTTTGGAATGGAGAAATCTAGAGCTTTTAAGCCCATCGTGTCCTCGGAAGTTTGCTTTTCTCTCCAGGTGTGTGTTTTTTTCTATCCTCTCCTCCCCTCATCCCAGGTGACTTCTGTGGGTGCCAGGAAGGAGGAGGTCTGTCCCCTCAAAACAGGACCTTCGAACCTGAGTCCTTATCGTGCTTGTTTCGAAGAGACCACCAGGTGGCGATAGAACCCAAGGGTAGGAAAGCAAGGCTCTATCATGTCTTTCCAAAAGTTTTGACTCTGCGTTGATCTCCTGATTTGTGTGATAAGTAAATGACATACTATCATGCTATTTAAATATCATACTATTTAAAATCTCTACTTGTAGGAGAAAAAAAAATCTCTGCTTGTTTATTAACATTAAAGTAAACGAATGCCGCTCCGGGTTCATGGGGGTGGGGATGATATACAATACAAAAGCTGTAATGAATACCAGGTTAGCAACACTCCATGAGACCCAGCAGCACAGCAAAATGGAACGAATGTGAAAAATGCTAACTATGAATGCAGAACTTTGGCTGTGAGGTCATGCACACTGAGTGGGTTCACAGGCTCAGAGCAAGTAGTGGAGCCAAGGAAATGAAACAGTGAGGACACATACAACAACAACAACTACTACTACTATTTTTAATGTCATGATCATTTTAGGTTCCTGAATGTGGAGATGAAAAAGCAGGGGGAAAACAGGAGATTCTCAGTGTAGGGGTAGAAACAGAGATGGTTTAGGTTAAGAGAATCTCAGTGCAGCAATTTTCCTAAATTCTAGAAAGATTCTGTCTGCAGTATAAAAGAGCAGCCACATCCAGTCTCCTGACTCACGGACTGTGCAGGATTGTTCCTTCCTTGGTTTCCTGTCAGTGTTTTACAGTATGGGTTAGAGGGGCCTTAAAGGAAAAGGACTTATTCACTGCAAACTGCCCAAGGATCTTCAAGAGAAAACGTGTTGGGTTGAAATACTATCTTTTCTCACATGTGTGAACCCCTTGAATTGTGTTTGCTTTCAAAGCCTATAAATATTCTTATTAAACGCTGCCCCTTCCTTCCTCCCTCCCTTCTTTCCTTCCCCGTCCATCCTTCCTTCCTTCTTTTCTTCCTTTCTTTCTTTTCTTCTTCCTTCTTTACATTCTCTCTCTGTCTGTCCTTTCTTTCTGTATTCCTTGTACCGTATAATGTACTGGCAGCATATGTAAACACTTCCATTTTGATCCTCCTTTAGGAAAATTTGTAGACCTGCTGTAAATATTTGCTCTATGTTAAGCCGTGGCAAGCAAGAGTCTGAAAAAAGTCTGAAGTCTGGTCTCACCACGTGTATGACTAACTGTGTAAAACAGTATATCTATATCTCTATATAACTTTGCTACACATGGGGAGGTATAAAAGGAAAGTATAATGACCATAATTACTTGAATGACATTTAAAAATTAAGTAAATTTCAAATTCTTTCTTCCACTGCCTACCCTATTCCCCAATTTATGTCAGTGACCTGTTCTTACAATGTCACCCTTTATAACACCTTTTAATGTAATGATCTTGGAGGTATATTTTAAAGCAATTAAATGTAGTTCTTTGATCCCTAAATTATGTCTTATGATTATAAAAATAAAACAAATCATGATCTTAAATTTTTAAAAATATTTATAGTTTACTCTTCTATTACATTTAAATTTTGTAACCTGTGTCAAAATAATTTCAAGACACAGTGGCATGGCATGGCATACACAGAGTCAGAATTTTGTATTCTTCATGGAGGAAAAAAAAAATCTGAACTGAAGCTACTCCTCTATAGTAAAAGAGACTGTAGTTTTATGAAGACATTGCATCGACTGCGGTTAAGGAGAACTCCATGGGAAGTGATTTTAAAATACAAAAACTGCTAGAAGAGAACCGTCTGTTGGTTGGAGGAAATAATACAAAATTATTAACTCCATTCAGCCTGGTGAGTCCTTATGTAGTAGCTGCTGATCTAGGTTTCTTCATGGTCTCTGATGGCTGCGTTGAAGCAGAGAGCTGCAGTAGTCACTCACTCTCCTGATCCTGCCCCTACTCCCCTGAAACAGTAACAGAAATTAAAGAGAGAAGGGCTGGGCGGTGGTGTGCATGCACAAAGACTCAGGTTCAAGTCCCCAGTCTCCAGCTGTGGGGAGTGGTGTGGGAAAACTTGAGGAGTGGTGGAACAGGGCTGCAGGTGTTTCTCCTTTACTCTGTCTCTCTGTCCTCACACCCCCATCATCCAGCCTCTATCAGAGAAAAAAAAAAAAAACAATTTTAAAAAGAAATTAAAGAAGGCATATTTATTTATTTATTTTAAAAAGGAGACATTAACAACACTATAGGACAAGAGGAGTACAACTCCTCACAGTCCCACCACCAGATCTCTGTCTCCCATCCCCTCCCCTGATAGCTTTCCTATTCTTTAACCCTGGGGGGAATATGGACCCAAGGTCATTGTGGGATGCAGAAGGTGGAAGGTCTGGCTTCTGTAATTGCTTCCCCGCTGAACATGGGCGTTGACTGGTCGAGCCACACTCCCAGCCTGCCTCAGAGAGAAGTCATTTTTAAGAGAAAAATTCTGAGTTAAGCTCTTTTCTGCATCTATCCTACATAGAATGGGATCACAGAGATGTTTTTTCTTAGGGAATCTCTCACTAGCAAGCTTTGCTGACCCTCCCCTCTCCTCCTTTCCCCTTCCCTTTCCCTCTCCATTCTTTCTTTTTTCTTCGGTTCCTTCCTACCTCTCCTTGTCACCCACCCCCTTGCAAAAGCAATATGCTCTCTTCTCCTAATATTGACTATCAGAGCTTTGTTTATTCTAGTGAGTACTGCAGAGAACACAGGGTGAGTAAAGAACCCCAGGCCCAGGTCTGCTGTGGAGTGCTCTGGCTGTGAAAGTTGGAGTGGCCTTTGTCCAGATAGCTAAAAGCACTGTGTCTTCCTCTGCCATCAAAGTGTTGTCCCTGAAAACATCATGGGGATGAGTCACCCTCTGGAGGACCCACTTTTCTGAGTTTGGATTTGGCCATGAAGGCAAATATAATTGTTTCATGTTTTCCCTGCCCTTTAGAAGAGTGATCTTGGTTTGTTTTTGCTAAAGTTATTATTATTATTTTAAACATTTGACATATTTATTAGTTAATGAGACAGAGAGAAACAGATATATGTGCTGCCAGAAATGGAGCTTGGGACCCCATGCTTGAGAGTCCAATGCTTTCTCCACTCTACCACCTCCCAAACCTCACAAAGGGCACTTGGAAGGATGGCTTAGAACTATGTGAAGGAAAGTCCCTTTGCCACAGCTTTTGTGAGAGCTGACAATATTTGAAGATTTCCTGTGGGGGCTGCATTGTCTGAATGAAGTGTATGACAGATGTGTGAGTGAATGAATGGGAACACAGGCTGCCCCACTGCAGATGTAAGGGCATTTGAGAATCCTCAGATGTGGGCCATCATGGTTATGAGGGGCTTAGGTTTAAGGTCATTGTCCTGTGTATCATAATGCAGATATCTTTGCTGTATGACTAATTGACCATAAGGCAATTTTGTTGTAACAGTAACGCACTGGTTGATAGTTGGGTCTGAGAATTCACTTGCATATTTCTTTCAGTCAGTTATGTTATTAGTGATTTTACCCAGTTGACAGTAGTGATTTATTTGTTCCAGTAGTTGGTTTCTGATTTTGAAACATACTGTGCTGTCAGTCTGAAGGCTACATGTCAGACTGAAGAAAGACAAGGCTACCTCTACATGTAATATTTAAATGCTGTTGCTCTTGATTTAACCTTGATTTATCTACATTTGGAAACATCTGGATTTTGTGACTATTGAATGTACAATACAACTTGGAATAGGGCAGAAAGGTGGTGGTGTTTTTTTTTTGTTTGTTTTGTTTTTTTCCCCAGAGCACTGCTTAGCTCTACTAATTTTGGTCCTGAGGACTGGCCCTGGAACCTCTGGTGCTTCAGGCTTGAGAGGCTTTTTGCATAACTATTATGCTTTATTTCCAGCTTGAGGATACATTTTATGGAGGCTCTGAGTATGTCCTGGGCATGCAGTCTAGGCATATTTGGATCCTGTATCTTTTAACATGGTAGATGGTTAAGTTGTAATTCTGAAATATTCTTCTCTAGAACATTTTAATCCAATAGAAAATCCGTAAACTACACAGGTAGTTGTACATTTACCACAAACTACTTTAAAAAAGTTGAAAAGGGGACAACATACTCTATGCTACACCTGAGGGAGATGGGCCGATATTGAGGCAGCTTGGAATGTTCCTACTCATGACCACAGAATGTGAGCTCAGATCTACAGGGATGCAGAGGTCACATAGGTTCCTAAGCTGAATATGGGCCCCAGATCACATCAAATCGATGGGGTTTACAGTTAACAATATTTATACCCCTTTCCCATATTAGGGAGCTACTCTCTTCCCTGATCCAGCTTTATGTTCCTTTTTCAGCCATGACATCATCTCCCCAGACAGTAACTTGGATCCACCTGCATATCAGATTTCAGGCTCAGGGGGAAAAAAGAAGAAGAAGAAGAAGAAGAAGAAGAAGAAGAAGAAGAAGAAGGAGAAGGAGAAGGAGAAGGAGAAGGAGAAGGAGAAGGAGAAGGAGGAGAAGGAGAAGGAGAAGGAGAAGGAGAAGGAGAAGGAGAAGGAGAAGGAGAAGGAGAAGGAGAAGGAGAAGAAGAAGTAGAAGAAGAAGAAGAAGAAGGAGGAGGAGGAGGAGGAGGAGGAGGATAAAAAAACTAGTATAGCTAGTATAACTAGTATAACTAAAATATGCCTACTAGCAATCTACAAAATGGAGTACCCCCCAACTCTTCATCTGCACTGTTCCAGCCTTTAGGTTCATGACTGGTCAACAATTTGTTTGGCTTTGTATGTTAACTCTCTTTTCAGCCACCAGGTTCCAGAAAACCCCACCAATGTGTCCTGGAGCTCTGCTTCCTCAGAGCCCCACCCTACTAGGGAAAAAGAGAGGTCAGGCTGGGAGTATGGATCGGCCTGTCAATAACCATGTTCAGCAGGGAAGCAATAACAGAAGCCAGACCTTCCACCTTCTGCATCCCACAATGACCTTGGGTCAATACTCCCAGAGGGTTAAAGAATAGGAAAGCTATCAGGGGGAGGGGATGGGATACGGAGTTCTAGTGGTGGGAAATGTGTGGAGTTATACCCCTCTTATCCTATGGTTTTGTCAGTTTCCTTTTTATAAATAACAAACAAACAAGGGAATCAGGTGGTAGCGTAGTGGGTTAAGCACACATGGGCAAAGCTCAAGGACCGGTAATGATCAGGGTTGGAGCCCCTGGCTCTCCACCTGCAGGGGTATCACTTCACAGGTGGTAAAGCAGGTCTGCAGGTATCTGTCTTTCTCTCCCCCTCTCTGTCTGCCCCTCCTCTCTCAATTTGTCTCTGTTTTATCTAACAATAACAACAACAATAGTAACTACAACAGTAATAAATCAACAAGGAGCAACAAAAGGGAAAATAAATGAAATTAAAAAAAAAAAGTTGTAGGGCACCAAAGTAAAAACCCTGTGGTGAGGGGTAGACATGCAGCTTCCTGGGACAGTGGGGGGTGGGAGTGGGTGGGAGTGGGTGGGAGGGATGGGTCACAGTCTTTTGGTGGTGGGAATGGTGTTTATGTACACTCCTAGCAAAATGTAGACATATAAATCAGTAGTTAATTAATATGAGAGGGGGAAAATCAATTGTATGTCTCAAAGTTTTTCAAAACACAAACTGAATCTTTTTAATATATAGGCTGTGTATTTGATATGCAGACTCTCTCAAAAGCCTAGGCCAAGTAGATTAGAAGCATCCAATAGCACAGCTATATACAAGATACTGGATACTGTACAGCAAACCATAACAAAAGTTAACCCAATTACCAAATAATGTGATGATAACATTAACTATTGATTGTCTTTTTGAACCCTAAGACAGCAGGAACCTCACATCTCCACTATAGAGCCCCTACTTTCCCCAGTCCTGGAACCACTGGATAGGGCCCACTTTCCCGTATGCCTCTCCCAATCCATATCAAATAATATTGTATCTGCCGATCACAGCCTAACCAACGCAACGATGGCCACCTCAGCATGCTTCACCTCAGACTGTGTCCAGAGACTTCACATGTGGAATGACAACCCTTCAGCTTCATTACTCGGGTGAGACCTTTCCTTTTATAGTACACTCTAATTTCATCTCAAGTGGTTTACTTTCTAACAAAGTCCCATAACCTAGATATACATCAGGTTCTGTGAGAGAGAACATATGTTCACATGTATTCGTAAACTACTGCGAAATATATACCTGAAAGCAGAAGTTCACTAGAGTTTGCAGTGAGTACCTCCCTAACACTTCCTCTCCACTATTCCAAGCTTTGGGCCCATGATTGCTCAACAATTTGTTTGGCCTCGTATGTTAACTCTGTTTTCAATCACCAGGTTCCAGATGCCACCAGGATGCTGGCCAGGCTTCCCTGGATTGAAGACCCCACCAATGTGTCCTGGAGCTCCTCTTCCCCAGAGACACACCCTACTAGGGAAAGAGAGAGGCAGACTGGGAGTATGGACCGACCAGTCAACGCCCATGTTCAGCGGGGAAGCAATTACAGAAGCCAGACCTTCTACCTTCTGCAACCTTCAATGACCCTGGGTCCATGCTCCCAGAGGGATAGAGAATGGGAAAGCTATCAGGGGAGGGGGTGGGTTATGGAGATTGGGTGGTGGGAATTGTGTGGAGTTGTACCCCTCCTACCTCATGGTTTTGTTAATTAATCCTTTCTTAAATAAAAAAAAAAGAACCAGAAAAAAAAAGTTAAGAAATAGGTGGAGTTATTAGTGCAGTTCTGGATCATTCCATCTCTAGGTTGTTTAGATATAAATACAGGTGCAGCCAATAGCAGGCCTCCTTCCACATTTCTCTTAAGGTCAACAGAACTTTTAAGTATTTGGAGAAAGACTGAATAAAATTAGTTATAAGAAGAAAACATCTGTATTGTTCTTACCAAGGCTTCATCTCTCTGGGCTGACTTCTTCAAATAGAAAGAGGCAGAGAGACAGAAGGAGAGTGAGAGAGACACCGAAGCACCAAGCTTCTCACAGTGCAGTGGGAACCAGGCTCAAATCTGGGCCAGGCACATGACAAAGCAGGCATCTTCCCAACTGAGCTATCTTGCCAGCTTGGAAACAAAAAAAAATTTTTTAACAACATCACTATATTTTAAAGAAATCATAGGTCTCAAAAAAAAAAAAAAGTCTCAGGCCTTAGAGAAATCCGGTATTTCAAAGAAGTAGATGATGCCTTTTAGGGATTTTATTCTATTTAAATTGATGTATTTTTAAATTTAAGGTTAGTTCTTACCTGTTACAGAATACCTAATACAAAATAGAGAAAATAATACAAATTATCATCCTTCCATCTATTGATAGCTACCAATCAAACTTTTGGGAATGCATTTTAAAAAAATATATTTATTTTCCTTCTTGTTGCCCTTGTTGTTTTTTATTGTTGTTGTAGTTATTATTATTGTTGTTGATGTCGTCGTTGTTGGATAGGACAGAGAGAAATGGAAACAGGAGGGGAAGACAGAGGGGGAGAGAAAGACAGACACCTGCAGACCTGCTTCACCACCTGTGAAGCGACTTCCCTGCAGATGGGGAGTTAGGGGCTGGAACCGGGATCCTTGCTCTGGTCCTTGCGCTTTTTGCTACGTGCGCTTAACCCGCTGCGCTACTGCCAGACTCCTGGGAATGCATTTTTAAAAAAGATTTTATTTATTTATTAATGAGGAAGATAGGAGGAGAGAGAATGAACCAGACATCACTCTGGCACATGTGTTGCTGGGGATCGAACTCAGGACCTCATGCTTGAGAGTCCAAAGCTTTATCACTGCACCACCTCCTGGACCTTGGGGATACATTTTTTTTTAAAGTTTTGATTCCACTGCAAATGCACTTGCTTGTTTTGCTTTTATTCATTTAATACTATACCAGAGATCTCTATATGTGTTGGTTAGAAACTCTTAGTAAAAATAATTTTTAGTGTCAGGATGATGTTCTGTCATATGTGGGCCATTGTCTAGTGAAGTTGGTTTCTTCTGGGATAGTAAAGTTTGCAGTGACCAGTAAAATGGTGACCAGTACAATAAGTGACTTTCTGGAAAAGTGCCCTTCAATGCATTTGTTCTCATTCCCCATGTGGGGACACGTTCCTTCCATGACTACAGTTACATTAGGCAATTAGAACACTTGTGTTTATTTGTTAGCAATCGAATAGATGCAAGTATATTAGACAAGAATCATATCTTTTCTATCCCATCTCCCACTCAATCACTGGAGATAGCTGGATAACCACTTTTTTTTTTTTTTCCCTCCAGGGTTATGCTGGCTCGGTGCCTGCACCATGAATCCGCCGCTCCTGGAGGCCATTTTTTCCCCCTTTTGTTGCCCTTGTTGTAGCCTCGTTGTGGTTATTATTATTGCCATTGTTGACGCTATTCATTGTTGGATAGGACAGAGAGAAATGGAGAGAGGAGAGGAAGACAGAGAGGGGGAGAGAAAGACACCTGCAGACCTGCTTCACTGCCTGTGAAGCGACTCCCCTACAGGTGGGGAGCCGGGGGCTCGAACTGGGATCCTTACGCCGGTCCCTGCGCTTTGCGCCACATGCGCTTAACCCACTGTGCCACCGCCCGACCCCCTGGATAACCACTTTGACACCCACAGATTTTTTTTTTGTTTTTTAGATTTCAGTTTTAATTTAGTTTTTTAAAATTTTATTTATTTATTCCCTTTTGTTGCCCTTGTTGTTTTATTGTTGTAGTTATTATTGTTGTTGTCGTTGTTGGATAGGACAGAGAGAAATGGAGAGAGGAGGGGAAGACAGAGAGGAGGAGAGAAAGCTAGACACCTGCAGACCTGCTTCACCGCTTGTGAAGCGACTCCCCCGCAGGTGGGGAGCCGGGTTCGAACCGGGATCCTTATGCCGGTCCTTGTGCTTTGTGCCACCTGCGCTTAACCCGCTGCGCTACAGCCCGACTCCCGCTCAGTTTTCATTTTTTAAAGTTATCTTTACTTACTTATGGGATAGAGACAGCCAGAAATCAAGAGGGAAGTGGGTGATAGAAAGGGAGAGAGACAGAGAGATACCTGCAGCCCTGCTTCACCACTTGTAAAGCTTTCCCCCTGCAGGTGGGGACCGGGGGCTAGAACCTGGGTCCTTGTGCATTGTAACATGTGTGCCCAACCAGGTGCACTACCACACCACCCAGTCTTTGACATGCACAGATTTTAATGTGAAGGAAGCAAAGTAAACTTTTCCATAGAGATTTTTTTTAAAAAAACACTTATTTATTAATGAGAATGATAGGAGGAGAAGGAGAAAGAACCAGACATCACACTGGTACATGTGCTGCCGGGTTGAACTCGGGACCTCATGCTTGAGAGTTCAGTGCTTTATCCTTTGCACCATCTCCCGGATCATATCCATAGAGATTTTTGAAGTGATTTTTTTAAAAAATATTTTTTATATTTATTTATTCCCTTTTGTTGCCCTTGTTGTTTTATTGTTGTAATTATTATTATTATTGTTGTTGTTGTTGGATAGGACAGACAGAAATGGAGAGAGGAGGGGAAGACAGAGAAGGGGAGAGAAAGATAGACACCTGCAGACCTGCTTCACCCCTTGTGAATCGACCCCCCTGCAGGTGGTGAGCCGGGGGCTCGAACCAGGATGTTTGCACTGGTCCTTGCACTTTGTGCCACCTGTGTGTAACCTGCTGCCTACCACCGGACTCCCTACTTTCTGACAGAATAGAGAGGTATTGAGAGGCAAGGGAGAGAGAGAGAAAAAGAGATACCTGCAGACCTGTTTCACTGCTTGTGGAGTGTCCCTCAGGTAGGTAGGGAGTGGTGGCTCAAATCCTGGGTCTTTCACTTGATAACAGGTGCCCTCAACTGGGTGTGCTGCTGCCCAGCTCCCATGAAAAGAATATTATAGAGACAAAGAGATAAACTTCTCTTTCTCTTTTGCAGAACCCATGCACCCTTAAGGTATTAAAGTAGCTACTAGGAACAGGTAGTAGAACCAGGCCACCTCTGGCTAAATCAGGATTGAATTTATTTTTGCTTCCCCTTTGACCCTCTTTCCCACCATTTGTCATTTTCACAGGCTCTAGTGACATAAATCTTGTGGAATGTTGGCTATGCATATAGCATGAAGGATTCAGATTCTCTCATTTTAGGCAGTTTGGCCAATGTAAGCAACAGAAGGTGGTGGAGATTAGGGACAGATATGACTAGATGAGGCAGTAGTAGAAAGACTCTGGAAAAAACACACACTGCATGAAAACGACAGCCCTGAGACTGTTCTATATTTGAAAGTTTAGTCAAGATGACTGTAATTGTCTGATGACCACCAGGTAATAATGAGTATATAAATAAAAGTCCACTGGAATAGTCCTAATTATCGCTGACATTATTATTTTTTTGTCTCTATGCAAAAGGTTTGTAGTCTATTTTCAACTTTAGTTTGCTTCCTTGATACAACCCTGATTCTGGGTAGTGTTTGGGTATTGTAGACTTTTTATCCATGCATTCAGAGACCTGATTTAAAATAAAAGCTCAGCACAGAGAAGTGTTGTGGCAGGCCTATTGTTTTACTAATAGTTTGGCTTCCCAAACTCCCAAACACAGTTGGGCTGGAGGGGGGTGGGTGGCGTGTCTCTTTGACAATCTATCTTCCTTTTGACCTCACACATTCAGCCAGGAAACTTCTTTCCAGTCTTGTTGAAGATTTTGAAGGCGTATAAACTGAAGATCCTGAAAGCCAGGAGGATTAATATCAAACTGACAAATATTAATACAAGTTTGCTTAAAACCAATGATTCTTCCCTCTCTTAGTCCTGCAGCGTTTACACTTTTGCCCCCCTCAGGAATTCTCTTTGGCCCAAGCAATTCAGATCAGGGGGTTTGAAGGGTATTTTGTTTCTGAAGTGGGCAGTCTCTAAAATAGTAGACCTTTTAACATTGCACCGACAGACACTTTCAGAGCTAATATAATTGATGTATTCATGGGAGCTTAATCAAAAGAGCTTTCCAAAAGGCAGAAAAACTTGTCTTTTCACCTAAGCACTGACCGATTTGTGGTTTGGATGCTTACATGAGATATTAAACAGACTCGATGGAAAAGGTTTGTTCGCCTTAAGTTTGACTTTCCCTCATCTTGTAATTTTTGGCCCAGAGTCAAGTTTTTGTCCATTCCCTGGCTCACCTTGGGTTGAGGCCAGCACCATGGGCTTGCTCTCTCTGTGGTGTTGACAGAGTATTTTTCAGCTGTACCAAAGGCCACGGATTTTATGTCAGACTTCAAGATGCACAGCTTGATAAACATGTCTGCCTCTGGC
The DNA here is from genome assembly GCF_950295315.1 of Erinaceus europaeus. Classification (NCBI taxonomy): domain Eukaryota; kingdom Metazoa; phylum Chordata; class Mammalia; order Eulipotyphla; family Erinaceidae; genus Erinaceus; species Erinaceus europaeus. The sequence goes on from NC_080169.1 coordinate 25,781,432, forward strand.
GATTGGCAGCATTCTTTCTGGAAAAGAAAACACAAATGTTTTACATAAATAAGGAAAGGGGTATGAATAGCATAAAATAACACATCTTGGAAGGTGTATCTGAGTCCTGCGCTTTCTTACACTATGTTTTGCTCTTTAGATTTATTTTTGAATTCTCTTTTTATCTTTCCCAGACCTCCACTCCACCCCTCCTCCTCCACCATCTGATTGCTTTCAGCAGCCATATGTGGTTGGCTCTGTAATGAATAAACAAATCAACAACTGATCTGTTTGGAAAGTCAAAGGGTGGTAAATAATTCCAGGATGAAATTTTTTTGGGAAAAAAAAATACTTTGGCTTTACGTGGACATTTTTTATTTTTCATGCTGGATGAGAAAGCCATCACTCACTGTGTAGTTTAAAGGACACCCGTGATGCTGCATACCTCTCTGCTGTTTTCTGAGCTTGCTTTCCTCTTCCTTCCCCCCTTCCTTTCTTTCAAATAAATTTCTTTTTTTTTTTTTTTTTTAAGAGAGCAACACAGAGCTCTGCTCACCTATGGCTTATGATGACACAGAAGTCAGTTCTGGACTAAGTGAAGAACTCATCTTTTTAGGACTGTAGGCAGCTTATTACTGACTTCCACCATTGGAAGCCTGGATACCTTTCCCTGGCAACTTCTTCCAATGAAGGAGCGGTTCTGGCTTATGACCTAGACTTCAAAGTCTCTTTTTGGGAAGCAAGCGGGAAAATACATCCCAATAGCCAGCATTCTCTTCCTGAAGCTGCTTTGTCATTGAGTAGATACCATGGAAGCCTGAAGGCAAGGCAGACTTCTCTAGGTTGATTCTCCCTGTGGGAGAGTGACAAGGTGCTGAAGGGAAGTACAGCTTGGGGCCAGTGAGGGTAGCTCTGTGGATAGGTGTCAGCAACCTGGATACTGACTGTTGAAAGACGAAGGCCCAGGGGATTTTTGGTGACTGCTCCCAGGATTCCTCAGTGGCACTTCACATTAACCACCTTCCCACAGTCCCTTCTGAGAAGCTGGGTGTCTAATCTCCAATGTCACTGCACACTCATGATTAAACACCAACCGGAAGAGCAACCTAGTGAAGGGAGGGGTCATCAGTCATGGGCTTGAGAGAGGTTTCAAGGCCCAGGGTAGTAGTTTATTCATTATCAGTGTTGGTGAGGGACTGTGAATCTTATCAGTGTTGGTGAGGGACTGTGAATCTATCTGTTGTTTGGTAGTATTTTTGTGATACCTCTCCAGGTTCCAAGCAGAAGCTCATGACTGCTGAAATGCTTTTGCTTGATGAGTGTAAGTGGTGGGTATAAACCTAATATTTGTGTCTCATTAATTAACAGAACTGGGTAGAGGTGAAAAAGTTTATCAGTCTTAGAAAAATTTAGAGACTTACATCAAAAACAACATGGCTATGTGTCTTGGGAGATGGCACAGTAGATAAAACATTAGACTTGAAAGTGTGAGACTCCTAGTTTGGTCCCTGGCATTGCATGTGTCAGAGTGATGCTCTGTTTTTGCCGGGCTAGCTTCGCAGGCGGGAGAGAGAGAGATGGCCAGGGACTCATGGCTGAGTGGTACACAGTTCAGTCTTTATTCATGTGTAACGCAGCACAGTCTAAACTATCTCTAATCACAATCCTGTCCTTATCTATCCTGAGGCGGAAGAGTCAGGTCCAAGAGGATGTAGGATAGGGGTTGGGGAGAAGGAAAAAGCGTGCAAAACAATGAGGATTAAACCAATGTCCTGGAGGCAGGGTGGTGCTTAGTTAACAGTGGTTATGTAAATAGAATACAGTGTTAAGCAGGGGGGATTAAACCAATGAAACAGAAGGGGTCTTAGAAGCAGAATTTAGAAGCATACCAACATTTTTTTTTCTGTCTTTCTCTCAAATAAATAAATAAAATAAATATTCAAAAACAAACAAATATGGGGACCAGGTGGTGGCACTCCTGGTAGAGTGCACATATTGTAATGTGCAAGGACGAAGGCCCAAGCCCCTAGTCCCCAGCTGCAGTGGGAAGCTTCATGTGTAGTGAAACAGTGCTGCAGGTGTCTCTCTCTTTTTCTCTTCCTTCTTCTATCTTCCCCCATCAATTTCTTTCCGCCTCCATAAATTATAGATCAAAAAGGCCAAAGTTATTTAAAATGAATAAAAACAAAACAACTGATTCGTAGACATGGTAATTTCAAAGTACATGGTAATTCAACATACATCTATGCAAAATATATACATATATATATATATATATATATATATATCGGCATCTATTTTGGTATGCTTGTCTACACACACGCATCTATGCTGTTTTTTTCTTTTTAATATTTTAGAATGTGTTATGAATTTAGAACATCCTCTATCATGCATATGAAACATCTTGTTTTTTTGGAGGGCAGAGTTCCTGGGCTGGGGTACATGCTCAGTGGGTGGACCAGCGAATTTTACTCCTATAATTTTCACTGAGGGCTAAGTTACTTAGCTTTTTCATGATTTATGAGGTTGTAAGATGGAGGAAAACAGTACCTGTCTTATTGAGTGAATGTGAGGAATGCATGAGAAAATGCATGCAATGTTATTCACATAATGTCTGGCCCCAAGATGCTCTTTAAACATTATATTACACTATTATAATCATTGTTGCTATTATTGTGTACTTATGTGCATTTTAAATGGGTTCAAAAATCATTGACTTTTAGCAGGTTTTCAGAGGGAGCTTTAGATCCAGCAGTGTCTTTGACAGATCAGCTAAAGAGTGTTTTACAGAATCAAAGCACTCTGTCAGAAATAGAAGGGAAAGACATGTGATCTGCGTAGCCGACCAATCTGGAGAAATTTCTGTTCTTGAAGAAACATAAAGACTTGGTCAAAGGTTTATGTTACTGCTGTTTTTTCTACCAGCTTCTGTCAATTAATGTTTTTATTCTCCCCACTATTTTTTCTGAGTAAAATTTATAAAGCATCTATTTTATATGTTCAAAATCTTTCTTCTCTGTGCTTGTATTCCTTTGGTATTTTGGCTTTCATAATAATAATAAACAATTTTATTTATTTTTTAATAAAATAAATAATAAACAAATAAAATAAACCATTTTGTTTATTATAAATAATAAACTATTTAATTTATTTTTTAAAATTGTTAATTTATTTATTAATGAAAGGATTAGGAGAAGAGAGAAAGAGAACTGGACATCATTCTGATATATATACTGCTGGGAATTGAATGCGGGACCTCATGCTTGAGAAGCCAACATTTTATCCACTGCATCACCTCCCAGACCATATATTTTCTTTTCTTTTTATTTATTTATTTATTTATTTATTTTATTTTAAATAAAAAAAATTATTCCCTTTTGTTGCCCTTGTTGTAGTTGTTATTGATGTCGTCGTTGTTGGACAGGACAGAGAGAAATGGAGAGAGGAGGGGAAGACAGAGAGGGGGAGGGAAAGACAGACACCTGCAGACCTGCTTCACCGCCTGTGAAGTGACTCCCCTGCAGGTGGGGAGCCGGAGCTCGAACGGAGATCTTTACGCCGGTCCTAGTGCTTTGCGCCATATTTGCTTAACCCGCTGCGCTACCGCCTGACTCCCTTTATTTTCTTTTTTAATCAATTGTTTCATTAGTGGTTTAATAGTAATTTACAAGATTATAGGACAATAGAGTTATAATTAATTCTACACCTCTATTATCACCAAAGTTCTGTGTCCCTCCTGCCCAGGGATAACCACTCTAGTACTCCTAAGATCACATATATATGTTATAGTATTCTTTTCATGTGTTTCAGTTATCTGTATTAAACTTATGAATGAAATCATTCCACAGGTGTCCTTCCTTTTTTCTCTTCCCTCTTTTCATGTGAAACTCTTTTTCATAGGTGGTCAATAAAACAAATCTTAAAAAAAAACAAAAAACAGAAGAAAACACACACAAGAGTGGCCAGGTGGTGGCGCACTTGCTTGAGTACACAAGTTACAGTGCTCAGGCATCAGAGTACAAGCCCCTGGTCCCCACCCACAGGGGAAAACCTTTGCAAGAGCGAAGCAGTACTGCAGGTCTCTCTCTTTCTCTGTCTCCCTCCTGCTTCTCCTTTCCTCTCAATTTTTTCTGTCTCTATTCAATAAGTAAATAAATAAATAAATGAATAACTTTTAAAATATTTTATTTATTTATTGGATAGAGAAAGAGAGAAATTGAGAGGGATGGGGGAAGACAGTGAGGAAGAGAGACAGAGAGACACCTGCACCACTGCTTCATCACTTGCAAAGCTTTTCCCCTGCAGGTGGGACCAGGGGCTTGAACCTTGGTCCTTGTGCATTGTAATGTGCACTCAACCAGGTGTGCCACCACCTGGCCACCAATAAATAACTAAACGAATATATTATTTAAAAAAGTCCAGCAAAATAGCCCACTGGGGTGAGTGTGCTACTTTGCCATATGCATGACCCAGCTTTAAACTTGGTCCCTGGGAGTCAGGCGTTAGCGCAGCGGGTTAAACGCAGGTGACGCAAAGCACAAGGACTGGCATAAGGATCCTGGTTCGAGCCCCCGGCTCCCCACCTGTAGGGGAGTCGCTTCACAGGCAGTGAAGCAGGTCTGCAGGTGTCTATCTTTCTCTCCCCCTCTCTCTCTCTCCCTCCTTTCTCCATTTCTCTCTGTCCTATGCAACAACAATGACGCCAGCAACAACAACAATAATAACTACAATAATTACAACAAGAATAATAACTACAACAATAAAACAATAAGGGCAACAAAAAGGAATAAATAAATGAATATTAAAAGAAAAAGTAAGTAAACTTGGGCCCCATAGCATTAAAAGAAGCGTTGGTGTTGTGGTCTTTTCCCCTCTCTATCTCTATCTTAAGAAAACAAAAAAGAAAAGAAAAGAAAAGAAAAAAGAAGATAAATAGCCACTCTCAATTCAGGTTCTGCCAAACCCATGTGCCAAGTAACACATTACAAAGGGGACCTCTTATAGCTCAGTGGCCTCAGAAATCTATTTACCACAAACTCTGTTGGGGAGGAAGTATTTCCCTCCTGTCGTAAATCTGCAGACCCCATGGATAGGGCTGACTGGTTGAAACTACCCTCCGGATAATCTCTATGATATTTCAGAGAAAAGAAGACCAAGAGCTGTGAAAGTTACAGAGTGCCAAATCAGATGTAGTAAAAATAGACAGCCAAGCCCTTTATCTAAAAATTAACCTAACTGCTTGAGGAAAAGATACGGTTATACAGTTAAATGGTGTAATTTCATGTATGGAAATGGATGTCCATTCTTATATTTAAAATTTACCTTAGGACATAATTATGGCTCTGCAAAGCCAATTTTTAAATGGGAAACATTTCTTTGGCTGGATGTTCTTTCTCTTTCTTACAGCCCCTGTGGACTCAGGAGACTCAGTGATCGGGGAGGCAGTGTCAATACTCAGGAGCAAACTTCCTCAATGAAAGCTTTACTGGAAACTGGCCTCATTTGTCATTATCTGTTCCCATCACAGGGCAGCATTCCAGCTTTCTATCATATTGAATGTGGCAAGATTTCTCCTCTGAGAATGATGTTCTAGGGAGCTAGAAACGGACCCAGAGTACAGAGGGGCCTCTGTGGGAGCTGCCAAGAAGGAAACCAGAGGGATCTGGTTCAGCCAACCAACTCTGGCTTCTTTAGTATGTCCTCCTGGCTGACTTGAGAGTCTGGTGTTGTACTGAATGCAGAGCCCTGTTGTGTATGAGCAACATGTTAACTTGGGATCATTTAGTAAGTGGCATTTCATCCGCTTATTTGCAAAAGTACTGTTTCACACTGCAGTTCAGCTCATTCAGACTTCCTTGTTACCACAGTCCTTCACAAATGCTATAGAAAAGTCTGATATTGGTTTTGTCTGAATTTGTCTTATTAGCAAGGAAGTGCAGGCCTTTTGTGTTCTTCAAATTTTAATCAGAGGGGAAGTAACATGCAATTACATCATGACTTAAAACGCCAAATAGCTGTGCTCATGAGTGTCTCCTTAGCTCTGCAGGCACAAACAAGAAGCTCTTTGTTCATTCCTGATGCATCTTCCCAGCTCCTGCTTCACTTGAGGCACTGCTCTGGGCTCTGTGACCACTAAAGATGAATGGGACTTGGATCCTGAGTTAAGTAGTGTAGTGAGGTAGAGATAGCATAATGGTTATACAAAGAGTCTCTTAAGTTTGAGGCTTCAAAGTCCCAGATTCCCAGCACCACCATAGGCCAGAGCTGAACAGTGTTCTGGTAAAAAAAAAAAAAACAGACAAACAAAAAAGAAAGAAATAGATATGAAGCCTGTGCATGGTGCTCAGAAGACATATAGAAGAATTGCCTTGAAAGGTTAGGATCAAGAGAGACTACTGCTAGCTTTGAGGTGGTGCATGGATATTGGGAATATGCCTTATTGACTGTAAACAAGAGGAAAGCCGTACCTTCTTATATATGTAATTAGCAGACGGCCGATGTCATCAGCATATGACAGATGTAGATAGGTTGTAAACTCCACGGAATTCTGGGAAGTGAAGATTACTTAAGGAAGGATCTGGCAGAAGTACTTTTTTTTTTTTGACTTCTGTTCCTGTCGCCCCTTTTCCTCCAAAGTTAGTCCCTGCTTATCCTGGGACCTGGCATCATGCAAGCTGAATGGTGGTGAATATTTAAGGACTCGTGGCTCATGCCACATGGCTGGCTAGTCTTTTCCTTCTCTGTTTATTTCCCTGCCACAGTTTTTAAGAACCTAATAAATCTTCTGCTTTTATAAACTCGCAGAAAAAGAGCTGCCTGTTTTCATTTTTACAATTCAACTTCTTAGAAGAGGTGGCATGTAATGAGATGAAAACTGGGATTTGATCCAGTAAAAGTGATATAAAAGGGAGTGGAATTTATTTTATTTTTTTAAAAATATTTTTTATATATTTATTTATTTTCCATTTTGTTGCCCTTGTTTTTTTTCACTGTTGTTGTAGTTATTGTTGTTATTGATGTCATCATTGTTGGATAGGACAGAGAGTAATGGAGAGAGGAGGGGAAGACAGAGAGGGGGAGAGAAAGAGAGACACCTGCATACCTGCTTCACTGCCTGTGAAGCGACTCCCCTGAAGGTGGGGAGCCGTGGGCTCTAACCAGGATCCTTGCCGGTCCTTGAGCTTTGCGCCATGTGCGCTTAACCCACTGTGCTACCGCCCGACTCCTGGAATTTAATTTTTGTTATAATTTGGGTTGCACTGCTCCAGGCTAACTTTTTCAGATATAGATACATAGATAGACCCTGACACTGAAGCTTTCTCCAGTGCCATGGGGGTCAGGGGTTCAAAGCTGGATGCTATGTATGGCAACGCAGGCAACTTCCCAGGAAAACTATCTCACCAACTTGGGAATGAAATTTTGACTTCAGGTTCCTAGAAAGGATGATTTTAGATGTATATATCTTTATGGAAATAGACAAAAAATTCTGATCAAGAATAGGCCTTTCTTTTTAACATCCACCTCTAGATTCTTCTGTAAAAATCACAAGATTTTAAAGTAAGTGCAAAAATGAAAATATCCCCCACAAGGTGTAGAGCAAGTCAACGTAGGTATAATGGGTCACAGGGGGCGTATCTTCCACACTAGAGGAATCTATCAGGCTGTTTTGCCAAAGAAATTGTAAGTCCTCCATTTCCAGATGACTGTCACTTGGCCTTTACAAAGTGGCTCACAGAAGAGTAAGGCAACCATCCTTTTTTTCTTTTTTTTTGTTTATTTATTATTGCACAGACACAGAGAGAAATTGAAAGGGGTTGGGGGAGATAGAGAGAGAAAGACAGAAAGACACCTGCAGCCCTGCTTCACCACTTGTGAAGCTTTCGCCCTGATGATGGAGACCAGGGGCTTGAACCTGGGTCCTTGCACTTTAATGTAAGTGCTTAATCAGGTACGCCACCGCCTGGCCCCTACGGGGCAGTCATCCTTTCTGGGAAGGCAAAGAAAATGCATTTCCTAGTGCTGAAAATAGAACCTCTGTGAGTTTGGCTACTCTCTCTTCTCAGTAGATGCTGGACAGTCTTCTGGAAAGGAATAACTAATGGAGCAAATGTAGATTTGTGGCTTGTGAGCAGCCAGGGTGAAACTGCTTGTCTGTAAAAGCGTTCACCTAAACCACCAAGACACTTACTTCCTGAGTCGGGGCCATCCTGTACTGCTAACAAAAGACCCCCATTGATCACTGCCCTCTAGTAATTGCTGCCAGTGTGAGGCTGTCCCTCACAACTTGTTGACAGCTCTTGACAGTTTAAATATGACCCATGCTAGAGGCCTGCTGCCTCCAAAACACACACAGAGGGACAAAAAGGCAAATCTAAACATTCATAGCAAACCCAAGTACGGGAAACAAACAAAAAAAGGAATCTAGTGATGACTTCTTTTTTCATTTTTTATTTATGATTAACAAAAGGGTATATGATTGTAAGACTACAGAGTGTAGTTCCACACTATACACCTCTCAAAGATAACTACTATAGTTCTCACAAGTCTTAGAAACCAGTGTTTTATTTTTAAATTTATTTTTTATCAGCACTGTTCAACTCTGGCTTATGGTGGTGATGGGGATTAAATCTGGGACTTTGGAGCCTCAGGCATGAGAGTCTCTTTGTATAACTATTTTTCTATCCACCCCCACCCCAGTGATGGCATTTTAATCATGCATTAGGAATCTTTCAGTGGAGCTGCTTGCCAAAAAGCTGCTAGTAAACCAAGCCTTAGTATCCACTATAACATTTCATAACAACAAATCAGGAAGTAGTGATATCTTCAATAACAAATGCATATCCCCTTAAATATAAAAATAAAGGTGTGTTAGAACCACCAGAAGGAATGATTTCATTGAAGGGGTGGAGGTAGGAGCTGGTAGTCTACATCTGGAAAACTGTTTTGCAGTGTTTCTGGTCCCAGTGGTTAGCAAACTGCCATGAGAGCTCAGAAAATTGTGACTTTGGGCCAAATTTAGTATGATACTTGCTATAAATAAAGTTTTATTAGAACAGAGCTATAGCCATTTGCTCAGATACTGTTTATGGCTGCTATTGTTTTACACTATCAGAACAGAGTAGCTGTGACAGAGACTGGATAAAGTGCAAAAACTGCAGCTATCTCCTATCTAGTTCTTTGCAGAACAGGCTTGCCAACTGGTGTTCTACCGTAAGCATTCCAACGATGCTTTTCACCTTAAGTCACTGAATTGAGATTTCAAGTGGAAGTCAGTAATAATAAAAAAGGTCTAAGTGCCAATGAAAATGGGCTTTGAGTCCTAGAATAGCTGCACCTAAAAGAAATGGAGCTTTCGGCTACCTTTGTTATGAAAACTATTGTGACTTTCGGGAATGTGGGGAACCCTAGTTCCTCAGAGGCCTCAAGGATTAAACTGCTGATTTCTGTGATGGAAGTGTGAGAGCTGAACACAGACTTTTGATTGGCCTTTTGTTCAAATGACTATTAAAATAGACAGTGCCACAAGTAGACTAAGGAAAAGTTAAGCATGCTTGTTCTGGCAGTCTATAGTTAATTTCCAACTTCTAAACTATTTTTTTAAAGAAGTATTTTTATTTATTTATTTTTGGATAGAGATAGAAAGAAGTTGAGGGGGAGGGGAGATAGAGAGGGAAAGAGAGAGAGAGACACCTGCAACACTGCTTTACCACTCGTGAAGCTTTCCCCTCTGTAGAAAGGGACTGGTCGCTTGTACCTAGGTCCCTGCACACTGTAATGTGTGCACTTAACCAGGTATGCTCCAGCCTGGTCCTCCAACTTCTGAACTCTTTAGGAAAGGGATTATTTATAGCTGGGAAGGTATTGTATGGAATGCTATAATTATTCATGCTTTAGTAGTTTGTGTTGAGAGCCCTCTGAAATGAAGTATACTCCCAGTATAATGTCGTTAGCTTAGATCATCAACATGAGCACCGAGTGGAGACCCAATACGGGAGATTCTTCTTCCTTTTTTACTGCTAATATTACAGAGATCTGGCACACACAGAGTTTTTTGTTTGTTTGTTTGTTTGTTTGCCTTGAATGAAAAACAAGTAGGTTATGTTAAGAAAGATTCTGAGAGTTCATCCAGGAGCAGCAGCAAAGAGCTCTGTGATTGATGTCTGTGATGATTCAAGAGGGGTAAGTGATGGCAGCTCATGTTATAGCATCCTCATCCTTGCCCTGTGGCACCAAAGGCTTCTGAATTGCAGAGTAGTCTTTGCTCTCTTTATAATTATTTCTCTCTTTTGTTGCCTCAGTATGTCCCAGGATTCAGTGTTCCTGTCACGGGCTCTTATCACCTCATACTCTGTCACCTCTGGTTACCTCATAGCTCTTTCTCTCCTTTTTTCTCTACTGTTTCTTGGCTCCTCTGCCAAAAAGAGCCAATATCTAAAAGACATCACAGTCTTCTAGGTGTCTAGGGTGCATCTTTCTGTCCCCAGGCACATAGGTGCCCAGATTGTGATTAGAACCAGGTGGCCTGGAAAAAAGAATGTGAACCAAGGTTTAAGTCCAGGGTGAAACTTATACTTAGACTACACTTTAACTTGAAGAAACTTCCCTTCTCTCCTTTTCTCCTTTAAAAATTCATAGATCCCTATTTTATTAAATAAACTGTAGTCTGCTTCTTTTGATGCTCAAATTTCCCCAGCTTTGGCCAGTGGGAATCCTTCTACACTGGCTCTGTGTTCATTTGGAATAGTGTTATAATTAAAAAAAATTTTCTTTAATTTAAGAAAGGAGACATTAACAAAACCATAGGATAAGAGGGGTATAGTTCGACACAATTCTCACCACCCGATATCCATATTCCATCCCCTCCCCTGATAGCTTTCCCATTCTCTATCCCTCTGGGAGTATGGACCCAGGGACATTATGGGTTGCAGAAGGTGGAAGGTCTGGCTTCTGTAATTGCTTCCCTGCTGAACATGGGTGTTGACTGGTCGATCCATACTCCCAGTCTGCCTCTCTCTTTCCCTAGTAGGGTGGGTTTCTGGGGAAGTGGAGCTCCAGTACACATTGGTGGGGTTGTCTGTCCAGGGAAGTCTGGTCGGCATCGTGCTGGCATCTGGAACCTGGTGGCTGAAAAGAGAGTTAACATAAAAAGCCAAACAAATTGTTGAACAACCATGGACCTAAAGACTGGAATAGTGCAGATGAAGTGTTGGGGGCTATTCCCTGCAGGCTCTTGTGTACTTCAGCTTTCAGGTATATATTTTTCCTTAGTTTATGGGCACATGTGAACATATGCTCTATCTCAGGGGACCTGGTCTAGATCTAGGTTTGGGGACTTTATTGGGGAGTGGAACACCTGGAATGGAATTAGAGTATACTATGAAAGGAAAGGTCTCACCCGAGTGATGAAGCTGACGGGTTGTCATTCTACACCTGAAGTCTCTGGACACAGAGAGTGGGGTGGCACTCGTTGCGTTGATTGGGTTGTGATCTGAGGATGCAATATTATTTCATTTGGATTGAGAGAAGCATGCAGGAAAGTGAGCCCTACCCTAAGGTTCCAGGACTGGGGGAAATATAGGCTCTATAGTGGAAATGTGAGGTTCCTACTGTCTTAGGGTTCAAGAAGACAATGGATAGTTATTGTTATCGTCACATTATTTGGTGATTGGGTTAACTTTGAAAAGTCCCTTTGTTAGGGTTTGGGGTATAATACCCAGCATCTTGTATATAGCTGTGCTACCAGGTGCTTCTGTTCTCCCTGGTCTAGGCTTTAGAGAGAGTTAACATATCAAAGACAGCCTATGTATTAAAAAGACTCAGTCTGTGTTTTAAGAAGTTCTAGACATATGATCAATTTTTCCCCTCTCATATTAATTAAATAGTGGTTTTTATGTCTACACTTTAATAGGAGTGTACATAAACACCATTCCCACCACCAAAAGACTGTCCCATCCCAACCCCGCCCCCTGCTCTCCCCCTCCACACTGGGAAGCCCAATGGCCACCCTCCCCTTCACCACAGGGTTTTTACATTGGTGCCCTGCTCTCGATTTAATCAGATCCTGCTTTTAGTTTCCCTTTCTGTTATTCTTTCTCAACTTCTGTTGATGAGTGGGGACATCCCATACTCATCTTTATCTTTCTGGCTTAGCTGACTTAACATAATTCCTTCTAGCTCTGTCCAACATGGGTCAGATAAGGTGGGTTCATTGTTCTTAATAGCTGTAAGAGAATGGCAAGATATCTATCGAGCCCTGAATGAAAAAGAGTTTCAACCAAGGATGATATATCCTGCTAGACTTTCATTCAAACTAGATGGAGGAATCAAAACCTTAGACAAACAACAGTTAAAGGAAGCAATCATCACCAAACCGGCCCTGAAAGAGGTTCTAAAAGATCTCTTATAAATAAGAACATAAATAGAATAGCTGCAACATATCAGAACAAATAAAAACTTGTTGAACAATGACAATACAATACATTAAATCCATAATATCAGTAAATGTCAATGGCTTAAACTCACCCATCAAAAGGCACAGAGTGGGAGGATGGATCAGAAAACATAACCCAACTATATGCTGCTTGCAAGAATCCCACTTGACCCAACAAGATAAACACAGACTTAAAGTGAAAGGATGGAAAACTATCCTACAGGCTAATGGACCACAAAAAAAAAAAAAAAAAAAAAAGGCAGGAACAGCCATCTCATCTCTGACACAATAAAATTTAAATTAAATAAAGTAATAAAAGATAGGCAAGGTCATTACATAATGATTAGAGGATCAATCAGCCAAGAAGACGTAACAGTTATTAACATCTATGCACACAATGAGGGACCATCCAAATACATCAGGCACCTACTCAAAGAACTTCAAAAATACATCAATAGTAATACAATAGTAGTGGGAGACTTTAACACCCCACTCTCACACTTAGATGAACAAAGCACTGAATCAACAAAGATACAAGAGAATTAAATGAAGAGATGGACAGACTAGACCTCTTGGACATTTTCAGAGTGTTATAATTTTTGTGAGTACCTCCTTCTTTTGTGTCACATCAAAATATTCCAGACTCATCTTTCTTTTCTTCCTTCAGGGTTGTTGCTGGGGCTCGGTACCTGCACAATGAATCCACTGTTCTTGGAGGTCATTTTTCTGTTTTGTGGCCCTTGTTGCCCTTGCTGTTGTTATTGTTGTTGTTGGATAGGACAGAAAGAAATAGAGAGGAAAGGGGAAGACAGAGAGAGGGAGAGAAAGACACTTGCAGACCTGCTTTACCACCTGTGGTAAAGACAGGGGATAGAAGTAGGAGCTTAAACGAGTCTTTGTGCTTTGCGCCATGTGCACTTAACCCACTGTGCTACCACCTCAGCCCCTTCCAGACTCATCTTTGCCTTCTCCATTGCAGCCCTGGAACTGGGCATTGTCACAGGAGCCCTAGTTTCTTTCAGTTGGAAAAGGTATTTAGAAAAGATATTTAGGAGCTCCAGTGGCGCAATATGCGGCACTTATACAGAAAAGGTATTTAGAATGGAAGTGGATGATAAGGGGTGGCTATAATTGGAGTGTCCAGTGGTAGAGAAGGTTGATGGTGGTTTTTCTTTTTAGCTTATCTTCACTCAGGTGTATCAATTTCAAGTAGTAATCTTTAAACTTCTTTTTAAAAAATTTTTATTCATTCATTTATTTATTTTCCCTTTTGTTGCCCTTGTTTTATTGTGTAGTTATTATTGTTGTTATTGATGTCATTGTTGTTGGATAGGACAAAGAGAAATGGAAAGAGGAGGGGAAGACAGAGAGGGGGAGAGAAAGACACCTGCAGACCAGCTTCACTGCTTGTGAAGCAACCCACCCTTGCAAGTGAGGAGCCGGGGGCTCGAACCGGTATCCTTATGCCGTAAACTTCTTTTTAAAACAGCATCTGTAGTACTTATTTACTTTTAGGAGAGAGAGAGAATGAGAGAGACAAAAGCACTACTCAGTTTTAGCATATGGTGATGCCAGGCATTGAACCGGAGACCTCCTTGAGTTTGTTGTAAATGTCTTGAGTATATGTTGCCTTTACAAGTTTGACACTAATATACTTCTCCTACTCTTCTACATAGTATGATACTTTGTCTTAGAAGACCTGTGGTGCTTTGGTTTAAAAATCTGGTGGTTCTACTAGCTGTTATAACAGAAGTTGATCACTCTGTGCTGATCTTCCAAAGCACATTAATCCCTTTAAATAAGTAGATCTTCTTTATATTTTAAAACATGATTTTTTATCTCCAGTAAATTGTCATAAGTTACAGTTTTGAAAATGATCTCTGTTTCATTTGCTCTTTTTTTTTTTTTTTTTTTTTAGTAGGTGTTCTAGGTCTGTTTTCCCTTTCATTCTAGGGCCAAGGATGAATGGGCATCCCCTATTTGGGACACTTTTCTCCTGGAAGAGGCAACGAAGATGTTAACCCAGTCTGTTCAAGGCTATGTAAATTTTCTGCTTAGACATGGTGTGTCTATATGTTTGCTCACACAGCCATGCCTCCCACCAGGGCCAGGAAAGTAAAATCTACCCACATGGAAGCGTAGCAGGGGGGAAGAATGGATTAAAATGCTCACAGGGAAAGTGTAAGTTAAAATACTCAAGTGCATAGTAAATCTTCAAGTAGAGGGTTTCATTTAACAGGATTTCCAGAATTAATTTGTCACAGAACAAGTCTCTCCTTGAGGTACATCTTTTAGAGTTCAAATTCCTTAAAGAACACTTTGGGAATTGGGGCTTTGATTCATTGAGAGGTGTTAGAACTGACCTCAGAAAAGACATTTTTTTGGACATCAGAGTAAATGGAATTCTCAATCTTATGTGTCAGTGAGAATTAGATATTGAAATCTTCCCATGTCAACAAGTCCAATGCTCCTTTATTAGCTAACACTTCTTCAGTTCTGAAGAATTGTAAAAAAAATATATTGGGGAAAATAATCCGTAAACTCTCATACTTTCCGATATTTATGGGTCACCAGTAATCTTGTTAGCAGCTCTTGCAACCTCTTCCTCCTCCTCTCCCTTCTCTTTCTACTTCTCCTTTTTTTATTTTTTATTTTTTTATTTTTTACCAGTGCACTGATAAGCTCTGGATTTTGGTGGCTTTGGAGCCTCAAGTATGAGAGTCTCTTTGCATAACCATTCTTCTTCTTCTAGCATTTGCCCTTCTTCCCTAGCCAGTCAACAGCATCAGGTTGAGCCTGATGTAAAGTTTTGAGACCTCCTTTGAATCTGGAGAGGTGGCAGTCATCGACTATGTGGGTCATAGTCTGTCTGTAGCCGCAGAGGCAGTTCGGGTTGTCTCTGGCTCCCCAGCGATGGAACATAGAGGCGCACCGGCCATGGCCTGTTCGATAGCGATTGAGGAGGGCCCAGTCATAACGTGCTAGGTCAAAGCCGGGTTGACGCTTGCAGGGGTCTGTGATGAGGTGTTAGTTCTTTACCTCAGCTGACTGCCAACTCTGTTTCCAAGAGTCTGGAACAGAGAAGTTCAGTGTAGGCATAGGGGACCAGATTGGGTGACGAGACGTCAAGCGTTGGACAGGGTGGGCGAAGAGATCCGCGTATATTGGCAGGTCCGGTCGAGCGTAGACGTGGGAAATGAACTTAGATGATGCCGCATCCCAACGAATATCTGGCGGGGCGATGTTGCTAAGAACTGGCAGCCATGGAACCGGGGTGGAACGGATGGTTCCAGAAATTATCCTCATGGAGGAATATAATTTGGAATCGACCAAGTGGACATGGGGGCTATGGAACCATACTGGGGCACAGTATTCTGCAGTGGAATAGCATAATGCCAGAGATGATGATCGTAGTGTGGAAGCGCTCGCGCCCCATGAGGAGCTGGCCAGTCTTGTAATGATGTGATTCCTCGCGCCCACCTTTGCTGCAGTTTTTATGAGATGTTCGTGAAATGACAGGGTGCGATCGAGAATAACGCCAAGATAGACTGGCTGGGCTTCATGCCGGATTCTCGTATCGCCAAGCTGCACATTAAGCTCACGCGAGGCCGAGGCATGGTGTAGATGGAAAACAGATGATACCGTTTTTGCAGTGCTAGGGATTAGTCGCCATTTTTTACACAGTAATCAGATATCAGAGACATGTCTTTCGTGAGTGTTTCCTCGAGGATGTCGAACTTGGATGCCTGAGTTGCACAGCAGATGTCATCGGCGTAGATGAACTTCCTTGAAGAAGTTTCTGGGAGGTCATTGATGTAAATATTGAATAGCGTAGGAGCCAGAACAGAGCCCTGGGGGAGGCCACTTGAGACAAGTCTCCATCTGCTACACTTGTCACTCAGATGCACCCGGAATCTTCTGTTTTGGAGAAGAAACGATATAGTGTTGGCCACCCATGGAGGCAGGCATCTTGAGATCTTGACTAGGAGACCACGGTGCCAAACCGTGTCATAGGCTGCTGTGAGATCAACAAAGACAGCACCCGTCTTTAAATTCTTCTGGAATCCATTTTCAGTGTAAGTTGAGAGGGCCAGGGCTTGTTCGCAGGTAGATCTTCCTGGGCGGAAACCAGCTTGGGCGGGTGATAGGAATTTCTCTGAAAGATGAGAAATACATGACAGAAGCAGCCTCTCAAGGAGTTTGTAACACATGGAGAGGAGAGAAATTGGTCTATAGCTGGCGGCCAGTGTTGGGTCTTTCTTTGGTTTCAAAACTGCTATAATCTTCGCACGTCGCCAAACTTTGGGCATAGACTCAGATTCCAAGATGTGGGATAGGAATGAAGCGAGCCACTTCTTTGCCACGGGACCCAGGTTAAGAATGAGTTCTGGGGTGATGTTATCATAGCCAGCAGCTATTCCCGGTTTAACCCTCTTCAAAGCGTCTTCCAGTTCAGACAGTGTAAAGGGAGAGAGTTTTGGAGATGGACAAGATAAACGGAAGTGGGATGACCACTCATGGGAAATTTCTCTTTTCCAGACTGGGTTGATCTTAGCACGTCCAACTTGAGTTAGGTGACTGGCCACTGAGTTTGGAGATACGGGAGGATGGGAGATGGGAGGGGGTTGGCTACTGGCACCCAGTCTGTGAAGAAGCTTCCAGGCCTTCCTACTTGAGTGGGTGAAGTTCAGACTTTCCGTGAGTTGTTGCCAGCGGGCTTGGTGTGCTGCATCCAGGGAGGCGATGTGATGGTCAGCCACATCTGGGTCGCCCGACTCATCAGACTGCTTTAGTAGTTGCTCGCATTCAGCATCAAGACAAGGTGTATAGGTAGCACATCTCCCACAAGGAATGGCTTGGGAAGCTGCTTTGAAGATGGCTTGGTGGAAGCGCCTGTAGAAATCTTCAGAGGGGATAGAGTTAATTGGAATTGCAGGAATAGATTTGTTGGTAAGATCACTGAACAGACGCCAGTTTGCTTTCTGAAAGTTCCATCTTAGTTTCTCCGAGCACAGAATCAGTGGGAGCTGGAGACCAATGTGGATGATAGCTGGGCGGTGATGACTGTGCGGGAAGATCTTTGAGAACTTGTCTCGTAGTGGGAAAGGCTTAGCCGTTGACTGTGCTAATCCAGCACAGGTCGGGTGACGAGTCTTTATTCCATCTAGCACTGTGAAAAGAGCCTGGCTGTTTGGGATCGTATAATAGGGAGAGGTCATTCGCTGAAGCCCAGTCGGCTAAGATAGAGCCGTCAGCACGAGTGGAGACATATCCCCAGTCTTGGTGATGACTATTAAAGTCTCCAACGTAAACGGCTGGGTGATTCGGGCTAGGCAGGACCTCATTATCCCATGAGGCACTGGGAGGCTTATATACGTTGACGAGCTGAATAGTTCCAATAGTAATGGAATCGTAGAAGGTCGAAGAGGCCGTATGGTAAACGTCCGCCAGACACTATTTGGCGTAGATGGCTTGGCCGTGTTTAGGATGGAGATTATAGCATATTAAATCGAATCCACTGGTGGTGAATTGAGCAGCTTCATCGACTGCTATATGTGTTTCTTGTAGGCAGATAACATCTGCCTGATGCTGTATCTCCAATTGACCAATAAGAACGCGTTTGGCAAAGGACAGCCCCTCAACATTAAGTTGGAGGACTCGAAGAGCAGGACCAACAGCTTGAAAGCTGTCAGGAGCTGCTTGTTGCTGGCTTTGAAAGTGACTGGGATCCATGTGGATTCAGTCGACTAGGGAGGATCATCAGTTTCCCCAATGAATGGGTACTCACGAGATGCACCATTATGCTATATATCCCTGCCCCCTCTTCTTTTTAAAAATAAACTTTCTAAGGAATTATTATTTATTATGTATTTTTTTCAAATAATAAAGAGTATCTGGGGGGGGGGACTGGGCAGTCATGCACCTGGTTAAGTGTACATACTACCTACCCATGCATAAGGACCCTGGGTTGAGCCCCCCTGCTCCCCACCTGTAGGGGATGCTTCATGAGTGGTGAAGCAGGTCTGCAGGTGTCTCTCTTTCTCTCTCCCTCTATATCTCTCTCCCCTTCTCAATTTCTGTTTGTCCTGTCAAATAAAAACAAGAAGGCTGGGGGGGGGGGAATGGCCATTGAGAGTGATGGATTCATAGTGCCACACTGAGCTCTACCATAACTGGTGGCAATAAAAACAAACAAGCAAAACAAAAGTATCTGTTAGTTTTATGTGTCTTTCTGTGTGAATATTGTCTTTTTTTGGTTTTCATTGTAAACCTGTGCTGGATTGTTAATTTCACTAACTATAATACTTAATCTGGGGTCATGTCTATGAATAATAGATTGCTTTTAATGATGAAAAATTAGTTATGAGCATCTGATACAGGATGTCCTCATTCTATGGGCTTTAACTTTATGTAAAACATAGAAATAAAACTTACATTAGGAAAACAATTTATATATAGTATACAGTTAAGTGTCTTATAACCTAGAAGCTACTAGATAAAGTTTGTTGGGCTAAAATACTGGCTGGAAGTGAGGGTATCCTCATTTTTGTACCCAGTGTGGGGGTTACCCCAGGCATTGTATTATTCTTTAGGGTTCTAGATAAGGTCTTGAAGAAATTCTGCTAATGATTAAGACTGAAAAGAAGACATGTTCTCTACCTGCTAAGACTCTTCTCTGACTCTGGTCAAATTTTATTTTATTTTGCTTTCTGTCTCAACAATTGTATATTCTAGGTATCTTATATAAGTGGAGCCATCTAACATTAGTCCTTTTGTGTTGGTTTATTTTTTTAGCATGATGAATTCAAATTTATTCACAAGCATCTATGTTGCATGTTATATCCTTACAACCTCTGTGTTGTTGCATGTGTCAAAATTTCATTCATTTTTAATTTGTGAATGACATTGCACTTTGTGTACATGCCACATTATATTTATCCATTCATGCATTGCTGGACACTCGGGGTATATTTCCACCTTTTGACTATCGGAAACATTGTTGCTATAAATGTTGGTGTACAACCTAAGTTTTTATTTTTTGAACATGCCAGTCTGGTTCTGAAGTGTTGAAGTCCTGACACTGAACGAAGTGAGAGAAAATGTTTGGTAAATAGAAAGAGGAAATTAGCAGCATGCAAATGGCCTAAGTCCTGACTTCATTTTTTTTTTTAATCATTGTGGAAAGAAAAATAAATCATTGTCTTTCAGAGCTGGCTTTTTCAGATAGGGAGAAAGGGAGAGAGAGAGAGAGAGAGAGAGAGAGAGAGAGAGACTCCACAGCACTACAGCCTTCTCAGTTGCCAAAACATGTTCCATGTGTTGTTCTGGGCTGAGTCCAAGGCCAAGCAGACAGCCTCCCAGTGAATTATTTTTCCTGCACGTGGCTTGACTTTTACAGGTTTAGTTTCTCTTCTTTATGTTGCTCAGGGAAGACTTAATCAAGACTAAAGTTTAGCTTTTAGAAGTATCCACTCAAAGTGTGGCTGATGAGAAGTCACAAGGTGACCAAAGACTCACTCAAAAGAATCCTGTTCTTTTATGTATTCCCAGAGCCATTTGCTGTGGTGGGATTGAAAGTCCTACAACTGAGTGACAGTTTGTTTAATATTCTAATGACATGAACTTTCTGTTATGAATTCACCACTTGACATATTATATTTCATACTATGATTGATTTTGTATGTTGGAATCATTCTTACTAATGGAGACTGACAAGGTTCTAATAAGAATTTTTGTGGAGCTGACTGAGTGATGTGGGAAAGGCACAGTTTGGGGGGAGATTGGTGTGAAGATGGACCAGAGTCTTTCCCACTTATGTTTCAAGTTCTCACTCATTTAGATACATTGTGCTATAACTGGACATGAGATGAAGGAAGACTGTCTCAAAAATAGGAACTCGCAGGCATCAAAAGTCAAAAGTTTTGCTTGTTATAGAGATTATTCAAGAGAAGAGGGCACAAAAAAACACTTCAAATAGTCTAATTTCATTATCTTTTTCTTCCACAATGCCTTCCTTGCTGCAGTTACAAATACATACTCATTAGCAAAAGTTTCTGATTCAAGTTTTCTCTGGAGTTTGATGAGGGTCTGCTCATTCCAAGCTATATTGCAGTGTATGGGATTTTTTTTTTTTTTTTTTGGACACTCATAGCCTGGAAAGGTGGCACCATAATTCTTGCCTAGGCACTTTGCTTAGATATGAATGAAATTGGGTTTCACTCAGGAGGTTTCAGTAACTTATCTTTTAATGAAGTATGCTTGTCCTGACTGTAAATGGTGATCTAAAGCAGGTTTAAACAGATTAACACAAAAATCCCTTGCAGTATTAGTAAGATTTAAATAAATCAGAAAACTTTATTTCTATCTTCTGGGAAATTGCTTTTTTTCCCCTTTTGAGCCTAGTAGAAAGTTTCCTTTTTTCCCTTCCTTCCTTCCTTCCTTCCTTCCTTCCTTCCTTCCTTCCTTCCTTCCTTCTCAAATATTTTTTATTTTATTTGTTATTTGGTAGAGACAGAGAGAAACCGAGAGGGTAAGGGGAGGTAGAGAGGGAGAGTGACAGAGAGACACCTGCAACTCTACTTCACCACTTGTCAAGTTCTCCCCCTGCAGGTGGGGACCAGGGGCTTGAACCAGGTCCTTGCACACTGCAGTATGTGCACTTAACCAGGTGTGCCACTTTCTTTCTTTCTTTTGGAACTCTGGGCTAAATCCCTAGTGCAGTCTAATGATAGAAAATAGAATCACAAACAAAATTAAAAAAGAGAGTGAGGGGCTTGGTGGTAGTGCAAGGATATGGGTTCAAAGCTTCAGTCCCCACGTGTAGGGGGAAAGCTTATCAAGTGGTTAAGGAGGTCTCCAGGTTTCTTTCTTTCTCTCTCTATTTTCTCATCCCCACTTGATGTCTCTCTGTCTCTATCCAAGAAATAAATCAAAATATTAAAGAGAGAGAGAGAGACAGAGAGAGAGAGAGAGACTTATTTCAACAGGTTTTTTTTCTCTTATCAGTGAACTTGGGGAAAGTTCATAAACCTATTGAGACTATATGTATCTAAGCATGATAGTATTTCCTTTCTGAGCTTCCTTTAAAGCTACATGAAAAATGTCTGCAAAATGCTTAGTCCAGTGCCTGGTGTGCTCCAACTGCCCCCAAAATGTCACTGATAGTTGAACCTAACATGTTATCTGGCCTACAGTACTTTTCAGACTTAACTCAAGAACTTCAAACCATCTTTGTCTGTTACAAACTTAATAAATTAGAAAAGCACTTGCCACCAAAAGTCACTTTGATATTATTTTGTGCTGTGACCTGTCAATTGAGAAACTGTAAGCAAGAGGAAGGGAGGATCGCATCATACTTCAATTTCCAACTCAATGCCAAACTTACGCTAAAGGGACAAGTAACCACCTGCTAATTGACACAATGGAAAATGACTCTGAGGAGCATGAACAAAGAGGCAAGGCAGAAAACATCTGGTTATGTCCTGAAATTTGCTCACAAATGTTCCTTTCTAAATGAGTGAGTCAGAATGGGCCACTTATGTATTTCTTCCCTTTAGGCTGTTAGGAAAATTGTCAGGTGAAGGATCATTTTAGAAGGCTCATGTCCATTAGTTAGAACTAATTCTGTTTCTCTTTAGATATAAAGTTAGTCCAGTCTCTTAAAAATGTTAAATCAATAAACCTAAAAGAAAACTGACAGGGATGGGTGGTGTTGCACCTGGTTGATTGCACTAGTTATAATGTGCAAGGACCTAGGTTCAAGCCCCTGGTCCCCACCTGCAGGGGGAAAGATTTCTGAGTGGTGAAGCAGTGCTGCAGGTGTCTGTCTCTCTTTCTCACTCTATTATTATCATTTATTTTTAAAATTCTGATTTATTTTTTTTCACCACTCCCACCACCAAAGGTCTGTGTCCCCCACCTTCCCCCATAGATAACCACTATAATTCTCCCACAGTCTTTTTTTTAAAATTTATTTTATTTATTTATTCCCTTTTGTTGCCCTTGTTGTTTTATTGTTGTAGTTATTATTGTTGTTGTCGTTGTTGGATAGGACAGAGAGAAATGGAGAGAGATGGGGAAGACAGAGAGGAGGAGAGAAAGATAGACACCTGAAGACCTGCTTCACCGCCTGTGAAGCGACTCCCCTGCAGGTGGGGAGCCGGGGTTCAAACCGGGATCCTTATGCCGGTCCTTGTGCTTTGTGCCACCTGCGCTTAACCCGCTGCGCTACAGCCCGACTCCCTCCCACAGTCTTAAGAATAGGTTGTCTAGAAGAAAGTTCTCATGACTGTAAATTTAAAATAAAAATAGTAAACACATAGGTTCTACTACAATTAGGTTTCAATTTTTAAAAATAATTATATGTTGGGCCAGTAAGATAGCTCACTTGGAAAAGTTCCTGCTTTACTGAACTGAGGTTTGAATCCAATCCCCACTGCACTTGGGGTGGGATGGGGGAGGGCTTCCATGCTGTGGTGTCTTTCTCTGTCTCTGAAAAATTGTCTCTGGAACAGTGAAGCTCTAGTGATGACAAATACCACACATTATTATTGTTATTATTAAAAGTATGAATACAATGTAATTATTTTTATAGAAAAGTAGAAAAAGGGCAGCAAGGGAATTGGGTGGTAGCTCAGTGGGTTAAGCGCAGGTGGCTCAAAGCGCAAAGACAGGTATAAGGATCCCGGTTTGAGCCCCCGGCTCCCCACCTGCAGGGGAGTCGCTTCACAGGAGGTGAAGCAGATCTGCAGGTGTCTGTCTTTCTCTCCCCCTCTCTGTCTCTCCCTCCTCTCTCCATTTCTCTCTTGTTGGATAGTATGCCAGCTCCCCCTGGCTTCTGCTTAACCATATGCCTATATAGGGATAGATTTAATCCCATTCAAAGCTTTGGTCTATTTACATAAATCACTTTTACATTTACATAAAGCACTCCAGGGCATTGGTGGTTCAGTGATAGGATTCTCGCCTGCTCTGCCCCCTCCTTGTCACACTCTGATTTTCACCAGTCACTTTTCTCTCCACCCTCTCTGTGTCACATCCTGTTTCCACCCTACTTGGCAAGTATATATAAAGACAGCATTGTGAGTTTTAGAGTACTTGAGTTTAGCTTAGCTTCTCTTAGATTGTGCTGCGTCCTGCATGAATAAAGAGATACTGCCTACAGCTCAACCATGAGTCCCTGGTCGTCTGTTACCCGCCCGTGAAGCCAGCCCGGCGAAAACAACATAGCCCGGCGAAAACAACACTCTCTGTCCTATCCAACAACAAAGATATCAATAACAACAACAACAACAATAACTACAACAATAAAACCACAAGGGCAACAAAAGGGAATAAATCACTTCAGACTGTGTCCAGAGACTTCAGGTGTGGAATGACAACCCTTCAGCTTCATTACTCGGGTGAGACCTTTCCTTTCATAGTACACTCTAATTTCATCTCAGGTGGTTCACTTTCTAACAAAGTCCCAAAACCTAGATATACACCAGTTTCTGTGAGAGAGAGCATATGTTCACACGTATCCATAAACTACTGCAAAATATATACCTGAAAGCAGAAGTACACTAGAGTTTGCAGTGAGTAACCCCCTAACACTTCCTCTCCACTATTCCAAGCTTTGGGTCCATGATTGCTCAACAATTTGTTTGGCTTCATATGTTAACTCTCTTTTCAGTCATCAGGTTCCAGATGCCATCAGGATGCCGGCCAGGCTTCCCTGGACTGAAGACCCCACCAATGTGTCCTGGAGCTCCGCTTCCCCAGAGACCCACCCTACTAGGGAAAGAGAGAGGCAGACTGGGAGCATGGACAGACCAGCCAATGCCCATGTTCAGCGGGGAAGCAATTACAGAAGCCAGACCTTCTACCTTCTGCAACCCACAATGACCCTGGGTCCATGCTCCCAGAGGGATAGAGAATGGGAAGGCTATCAGGGGAGGGGGTGGGATATGGAGATTGGTTGGTGGGAAATCGTGTGGAATTGTACCCCTCCTACCCTATGGTTTTGTTAATTAATCCTTTCTTAAATAAAAAAGAAAAAAAAACAACAAAAGAAAAAGGGCAGCAGGAGATAGCATAACGGTTATGCAAAGGGCTTTAATGCCTGAGGCTTCAAAATCCCAGGTTCTATCCCCTACACCAATGTGTGAGCTGAGCAGTGCTCTGGTCTCTCTCATTAAAATAAAATATAAAGTAAAGATTGGTATGTCTATAAAAAAGTCTTTTAAAAAAAGGACAGAAATATAGAATGAGGGATTTACACTGACATCAATATACCCTAAAGTAGAAGCCAATACATTTTTGAATAGTCCTTTAGTATTTTTCCTCATTGCCTTTAATTTTTCTTTACATATTATCAATTTAATAGTAGTATGTGTCTTATTCTTTTCACTTACTATTACATTGAAACATTTATCTTGTTTTTATATTGTCTTCATAGTCATATGTTAAAATGTTTAAATGAGTGAAGTCATGAAATGTTGAACACACATCTAATTTCCAATTTTATAGTAAGTCAGACCATGGCATACATAAATTTATTCTTCAAAATTTTAACTGTTATCAAATAATCTCCAAAGTCCATGAAACATCGTAATTGGTAATTTTGCTGAAGCATTTATAGAAAGTTCTTTACTGGAGAGGTTAGGGATCTAAATCGTCCTGGTGAAGCAGGATGCTGGCTTGGTGGAGGGTGAGTTGTGTTGACAGTTGTGGGGAACTGTGGAAATGTACCCTGGTGACAACAAGAATCCTGTAAGTCAACATTCTTTCAATGAAGTGATACTGAAGTTGAATAAAAGTTACCTGTTTTAATTTTTTCTTTTTAATCAAAAGTACTTGTCAGCTCTAATATATACAGGGAATTAAACCTGACATTGGAGCTTGAGGCATGAAAATTAAACCTGACATTGGAGCTTGAGATGGTGGTGCAGTGGGTTAAGCGTAAAAGGCAGAAAGCACAGGGACCGGCATTAGGATCCCAGTTGGAGCCTCTGGTTCCCCACCTGCAGAGGGGTTGCTTCACAGGCGGTGAAGCAGGTCTGCAGGCGTCTTTCTCTTTCCCTCTCTGTCCTCCCCTCCCCTCTCGATTTCTCTCTGTCCTATCCAACAACGACAGGAAGAAAAACGTTAATAACAATGACGATAAACAACAAAGACAATAAAAGGGAAAAAAATTAAAAAAATGGATTTGAATCATAACTTTATAGTCTAAGTAGCTAGTCAGTCTATGAAGTAATTGCCCAATACCAGGATATTAAATAGTTTGTGTCTACTTGTCTCATATTTATTTTCACTGGGGGAAATTATTATATTTGCTAGTTTTTGTTCCACTGTAAAACAACACAGATTCACCTTAAAAATAAAATAATTATTAATTCATGATTAATTGGTTGACTGAGACTGCTGGGAGAACTCTGCCCAGGGATGACTTGGTTGGGGCTGAGTGACCTAGAACAGACTCAGGGTGCCTAGGTTTCCCAGTATGTGACTGTTCTTACAGTCTAGAGTGATTTATAATGATCTCCTGGTTTCAAGCATAGAAAGTGATTTCGTGTGCAATTATTTATTTTCCAGTGTTCCTGCATCATACTTATACCACAAAGCAAGCCCTAAGGCCAAATCTAGGCCAAAGGGTGGAAAAATACAGTTTGCCTCTTGGTGGGTGGAGAAACAATACTGCAAATGCAAAGAGGCATTTTGGAAAGGGAAAAAATACTAGCAAAAAGAACAATACAGTTTCATTTATAGAGATATGGTCAAATTTGGATAGCTGTAAAACTCTCTGGTGGGGGGTCGGGCGGTGGCGCAGTGGGTTAGCACATGTGGCGCAAAGCGCAAGGACCAACGTAAAACTCCCGGTTCGAGCCTCGGCTCCCCACCTGCAGGGGAGTCGCTTCACAGGCGGTGAAGCAGGTCTGCAGGTGTCTATCTTTCTCTCCCCCTCTCTGTCTTCCCCTCCTCTCTCCATTTCCCTCTGTCCTATCCAACAACGAACAACATCAACAATGGCAATGATAATAACCACAATGAGGCTACAACAACAAGGGCAACAAAAGGGGGAAAAAATGGCCTCCAGGAGTGGTGGATTCATGGTGCAGGCACTGAGCCCAGCAATAACCCTGGAGGAAAAAAAAAAACCTCTCTGGTGGAGTCTTCCAGAAGTTCAAGTGACACACAACTGGTGACACAGAGGGGCAGGGGAGCACCCAGTCATGTGCAAGTATTATAAATTAATGAACTTCTTTGCTGTTTGTATATATATATGTTTACTTATTTATATTTATTTTTTTATCATTACTAGGGTTTTTGCTGGGGTTCTGTATACAACATTCCACCACTCCTGGCAGCCATTTTTCTTTTTCTTTATTTTTCAATAGAAAAGTCAGAGAGAACTGAGGGGAGGACATAAAAAGGGGTAGATAGAGAAAGAGACACCTGCAGACCTGTGTCACCATTCATGAACCTTCCCCCATAAGTAGGGAGCAGGGGTTCAAGCCTAGGGCCTTGTGCATGTCAATCAGATGTGCCACCACCCAAGCTTCATGTATATATTTTAAAGAAATATGTTATTTGGTTAGAATAGATTGCCAGAAGAGTAAATTTGGGCAATGAGGAAGCACTTTTCTTCTTCTTCTCCTCCTTCTCCTTCTCCTTCTTCCTCTTCCTCTTCCTCCTCCTCCTCCTCCTCTTCTTCTTCTTCTCCTCCTCCTCCTTCTTCTTCTCCTCCTTCTTCTTTTTCTTCTTCTCCTCCCCCTCCTTCTTTTTTTCTTCTGCTTCTTCTTTCTTTTCTTTCTTTCTTTCTTTCTTTCTTTCTTTCTTTCTTTCTTTTTTTTTTTCTTTTTTTTACCACCAGGGTTATTGCTGGCAATGATGCCTATATGACTCTACTGCTCCCAGTGTTCATTCTATTTTCTTCCCTTTAGGTAGAAGATGAGAGACAGAGGGAAAGAGAGACACTTGACGCCACCGCTTGCCTAGTGAAGCTTTCCTCCTGCAGGCACTCCCATGTGGTGGCCCAAGACTCGAACCCATGTTTTCTACTTGGTAAGACACTTGCCATTCCTTTAGAAAGAACATTTTTATGACTCTTAAGACTTTTTATTTTCACATTTGTTCTCCAAAAAGTTGTGCTGAATTATATTTGGTCAGCTTGATTATGTGTGAGATTATTTGTTTTACTACACTTCATGTATCACTGAATATTAATATCAAAAATACGTACTGAAAATTAAGACATGTTTACTGATTTTATGGATGCCACATAAAACCATTATATCATAGGTGATTTAAAAACAGAAGTTTACCAGGACACTGCTGAGCTCAGGTTTACGGTGGGGATTGAACCTGGGACATTGGATCTTCAGACATGAGAGTCTGTTTGCACAATCATTATGCTGTTTCCCCCACTCCATGTGTTTGCTTCCACTTGTTATAAGTGGGTCATGCTGGATTATGGCTTCACCTTTATGATCTCATTTAACCATAATTACCTCTATAAAGACCCTATCCCAAATATAATCACATTAATGGTTAGGGAAGAGAGCCATGCATTTGAAAAATAGGCATCAAAAAATGGAGTTTGGGTGCTAATATGATAGGTGACTACAAAGGACACGGATGCTATAACTTAGCTCGTCTTCATAGAAATTCATTTGTTTTAGCAGTGTCTTCTGCTGTGAGTCTTGCTTTTTAGGATGTCACCTACAGGAGTCTGAACACCGCGTAGGACTCATGGGAAGGTGCTGGGTTGTAATGTGACTGGCACTGCCTTAGACCTATGTGAATATAGAAAGAGATGAAGGAGGTGGGGGTCTTTGGGGAGGGGGATGATTAGTTAAACATGGCTCTTTAATCAAAGTTGAGGGGAATTTGAAAAATTGTTTTGACAGTGGGTTGGGTGGAAGGTAAAAGTAATGTGGCAGTGGAGGTAGAAAAAAGAAATGAACAAGAAAACGCTCCCATACAATGACACATTTCAAGGTAAATGAATTACACATAGAAAAAGTCAGCCTAACTTTCATTTCTTCCTCTTGCTAAATAATGAAGATAATTCATACAGTTTATGGAGATCATTATTCAACATCACTATGAACCTTGTGGCTCCTGGAAGACTGGCAGGGAGAGTCCCAGAGCTTAAAGGGGGCCTGTCTCAACCACCAAACTGAGTTACCACTGACACCAATACGAAACATGTAGAAAAATATTAGCATTTCCTATTCAAACAAATAGGATACAGTCTGGGGACAGAGGGTTATCCAATTTTCCTTTGCAAGGACAACATTTAAGAAAGCACAGAGTTTAAACAGGAAAATGACTTTGCTCAGTGTTCCCAGTGATCCAAACTGGAGCTTAGAACAAGCAGAGATTTGTCTGAACTATGAAAAGAAAAACATTCTCTGATTTTCTAACTTTGTTCTGAACATAATTCTTGCTTAAAAATATAAAGATGTGTTTTCTTTGTTCTTCTCCTTCCTTCCTTCTTAATTTTGCTAACCTCCTATTTTTAATGGGACTATCTAAGTGGATGTTGAAAAAATCTAAATGTTCAGAAAGAGTACATTTCCTATGTAAACAAACACAAACTCAGTTTGGAAAGGAAAGCAGTCTTGTCAACCCAAAAGGACCCAGCACATGGTAATTTTCATAATTGAAGTATCCCAGGGATTCCAGAGTACAGGAACAATCCATAAAAAAATGGGAACTGGACCACACAAAAACACATCCATGGCTCCAGACAGACATGCCTGAAAGTAAGCAGAACTTTAAGGGTAGGAAGCAGGGGGCTTGCATCAAGTAGTCTTTTTAAATGCCTGTCTAAAATGAAAATTATCTAAGTTTCTTCCAGGTAAAACTGTGTGTGTGTGTGTGTGTGTGTGTGTGTGTGTGTGTGTGTGTGTGTGTGTGTGTGTGTGTGTGTGTGTGTGTGTGTGTGTTGGGTGGTAAGGGGTGAGTGAGGGTGGACTGGAGACTGTGAAACCCAAGTGCTGTGGAAAGAAAAATAGACTGTTAAGGGCAGAGCCAGAATGGCATGACTTTGAGATATTTTTGTTTTGCTTTCTCTTTCAAGGCCTTTTAGATACACTGTTAGAGTATAGTCTCAAGTACAGGATTGCACTGAATTAATATCTATTGAGAATATGTCTTCTTTGGGCATAGAAATAGATGATTTTATAATGCTCTCTCATTTGAATTTTTTAGAAGAGATGTTTCTCTTTTTTATTTTTTTACTAGTGATTTAATATTGACTCACAAAATATAAAATAATAGGGGTATAATTCCATATAGTTCCCACCACCAGAGTTCTGTGTTATATCCTCTTCACTGGAAACTGCAGTAGTTCTCCTAAGGCCACAGATATGGGCTGATTCTGTAACTATGTATCTCTCTCTCTCTCTTTCCCCCCCATTTTTCTACAGTCCTTCCTGCCTTCACTTCCTTTCTAAGTCACATTTATACCTATTACTATTTCTGAGTGTCTCCCTTTTTTCCTCTTCTCTCTCACATAAGAGAAATAGTGTCTGACTTCATCTGGTGTTTTCCAGATTCTCTTCCCTTTCATTGATAGCATATAAAAAAGATCCCTGGTGACAAATCCTTTGAGTCGAGGTGGAATGGGGATAGAGAACCTTCTGGTTTTAATATCTTATTATTTACTCTTCTGGGATTAAGGACCAAAATTTTTTGTGGGTGCATAAAGTGGGAGTTATGGTTTTTTTCGTTCTGTCTTTTGCTTATTTATTTCACTTCGCATAATCACCTCACATTCCATCTTTTTTGTCCAAAAAAGTATTAGCCATCTTTTTAAATTAGTGATTTAATAATGACTAACAATACTGTAGAGTAAGAAGAGTACAAGTCTATACAATTCCCACCACTAGAGTTCTGTTTCCCTTCCACTGGAAGTTTCCCTATTCTCTATCCCTCTGGAAGTATGGACCAAAATATTTTTTGGGGTGGATAAGGTGGGAGTTTTGGCAACTGTACTTGCTCCTCTGCTGGACATAGGGATTGGCAGGCTGATTCATACCTTCAGCCTGTTTCTACCTTTCCCTAGTGGGACAGGGCTCTGGGGAGTTGAGGTCAGGACACATTGGTGAAGTCATCTGCCCAGAGATGTCAAGATGGTGTCATGGGACCATCTACAATTTGGTGGCTAAAAGGTGATAAGATACAAAGCAGGACAAACTCTATTTACTGAGTATATATGCCACAACATATTCATCCAAATTCTGAGTATTTATGTTGACTTCATGTTTTAGCTGTTGTGAATATATGGACCTTTATCTGACAGTCATTTAATTTTTTAAAATTATCTTTATTTATTGGATAGAGATAGAAATTGAGAAGGTAGGGGAGGTAGAGAGGAAGAGAGACAGAAAAACACCTGCAACATTGCTTTACCACTTGGAAAGCTTCCCCCCTGCAAGTGGGGACTGGGGACTTGAACCTGGGTCCTTTTGTACTGTAACATGAATACTCACCAGGTGTGCCATTGCAGCCTCAGATCTGACATTGTTTATGAGTGGAAGAGACCAGAGCACTGCATGGCCATTTATCTGATATTCTATATTTGTTTCTATTACAGTGATTGTGATTGAATCCAGGGTTACAAGTGTACAAGGCATATACTCTACCAACAAACCACTTTCCAGGTCGCTAGGCAACATAATTACTAGAGTAATATACAGGATATCAGGTATTTATATGAAGTCTGGATGACTGCTACCATTGAATGCTATAGAAGATTTGGTTCTTTAGTAAAAATTCGAATTAGATGAACTCAAAAGTTCCATCCAACTTTAACAGTATATAATAATATTTCAAAAAGTGATTATTACTGGCCAGATGGTGGGCTCACAAGTAGAGTGCATGCATTACCATATGCCAGGACCCCCCTCTCCCTGACATGGACATTGGCAGCTCTATCTATATTCCCAGCCTGTTTCTATCTGTCCCTAATGGAATAGAGCTCTGGAGAGGTGAGGTTTCAGGAAGCACTGGTGAGGTCATCTGCTCAGGAAAGTCAGGATGGAATCACAGTAGCATCTGAAACTTGGTGTCTGAAAGGCAGTAAGTATGGTTGTGTTTAATAAATAGGAACCATAAAGTAACAACAGAGCAGATGAAAATAGGGACCTCAAGGTTGAAGGAAGTTAGGAAGACTATTTTAGGAATGTTTCTAGGAGTAATCTTTGCTCAAGTTTGATAGCTAAGATGGGGCTGGACTAGAGATATTGTCTGCAAAGATGGTGTCAGAGTTGAAAATAGAACTAGGAAGCAGGATTAGGGGGGAGAGTTACTTGCAAATTTGAAGAAGTATATAAATGCAATTAACTGCTTACCATATCAATTTAACTCAGGGCCCATATCTATTCATATCTAATATGGGAGCCTGTACAACCTCTGAGTCCCTGTCAGACAGAGCTCACTGTCCATGGTTATAGCTGGGATCATTCTAGGCTGCACTCATTTCAGAGCCAGTCTTCCTTGAGTAGCAGAGTGGGATGACACTGCCTCCCTTCTGAGAGTGGGACATTGCTAGTTCATAGTGAGAATAAGATCCTGAAGATACACAAAAAGGCACGTACAAACTGTTGCATTTACTGTCGAATGTAAAACATCAATTCCCCAATAAAGAAATAAAAAAAAAAGGCTTATGATGATGTTCCCAATGGAATGGACCAGTAATGGTAGAGAGAGGGATCTATTAGAGGTCTAGACGCATATTATCAATGGAGGAGTCCATGGATTCCCTGTTTAGGATCACAGGTGATGGGATGGCCTGACAATGACCAAAAAGGCTATCATTATCATGTAGATTCTTCAAAGACAACATTTAATTCTCCCTAGTTTTTTTTTTTTTTTTTTTTTAAATTTTTAATTTAAGAAAGGATTAGTGAACAAAAGCATAAGGTAGGAGGGGTACAACTCCACACAATTCCCACCACCCAATCCCCATAACCCACCCTCTCCCATGATAGCCTTCCCATTCTCTAGCCCTCTGGGAGCATGGACCCAGGGTCGTTGAGGGTTGCAGAAGGTAGAGGGTCTGGCTTCTGTAATTGCTTCCCCGCTGAACATGGGCGTTGACTGGTCGGTCCATACTCCCAGTCTGCCTCTCTCTTTCCCTAGTAAGGTGTGTCTCTGGGGAAGCTGAGCTCCAGGACACATTGGTGGGGTCTTCAATCCAGGGAAGCCTAGCCAGCATCCTGGTGGCATCTGGAACCTGGTGATTGAAAAGAGAGTTAACATACAAAGCCAAACAATTTGTTGAGCAAACATGGATCCCAAGATTGGAATAGTGGAGAGGAAGTGTTGGGGAGGTACTCACTGCAAACTCTAGTGTAATCCTGCTTTCAGGTATATATTTTGCAGTAGTTTATGGATACGTGTGCGCATACGCTCTCTCTCACAGAAACTGGTGTATGTCTAGGTTATGGGACTTTGTTAGAAAGTGAACTACCTGAGATGAAATTAGAGTGTACTATAAAAGGAAAGGTCTCACCCGAGTAATGAAGCTGAAGGGTTGTCATTCCACACGTGAAGTCTCTGGATACACTCTGAGGTGAAGCATGTTGAGATGGCAATCGTTGCTTTGGTTAGGTTGTGATCGGCGGATGCAATATTATTTGGTATGGATTGGGAGAAGCATACGGGAAAGTGAGCCCTATCCATGGGTGCCAGGACTGGGGGAAGTAGGGGCTCTATAGTGAAGATGTGAGGTTCCTGCTGTCTTAGGGTTCAAAAAGACAATCAATAGTTAATATTATCATCACATTATTTGTTAATTGGGTTAACTTTGAAAAGTCCCTTTGTTATGGTTTGCTGTACAGTACCCAGTATCTTGTATATAGCTGTGCTATTGGAAGCCTCCAATCTACTTGGTCTAGGCTTTTGAGAGAGTCCGCATATCAAATACGTAGCCTATCTATTAAAAAGATTCAGTTTGTCTCCTGAGAACCTTTGAGACATACAATTGATTTCCCCCTCTCATATTAATTAACTACTGATTTATATGTCTACATTTTGCTAGGAGTGTACATAAACACCATTCCCATCACCAAAGGACCGTGACCCATCCCTCCCGCCCATTCCCACCCCCCACTGGCCCAGAAAGCTACATGTCTACCCCTCACCACTGGGTTTTTTCTTTGGTGCCCTACTTACAATTTGATCAGGTCCTGCTTTTAGTTTCCCTTTCAGATCTTCTAAGTCAGCTTCTGTTGATGAGTGGGATCATCCCATACTCATCTTTAACTTTCTGACTCAGTTCACTTAACATAATTCCTTCTAGCTCTGTCCAAGATGGGTCAGAGAAGGTGGGTTCATTGTTCTTGATAGCTGCATAGTATTCCATTGTGTATATATACCACAGCTTTCTCAGCCATTCATCTGTTGTTGGGCACCTGGGTTGCTTCCAGGTTTTAGCTATTATGAATTGTGCTGCTATGAACATAGGAGTACACACCTCTTTTTGGTTGGGTGTTATGGAGTCCTTGGGGTATAACCCCAGGAGAGGAATTATTGGGTCATATGGAAGGTCCATGTCTAGCCTTCTGAGGGTTTTCCAGACTGCTCTCCACAGAGGCTGTACCAATTTACATTCCCACCAGCAATGTAAAAGGGTTCCTCTGTCCCCACATCCTCTCCAGCATTTGTTGCTGCTGTCCTTTTTGATGTATGCCATTCTTACAGGAGTGAGGTGGTATCTTAGTGTTGTCTTAATTTGCATTTCTCTGACAATCAGTGACCTAGAGCAGTTTTTCATATGTTTGTTAGCCTTTTGGATCTCCTCTGTGGTGAGTGTTTTGTTCATTTCCTCTGCCCATTTTTGGATGGGGTCATTTGCTTTTTTGCGGCTAAGTTTGCTGAGCTCTTTATATATTTTGGTGATTAGTTTCTTGTCTGATGTCTGGCATGTGAAGATCTTCTCCCATTCTGTGAGGGGTCTCTCTGTTTGTTTAATTGTTTCTTTGGATGTGCAGAAGCTTTTCAATTTGATGTAGTCCCATTGGTTTGTTTCTACTTTGGTCTTCCTTGCAATTGGGTTTGATTCATCAAAGATATCCTTGAGGTGTAGATGGGAAAGTGTTTTACCAATGTTTTCCTCTAAGTATTTGATTGTTTCTGGTCTGACATCTAGGTCTTTGATCCATTTGGAGTTGATTTTTGTTTCTGGTGAGATAAAGTGGTTCAATTTCATTCTTCTGCATGTTTCAACCCAGTTTTCCCAGCACCATTTATTGAAGAGAGCCTCCTTCTTCCATTTAATCCTTTGGGCCCCCTTATCAAAGATTAGATGCCCATAGGTGTTGTCTCCCTAGTTTTTACTCAAGAGGCAAGAGGATAAAAGAGTTCCTAAGTGTATTCTAAACATGGTTTTCTTGGAAGCTTTCTGCTATAGTCAAAGGTGTGCTCTTGCTCAAATGTTGCCAGATGTTGACTGAATTCTAAGAAACAATAGTTGTAGTAATTGCATGACTTTTGAAAACAAATGGAAAAATGCTAATGCTTTAAACTATTGCCTATCTGTGCTCCTTGTAGCTTCCATTCTAATTACAGATGAAGTGCTGTGGGTGTCAGACTCCAACTGAGAATTTTGACCTACCCAGAGATTGGTAGAACATACAACAGAAAAAAAGACATTTTATTATCTTTCTATAGGGGTGGCCATATAACTTCTCAGAAGATGGAAGTTAAGATTTCCTTTACTGTAAGTGGTAGCTTTTGACTGGCTGTGAGGAGAGCCTGAGTTTGTTTAATTTGGAATAAAGTTTTATGAGTTAATCTCCAGTGAGGGAAAGCAGCAGTAAACACAGAACATACTGGTCTTTATTCCGAGTATTTTATGTCCTTTCTCATGCATGAAAAGAGAAAAAAAAAACCCTCCAGAAAATAGGGAGGCACTGTTCTCAAATATGTTTGTATGTGTGCGTGTATGTATAATTTGTTTTGACCAGACCATCTGGTATACAACATAAGCCAGGAGTGTGAAGGTAAACATTTACCAGGAGATTCACATGGTTTCTGCTGTGTATAAACATATTTTTAGGGGGCTCTCATGTTTCTAGAAAGCAGAGATAAACATAGATTTCTCAGTAAGTTTATTAACACAGCCCAGTTCTCTGCAGACCAAACTGTTATTTATTTTAGTGAGTCCTATAAAGTCAGGTAGAATAGAAAGCCAGAGGGACACATGAAATCTGGAAGTGATCAGGGTTGTATCTGAGGAAAATTAACTTGCTCAACTTTAATAATACGGGTGAAAAATTCAGAGACATTGTGATACAATGGTGTGCTGAAAAGTAGATTAAATCTTGATTAAACCACAACATAAATAATACCATAACTAAGAATATGAAATGTAAGCTTGAAATGGTCTTAAAAACAAAGGGAGGTACTTTACCTGATTTATTAGGGGAGAAAAAAGTAGCTTGGTGTGTGTTCTGTAAATTTCATGTTTAATGGGACAGACTTTTAGGGAAATTGCTAGGGATTTGAAGGAACTAAACTAGAAGCTCCTAGCAAGCTGACTGGATTTTTAAGTGGGTAGAGGGAGGGAGAAATCCAGCAACAGATTCAAGCAACAGATTCACCAAGCAACTGAACAAGTAACCAACTGAAGAGGCAGAGTGTCAAGGCTCTGGGAACATGGCTATTGTTTCTAGAGTTCTTGGTTATCAGTAGGACACTACATAAGGAGCACTTAAACTTCAGAAAAGAAAAGGGAAATTTATTAGGAGGCACTCGAAGGACTAAGGGGAGTGTTTCCGGTAACTGAAGCTCCTGCTGGTTATCCCTGTGCATATGTGTTATTTCCACACAAGTAGCAGCTTGACTATTTTACACTACCATCTCTAAAAAAGTTAATAATTTAAATAATTTTTATTTCAAAGAATAGCCCACATTTAGCTTCATTATAGTGGGGTGAGGGTGCAGGATGGTGTGCTTGATTTAGTCGAGTATCTTGGGCTCTGTTTCATCTGTAAAATTGGGGAGTTGTTTTTTTAATTTAATTTTTTGTTATTGATTTATTTAAAAAATAAAAAATATCGACAAGACCATGGGATAAGAAGGGTACACTATTTTCACCACCAGAGTTCCACATCTCATCCCCTCCATTGGGAACTCTCCTATTCTTTATCCCTTTGGGAGCATGGGCCCAGGATTATTATGGGGTGCAGAAGGTAGAAGTTTTGGCTCTGTAATTGCTTCTCTGCTGGACATGGACATTGGCAGGCCTATCCATACTCCAAGCCTGTTTCTATCTTTCCCTAGTGGAGCAGAAAGGTGTGTGTGTGTGTATGGGGTTCAGGGTACATTGGTGAGGTCCTCTGTCTGAGGAAGTCAGGCTGGCATCATGGTAGCATCTGCAACTTGGTGTCTGAAAAGCATTAAGATATAAAGCAGAACAAATTGTTTAAGACTTAGGAGCATAAAGACAAGAATATAGCAGATGAGTTTTGGGATCTCCATTTCGGAAAAAACTAGTAATTCTTTTTCAGGTATATTCCAAGGGGCCCATCATTTTACTAATTTTTGCCTGAGCCTGACAGCTAACATGCAAGTGGATCAAAGGTATTGTATGGGGAGATGGTGTCAGAGCTGGAAATAGAACTAGAAAGCTGGGTCCAGTCAGGTTTTTTTTTTTTAAATTTTTATTTATAAAAAGGAAACACTGACAAAAACCATAGGATAAGAGGGGTACAAATCCACACAGTTCCTACCACCAGGACTCTGTATCCCATCCCCTCCCCTGATAGCTTTCTTATTCTTTATCCCTCTGGGAGCATGGGATAAGTGTATAAATTATTACATAGAAGACCGTGGAAATTTTTTTGCTCTTCAAAAACCTTACCATAGCTAATAGAGAATTTGATTTTAGTGTTATCTGAAATGCACTTTTGACTTGACCTGATTTCTGGGATTCTCTTTCTTTTCTCTCTCTCTCTCTCTCTTCCCTCTCTTTTTTACCAAAGCTCTGCTCAGCTCTGGCTGATGGTGGTGGTGCGGACGTTGAACCTAGGGTATTGGAGCCTCAGGCATATTTCTGGAATTTTCTAGGTTTTAAAACTGAGTGATTTCATTATTTGGCCTCCTCTTTGACAGTCCATATTGATTCAACTGCACCTGCCGGCCTGCCTTTACTAGGTCTGAAGTGTTCTTGAAAGTTCCTTGGGCTTCACTAACTCAGCAGTATATATGGATTCAGAGAAGAGAAGCTATACTCCAGATCAGGGGCAGAGAGAGGACCATGACCCTCAGAGGGAATTCTTGGGTGTCTGCATGGTGGTGACAAGTAGTGGAGGCAGAATGACAGCTATGGCGACTACTAGGATGAAGATCAGGTGCTCTCTCTAAGCTTCGCCTCAAAGTGCCAGATGGTGTTTCCAGGCAGTAGCCACATATGTGTCTAGGGCATTTGTGGACAAATTTGGGGGAGTCAGTTAGGCTGCTTTTCTCTAGAAGCCCTGAGAATAAATCATGTGAATGGCTCCCAGGAAAGTGGGAAGTTTTTTTTTTTTTTTTTCCCCCAGAAGGATTTGTATTTGGAAAACACCACCTATTAAAATTATTCAGCAGGGGGCTGGCTGCATGTAACTATGCATGAGGACCTGGGATCAAACCTCCAGACCTCACCTTTAAATGGGAAGCTTCAAGAGCCATAGAACAGTACTGCAGGTAGTCGGACCAGCTTAAGGATACTGGTTCGAGCCCCCGGCTCCCCACCTGCTGGGGAGTCGCTTCACAGGCGGTGAAGCAGGTCTGCAGGTGTCTGTCTTTCTCTCCCCCTCTGTCTTCCCCTTCTCTATCTGTCCTATCCAACAACAATGACATCAATAACCACAACAATAACTACAGCAACAATAAAAAACAAGGACAACAAAAGGGAAAATAAGTATTAAAAAAATTTTACTAAAAATTTATTTTTAATAAATATTTAAAAGCCCCAGAACAGTACTGCAGGTATCTTCCTGTCTCTCTCCCATTCTCTCCCCCCCTCTCCTAATCTCTATCTCTGTTTCTATGATAAAAAAAAAAGATAAAAATTGCTGCCAGGCACAGTAGAGTCAACGTGCAGGCACTGAACCCTATGGGTAACTCTGGTGAAATAAATAAATAAATAAATTTCTTCAACAAATATTTATCTGCTATGCTTGTTACTGTATGCCCACTGTGTACCAGGTACATTCTTTTTATTTTCTACGAAGTTTCTTTTCTTTATTATGTCACCAGAGGCACTTTTATTCCCAAATATAGAGTTTATATAAAAGAAATAAATATAGAATATGAAATAGAAAGCAGAAGCACATTTTATACTTCTAATAAAATTAGCAGGGCACTCTTGAGACTTGAAAGTAAAATTATCTACAACTGGCAATATATGTTTTTGTAGATTCACATAGAATTTGAAATGCTGGTTAAGATGACCATAACTGTGATGGCTCTTTTGGTCGCTACCAGGCCACCCCATCATCTGGCTCGCTACTCAGGGAATCCTGGGATTCCCACATAGGTATGATGAGCCTAGACCTTTAACAGATCCCTTTCTCCACCACTGCTCATCATCTCCATCAGAAGCAGTATTGTGGGCCCTCTTGTGGGCCTCTATAAGACCTTGCCCTCAATGTGAAACAACAGTGATGGACACTTCCTTACTCTTCAAAGGGAGGCTGGGTCAACATACTCTGCCACTCAAGGAAGACAGGTCCTGAAATGACTGCAGCCTAGAATATTCCTAGCTATGACCATAGAATGTGAGCTCAGACCTACAGAGACACAGAGTTTACACAGGCTCCTGTGCTGAATATGAGCCTCTGATCAGATCAATGGGGTTTATAGCTGATGGTATCTATATACTTTTCCAATATTTGGAAGCTACTCTCTCCCTGATCCAGCTTTCTAGCTCTATTTCCAACTCTTACGCCATCTCCCCAGACAATACCTTTAGACCACATGCTTGTTAGCTGTCAGTCTTAGGCAAAAATTATCAAAGTCAAGGGCCCTTGGAATATACCTAAAATAGACTTTCTAGCTTTCTCCAAAATGGAGACCCCCAAATCTTGTCTGCTATATTCTTATCTTTAGGTTCCTGATTATTAAACAATTTGTTGTGCTTTGTATCTTAATGCTTTTCGGCCACCAAGTTGCAGAAGCTACCATGATGCCAATCTTACTTCCCTGGGCAGACGACCTTACCAATGTGTCCTGGAACCCCACTTCCCCAGAGCCCTGTCCCACTAGGAAAAGATTGAAATAGGCTGGGGGTATGGATGGAACTGTTAATGCTCATGTCCAGTGGAGAAGCAATTACAGAAGCCAGACCTTCCACCTTCTGCAACCCATAATGATCCTGGGTCCATACTCCCAGAGGGATAAAGAAAGGAAAGCTTCCAGTGGAGTGGGTTGGGATGTATAGGTAATAACACGCAACACCTAGTTTTTATATTTTTTTAAATTAAAAAATTATTTATTTTCCCTTTTGTTGCCCTTGTTGTTTTCTTGTTGTAGTTATTTTTATTGTTATTGATATCATTGTAGTTGT
Organism: Erinaceus europaeus; assembly: GCF_950295315.1. Taxonomy (NCBI): domain Eukaryota; kingdom Metazoa; phylum Chordata; class Mammalia; order Eulipotyphla; family Erinaceidae; genus Erinaceus; species Erinaceus europaeus. The sequence goes on from NC_080169.1 coordinate 25,821,388, forward strand.
ATAGGACAGAAAGAAATGGAGAGAGGAGGGGGAAGACAGAGAGGGGGAGAGAAAGATAGACACCTGCAGATCTGCTTCACCGCCTGTGAAGTGACTCCCCTGCAGGTGGGAACGGGGGTGGGGGGTGCCTCCAACCGGGATCCTTAAGCAGGTCTTTGTGCTTTGTGCCACGTGCGCTTAACCTGCTGCCTACCGCCCGACTCCAGCAAAACCTATTTTTAAAACTTCTTTATTAGGGGATTAATGGTTTAGATGCAGCAGCAAAACACAATATTTTGTACTGCATAACATTTCTCAGTTTTCATATAACAGTTCAACTCCCACTAGGTCCTCCTCTGCCATCATGTTCCAGGACCTGAGCCCTCCCCCACCACACACACACCCCAGAGTCTTTTACTTTGGTGTAATACACCAACTCCAGTCCAAGTTCTGCTTAGTATTTTCCCTTCTGATCTTGTTTTTTGGCTTCTGTCCATAAGTGAGATCATCCAATATTAATCCTTTTGTTTCTGGCTTATCTCACTTAACATGATTCCTTCAAACTCTATCCAAGATGTGGTGAAGGTGAAGTCACCATTTTTAATAGCTGAGTAGTATTCCAGTGGCAATATTATATTTTTCTTAAATGTATTTTAGCAGAATCATGTTGTGACAGGGATGTAATAGGAAGGAAATAAAGCACAACTGATAGATTTTGGTGGTGTGCAACCTGTGAATTAAGCAATTGAATGAACATTAATCTTAATACCCGTGTTTAAGGTCTGGTAAACTTTTACTTGTACTGTGTAGAAACTAATGAATGAATGAGCGCTAAAACATATTTTCTCATATTTACTAAAAAGCCTCTCTCAAACACACAGTTCTACACACAAATTAGAATTATCAGTTTAGTTTAGTCACATAACTTTTAAAATGTGGAGATGGGAGTGGAGTGGTGGTACGAGTATTTGAGCTTATACATTGCCACATGCACAGACCCTGGTTCAAGCTCCTGGTCCTTACCTGCAGGGGAGAGGCTTCACAAGCTGTGAAACAGTGTTGTAGGTAGCTTTCTGTCTCACTTTCTCTCTTTCTATTCCACTTTCTAAATTTCTGTTTTTATCAAAAATATTTAAAAAAATAAGATGTTGGGAGCTGGGCGGGTTAAGTGATGTGGTATGAAGCACAAGGACCAGCATAACCATCCCAGTTCGAGCCTCTGGCTCCCCACCTGCAGGGGGGTCGCTTCATAGGCGGTGAAGCAGGTCTTCAGGTGTCTATCTTTCTCTCCCCCTCTCTATCCTTCCTTTCTCTCTTGATTTCTCTCTGTCCTATCCAACAACAATGACAGTAATAACAACAATAATAACAACAACGATGATAAACAAGGGCAACAAAAGGGGAAAAATAAAATAAATTAAAAAATAAAATAAAAATAAACATTAAAAAATAAAATGTTGATACAGGTTTTAAAAAATATTTATTTATTTATTCCTTTTTGCTGCCCTTGTTGTTATTGATGTCGTCATTGTTGGATAGGACAGAGAGAAATCAAGAGAGAAGGGGAGGACAGAGAAGGGAAGAGATAGATAGACACCTGCAGACCTGCTCCACCGCCTGTGAAGCGACTCCCCTGCAGGTAGGGAGCCGGGGGCTCAAACTGGGATTGTTACGCAGGTCCTTATGCTTTGAGCCAAGTGCACTTAACCTGCTGTGCTACCGCCCACTCCTGATACAGTTTTTCATGCATCAATTTAAAGTAATACTGCCTTTTTTTTTCTGGATTTCAGACATTTTCTAATTGGCAAGAAATAAGATTTTTTATTATGCCTTTTTCTTAGTGAATTAATACTGATATTCAAGATTATAATATTTCACACTACCAAAGTTCTGTGCTCCCATACCCTCCAACAGAACCATCATTAATAAATACAAGTGACTATTTACGGCTTCAATCTGACCCAGAGCCTAAGTGTATTAATATTAGCACAGGAACCTGTATAACCTTTGGGTCCCTGTCAGTTTCAGCTTACAGTCCATGGTCATAACTGGGGACATTGTAGGCTGTACACATTGTAGGATTAGTCTTCCTTGAATGGCATAGTAGGATGACCCAGCCTCCCTTTGGAGAGTGGGGTAGTCCTAACCAGTGCTAGGTTGTAGTGAGGGTAAGGTGCTAGGTCATCTCACAAAAAGGGCTAAAGAGGACATTCCCAATGGAAGTGACTAGTGATAGCAAACAGAGGGATCCCTTAGAGGTCTAGGTCCAATAGTATCTTTGGGAATCCAAGAATTTCCTGACTAGGTCTCCTAGAGCTGGCCTGCACCAGGCACATTCTCCGCATTGAAGATACATTGCTGGTCAAACTAGACAATGTTTCTAAATCTTCTAGTTTTCTTCTTCTTTTTTTTTTCATGAATGTGGACATCAAGAAATTCAATACCTAGGAATAATATGATATCTGGAGGAGATAAAGTTTCAGAAGAAATATATAGCAAGTAAGAGTCATTGAGAGAGATAATACTGTAGATGCAGAGGCCAAGGCAGGATTTTTCAAGGAGGGGATGCCTAAGCAGGGATCTGAATGAAGCAAGAGAGTTAACTGAAGGATTTTTGAAAATCTATACTCCTTGCAATGTTAGAGGAGCACTAAGAGGAACAGTGTAGCTGTCATAAAGTAAATAAGGGAAAAGAAAGTGTGTGTGTGTGTGTGTGTGTATGTGTATCATATACTCTAAGGGATCCCTCATATATGGCCTTACAGGGAATTCAAAGCTTGATGTGTGGCCCATTCTGTGCCTTTCTTTCCCCATTTTATATACTTATGTGATTATAGGATATAAAGAATGTGAAATGTCTGGCATGTAGATGGCACTTGGCAAATGCTACTAATACTCCTCCACTTTCAAAAGATGACAATAGGAACATTAAAAAAATCTTTATTAGGGGATTAATGGTTTACAGTTGACAGTAAAATACAATAGTTTGTACATGCATATCATTTCCACATAACAATACAACCCCCACTAGGTCCTCCTCTGCCATCATGTTCCAGGACCTGAAACCCCCCCCACCCCCAACACACACACAAACCCCAGAGTCTTTTAGTTCAGTGCAATACACCAACTTTAGTCCAGTTCTGCTTAGTGTTTTCCCTTCTGATCTTGTTTTTCAACTTCTGTCTATGAGTGAGATCATCCCGTATTTGTTCTTTTGTTTCTGACTTAACTCACTTAACATGGTATCTTCAAGCTCCATTGAAGATGGGGTAAAGAAGGTGAATTCCCCATGAACCCGAGACTCTGGAGCCTCAGGAATAAGTCTCTTTGAATAACCATTATTCCATCTACTCCTGTTCACATTTCTCACTTTTTCACTTAACAACTCAACCCCCCCCAGGTTCTCCTCTGTCATCATGTTCCAGGACCTGAACCCTCTCTGACTCCCACCTCAGAGTCCTTTACTTGGTGAAATACACCAGATCCAGTCCAAGTTCTGCTTTGTGTTTATTGTTCAATTTTTTTTTCTTTAAATTGGATTCGTTTCTTTGAAAATGCCTTTAAAATTTATATGGAAAAGAGTTCTGCTAAAATTTTCCTCTAAGTATTTGGAAGTTTCTGGTCTAACATCCAAGGGGCGTTGAAATCCCCTACTACAATTGTGCTGCTGTTAATATATTGCTGTAGCTCTTTCAGTAGATGTTTGATGTATTTATATGGCTTCTCATTGAGTTAATAATCATTAAGACTTCTTGATTGACTTATCCTCTGAGACTTAAGTAATGTTCATTCCTATCTTTTAAAATTTTATTTATTTTAAGGTCTATTGTGTCAGACTAAGAATAGCTATCTGCTCCTTCCCTTTTTTTGTGGTCCATTGGCTTGGATGGTAGTTTTCCATCCTTTCACTTTGAGTCTATGTTTATCTTGTTGAGTTAGGTGGGATTCCTGCAGACAGCATATGGTTGGGCTGTATTTTCTGATTCATTTTCCTACTCTGTGCCTTCTAACAGGTGAATTCAGGCCATTGGCATTTATTAATATTATAGAATGAAGATATTTTAATGCATCACTCTAAAATTTTAGAGTGTTCTAATATATGACATGTTTATGATGTTGTGATCATTTCTAAGAGGCTTTTCAGAACTTCTTGCAGGTCAGGCTTGGTGATAGTTGATTCCTTCAACTCTTACTTGTCTAAGAAGTTTTTTATGCCTCCATATAGTTTGACTGATAGTCTATCAGGATACAGTTGAAAGCCTTTCTCATTGAGTGCTCAGTGAATATCTTGCCATTCTCTTCTGGCCTTTCTGTGTGGAGAAGTCTGCTGCTAATCTTATGGGTTTTCCTCTGTAGGTGACTTTTTGTTTTTCTCTTGCAGCCTTCAGGAATTTTTCTTTATCCTTATTCCTTTCCTTACATATTATGTGTCTTGGTGTCTTCAAGTCTGGGTAAATTCTGTTTTGGACCCTCTGGGCTTCTTGAACCTTTGTATCTTTTATGTTTTCTAGACTAGGGAAGTTCTCATCTATTATGTCCTGTAGAATGCTTTCTTCCTGTCCCTCTCTTCCTCTGGCAAGCTGATAATGCGTATATATTACTTTTTTTTTTGAAGTCATCTCATATGTCTCTGTTTTTTAGTATCTCAGTCTCTTTTTGAGATCTCTTACTTCTTATTTTTCTCTAGTTCATTCTCAATCTTGCTAATTCTGTTTTCTGCCTCACTTATTCTATTCTTTCTTCCCTCTGTTGTTTTCTGTAGCTCAGCTATTTTGTTATCCTGTTCTAATACTGTATTAGCTTGTTCAGCTACTTGAGCTCTTAGCTCAGGTATTTCAGCTTTCAGCTCTCTAATTACCTCGAGATAGTATTTTCTTTCAGAGTCTCATTTGTCCTTTCCCCATTTCTGATGATATTACTTTCAAACTCTTTCCTCAGTCCTGTGACTAATACCTCAATTAGTGTTTGGATCTTGTCCTCATTCTTATGTGCTTCTACCTTTGGGGTGGTTTTATCTGATTTTTTTTGTCCTGGTTCATTTCTCCTATGTTTCTTCTTGGTTTCACCATTGTATATGGTGTGTTATGAGGTCCCTCTCTCAGTACTATTCTATCCACTAATCACACTTGCCTTGATTAACTTGTGTCTAAGTAAGGCACTTAAAGAGTCCACAGTTACAGAAATTAACCATTGTTTCAATGTTGCCTCAATCCTTGAGGTGAAGCACAGTGGCTGTTAAACCCTCTTTTGTTTTTTATCTTTCTTATAGGTTGTGGGAGCCTGCAGTCTTATTAACTATAAGTAGATTTTTAGCTTAATTACTTACTCCTAACCTGGAGATAACACAGCATGGGGAGAGATAGCACATTGATTATGCAAAGAGACTCATGCCCCAAGGGTCCAAAGCCCCAGCCCAATTCAGCTTCTTTAACAGCAGCCAGAGCCAAGATAGGCAGCAGACCTTGGCCTTGCGAGTTTCTAAACAAATCCTGTTTGTACTCCATGGCTTGTGAGGCAATTATTCAACTTGTCGCCAAATTCATTGGCAGAACAATGTAGAAAGGCTGCCAATATACAGCCCCACTTCCAGACGACTGGGAATGCACGTCTTCTTTTGAGTTGCCAGATCAGGTTTCTGCCCATGATGTCAGCATTGGGCCTCCCCACTGCTGCTCCTGCCTCCAAGGGAGTGGAGACTCACATTTGTTATTTGGTGAGCCTTAGGGGATCGTTTCCTACTGTCATCAGTTTATTTGTTGAAAAAACTCAAATCAGAGGTGGTGACTCAACTGGCAAACTGCGGGACTGCTACCAGTTGCTCCCAAGTATATATGGACTTTCAGCCCCAGCAATCTCTCCTTAGGCCCCTCTCTGCCCATGAGCCACAGGAGCGTGCACTCACCTGAGACTTGGTGAGTTCCCAAAGTCTTGTTTTGTTGTGTTCTCAGGTGATCTTCTTTGTTATTCTTAGTTGACTGGGGAGAGGGGAGAGACACAGCTGCTGATACTCTGTAGCCCTGCCTTCAGGAAGCCACCAGGAACATTTTTGGTGCCCACATCCTTACATGGCTTGCTTAGTTTACTTGGGTAGTTATACATTTACTTTTGTCTTGGTGTGTGTGTTTGGAAGTTTATTTTACCATTCCTTTCCTCTCCTCTCCTCTCCTCTCCTCTCCTCTCCTCTCCTCTCCTCTCCTCTCCTCTCCTCTCCTCTTCTCTTCTCTCTCTCTCCCTTTCTCTCTATTTTCTTTCTCTCTCCCTTTCTCTCTTTATTTTCTTTCTTTCTTTCTTTCTTTCTTTCTTTCTTTCTTTCTTTCCTTCTCTCAATAGAGAAGACAGATGGTTGAAGAGACCACAGCACCAAAGCTTCCTCCAGTGTTGTAGGGACTGGACTCAAACTAGGGTTGCATACACAATCAATCAACACACCATTTAAGTGAGCTATTAAGTATACTTGGTACTGACTTCTGTTGTCACAGAGTAAGGGTGTGGAAGATTTAATCCATGAGACTGCTTGTCTTGGATGGTCAGCTGGAGGGCAACACTTTGTTATTGTATTTGGGATTCAGAGGGAGGAGTTTGGTACTTCATGAAGCTGGAGAGAGTGTCTGGGTGCTGGACAATCTCTTCAGGTCCTTGGCAGTTTCCAAAAGAGCAACATTTAGGTCAGTGGTTTCAGAACTTGTATTTGGAAGCAAAGGTAATGAAAAATATTAAAAAATATTAAAAGTGAAAACCAGATCAGTAAAATAGTATTCAGTAAAAGCTTATTTTGCATAATAAAGCAGTTTACAAAATAGGAGTCCAACCCAGAGGCATGGCATTGCAGGATGGCTAATAGTATGAGAATGGGGAACTGGTTATTACAATGATTGTCTGTTATACTGGAGCTTTCCAGATGGTGGGGGATTGGTTTAAAGTTATTATCTGTTACCATTTTAGAGGTATGTCTTAGTTTCTTTTATGATGATCAAAGACAGCTACAAGAAATAACCTCAGTTATGAAGCCTGGACAGCTAGTAGACCACACATTTTTTAAAATCAAGAAGACCTTGGAGGTCCTCACATAAAGGATGTTTTTAAATGTTGAGGGAAGATAAAGGAGGTAAAGTGAGATTCATTTATATTAAAGATGCTTTCCAGGGACTTTTGTTTTCCTGGAAACAAAAGTTTAATTCTTAGTGTTACAAGTTGTAAGAGCATTAGTAAAGCCATTGTTTTCCAGGTAAGTGATAGACCTTTAGCATAAATTAGCTTACCCCACATCCCCTTTTGTTCTGAGAAGAGTTCTCTTGGAGATAGGCATCTCTTTTTAAAATTTATTTTTATTATTGGGTAGAGGAAAAGAGAAATTGAGAAGGGAGGGGGAGTTAGAGGAGAAGAGACAGAGAGACATCCACAGTCCTGCTTCACCACACATTCAGCTTTCTCCCTGTACAGATCTGGGGTCCTTGAGCATTGTCATGTGTGCACTTAACCAGGTATGCCACTGCTTGGCCCCCCAGAGGTAGGCATCCCTTGTATCACTTGCTCTCCATTTTCCCACCTTTCTCTTTCTCCTCAATGGAACAGCTGCTCCTTCTCTAGCAGTTAATCCCCAATGAGTGACAAGAGTGGAGTGAAAAAGTTTAGGGCTCCTCCAAGTTGCCTTCTATGTGCAATGGGTGGAATTGTGACTTGAATGGAATCCCACAGTGTAGGATGGAGCCTTATATCTGACTCATGGTTCAGCAGCAGCAGAGTGTCTATTCATAATATAAAGAAGTGTCTGGACCCTGACTATCTCAGAAAAACACCGCACTGTCATAGCATCTATATTGGAGTAGAGTAGTAATCTGTTCAGTAAGAGAGACCCCTATGTAAATTCTCCAAACCAAAACCAAAACCCCACCACTTCCTAACAACAATATTTCAATAACTATTACTCTGGGAAAATTTAAACATATAAAACTAAAGAGAAACATATAATAAACTTATTTGTGTCCATTATTCAGGTTCAAAAATACCAGCTTATGGCCAATTTTGTTTCATTTATAGCTCCCCTCACATCTCCTAGTCCCTGGAATATCTTGAGGCAAATCTCAGACATCATATTATTTCATTTATGCATACTTTAAAAAATACTCTACAGAATACTAAACCACATGCTTCATGGCTCAGCCTAGTGGGAAGAGTCAGAGAAAACAAAAATGAACACCAAACTAAGAGCATAAGCTTCATTAAAACAAACAAACAAACAAAAGCCAGGGTGAAGAAATATAGGGTGAAGAAATCACCAAACTACATTTATTGTCTCAATTTTGAGTCAGTTACTAAGGTTCCATCTCATCATACTTGAATTTTTTTTCAATCACATAATAAATTACGCAAGTAAAACTTTTGTTTGGAGTGTTCTGTTGCACATTAGTAATATTGCAGTCATGACAAAGAACACCTCAAAGGAAGAATACAGCAGAATTGGAGCCTTGCTATACCCTCAGAGGCGATTCTGATTCTCTTATCAGTTTAGGGAATGCACTATGGTCTCTTTGAAGATATCAGATTTTCAGATATATCAATCAGGGATCTTTAAATTTCTGGGCAGAAAAATGGAAGAATTGGTATAGAAAAAAATAATGCCCAATTTTTCTTCTAAAAAAAAAAACTAGGGAGGTTTTAAGTGACTACAAAGTTATTTTTAACTGCCATCTGTTAAAAATATATTATCTATGCCCTCCCTTTCTTTCCTCAGCACGGGACAAGCCAAGTGGAATGTTTTTGAAAGGGTGTCAACACCTAATAGAGATAGATTCTAAAGAAGGGGTGCTAAATGAATAAATTTTGTTTTTGTCAGGAACTTGGGGCTTCAGAATGTTTTCTCCTGCATTTCTGCATATTTATTTTATTGGGAATTCGAAATAATCTATTTATTGTGCACATTTTGCTCTTCTCTATTCCCATTGTCCCAATTCATCAGGTTTAGCTTCTGTTTGCCTTTTAGTTGTTTGCTTGTTCTAATGATTTCTATTTGGTAATCAGTGCCACAGGAAAAGAGAGTTTTAACATTAAAGCCATTCTTCTTCCACCTAAGTAAGCCATTAAAGACAATGGAAAAGAGAACAAATGTGCTTTTCAGGAGCCATTTTTCCCCCTCTATTGTATCACCTCACTGCAGATGGCATGCGTACAATTCACTTTGACTGAATCACAAAAAATATGAGACAATATGGCATAAACCACTTTTTATAATACAACACTCACCAATAAATTCCACTTACAGCCTTAAATCAAATTGGTGCAGATGCAAAAATTATGTAAAACTGGTGGTACCTGCTGCTGACCTTGGGCCAGCCCTCCCAGATCTTGACTCAATAAACTTTTTCTCCCCTAATGATCTGGCAGTTATTCCTATCAAGAGAATACAATGGGAGTGCTACAAAGTGAGAGAGTGAGGCAGTGATTCAGAGACCACCAGGGCCCTTTGGAAGATTAATTTGTATGAGGTACCTGAAAAGTTGGAAAAATCTCAATGCATTTCTGAATACACATATTCATTTTGAACTGATTTCTGTTCCTCTTGTGCCTTGTAAAATTTCTAGGAATGCAGTTGAGGTCTGGAGATTTCCACAAAGAGATTAAGAGAGGCTATAAACTGAAGAAATACTGGTTTTGTATAACCATTGGGCATGAAATATTCTCAGTACCAAGATTTCCTGCTTTTCAGTATAGAAATTGAGTAAGCACCTTATAAACATTCAGGGAACATTTCTATTAATGCTCTTACTAATAAGGCATATGAATTTAAGTCTAAAAGGGCCAGCATCTGTTAGCTTTGCTTAGAATAATGTGCAATTTTATTTCATCAACTGGTTAGTGAAGTGGCTATATTTTATGTGGCTATCTAGATCTGATGTGTTTTATTGAGAAGTCAACCCATTCTGGACCTTCCATAAATACTTTTATTTAATAGACATTGAATTTCTTTTTTTTATTAAGAATTTCTTTTTAAAATTTTATTTATTTTATTGGATAGGACAGAGAGAAATTGAGAGGGAGGGGGTGGGAAAGAGAAAGAGAGAAAGAGAGAGAGAGAAAGTGAGACACCTGCAGATCTCCTTCACCCCTTGTGAAGCTTTCCCCCTCCAAATGGGGACCAGGGGCTTGAACCCATGTCCTTGTACACTGTAAGTGTGCACTTAACCAGGTGCACCACCACCTGGCCCCAACATTGAATTTCTTTATGTTAAAATGCTCAAATAAAAATTGTTTAAGAATTGTTTAAATACATTAAAATATTTCTGCTTTTTAAAAAAAGTTGTATCTTCTTAGTCTACATAAAGTCTGGAAATATTCTCTTGTGATGTTCCAGTCATAGAACAGGGCTGGGAAAACTATGTCCTGGATCATTCTTGTAGTCTAGATATTGAACTAATTCTGTAGTTGTTTGGAGAAAGCTTATTTCTCTTTTGTAGGATGGTGTGTACTGGATGTACAAGGAGTCTTGTTGACGATTTTGCATATAGCTCAGTGTGATCCCAGGAAGAATAAGGAACAAGTGATGGGAGAAGATATAATCAGGTAGCCTAAGGTACTGCCTTACTATGGCTTAACATGTGTGGATTCAGACAAATGACTTACCCCTTTAAATTTCTGTTCTCCATTGTAAAGTAAGGATACCGCAATTTACCTCCAGGCTAGATTTAGAATTATATATAAAATTTTTTAAAAATGGCATGCAAAAAAGGCAAGTAGTTATTTTATTGTATTTTCTATTTATTCTAGCATCCCTGAAGGTCATATAATAGAACTACAGTTTTGAGTAACAGGGTCCTTGATGGTTTCTCCACATTTTAGTCTATTTCCCTTAGTCATACCCCTTCCCCATCTCAATGTACTCCTAAATCCAAATATATTCATAGCTCTCTGTAAGGTAAACATTTCTTTTCTTAAATAATGTTATATTAAAAATAATGATATATTAATCTACTAATCTATTTAAGACTATGTTGCTTTTAAAAGTTAAAGTAACTCAGATATGGAAATGTCAATAGTATCCTTAAAGTATAATTAATATAATAACGTGCACATATTTAAAAAGGTTAAGTTTGATGTATGTGAGACTATCATTACAATCAAAACAACTAACCTAAAACCCACAAGGTTGTCCTCAAATTCTTTGTAATTCATTCCTACCATGGCCCTTTCTCCTTTGGGAAACCACCTGCTTTCTGTCAAATATAAATTAATTAAAATTACAATCATAAATAGCTAACAAATATATAAATGGATCCTTCAGCTGCTTTTGTGCTTTGCGTCACATGCGCTTAACCCGCTGCACTATCACCCGACTCCCATATATAAATGGAAAAGAATAGAGAGCTAAGAAATAAACCCACAGGTATATGAATTATTGAACTTTGACAAAGATGCAAAGGCTTTTTAACAAATAATGCTAGAACAATTGGATACCCACAGGCAGAAACATTAATGTTATTTTTTTGTTTGTTTGCTTGTTAGTGATTTAATGAAGACTTATAAGATTTTAAGATTAAGGGGGTGCAGTTTTATATCACACTCATCACCAAAGTTGTGCCTCTCCTTTGCACTCAGATAACCTCCATAGTTCCACAGTGTCTTGACAGCTTGGCTTTCTCCTCCTTATTCTCCTCCTCCATCTTCTCTTTTCCCGCCTCCTTCATCTTCATCTTTTTCTTACAAGTTTTTGTGTGTCAATTATCTATAATCTACAAAAGCTAAGCTTTCAGCCCCTTATTTCACTGAGCATAATCATCTCCAATTCCATCCATTTCGTCCAGATCATATCATATCATGTCATATTTTAAAATTTGTAGAGTAGTATTACATTGAATATATATACCCCAAAACGTCTTTATCCAGTTGTCCATCACTGGCAATTTTGGTTGCTTCCACTCCTTGGCTATTTTGAATAATGCCAATGTAAATATAGGGGCACATAGATAGCTTAAAATTAGTGTTTTAATGTCTTCGGATATATGTCTAATAGAAAAATGTTAACATTAATGCAGAATTTATACCAGACATGAACATTACTCTGAAAAAGTCAACAGAGAGCAATAAAATCCCAGTTACAATGATGAAAATATTAATGGCTGAACCATATAACCTATAAAGCAAAAGATTCCTATAATCTCTTTTCTCTCAAGAAAATACTATTAGTAGATTAATAGACTAAAATAAATTTTTATTGATGAAGCAATACATTTACTTTCTACATGAATGGACAAGAGATATTTTTAAAAATCTGGGCAATATGTAGTTATAACAGAAACCACTGCTGGTGGACAAGTGCCTGTGGACAGTAGTTAAATATTTTGGATATTACTCCTGCATTGCACTAAACTGTGTCCTCTCACCTCACTCCTTTAGTTTGTATGTCGAAGTTATAGCTCTCCAGTATTCCTGCATTCACAGACAGGGTCTTTGCAGAAGTAATTGTAGTTACATGAGGCTGTAAGTGTGGGGTCCTGGTCTGATAATACTAGCACCCTTATGTGATGAGACATCAAAGGTTCTCTCCATTATGTGAGGACACAGACAGAAGGCGGCTGTTTGTAGCGGAAGCAGCATGGTCTCACCTCTCGCTGACCTGGGACACTTTAATTTTGGACTTTTCTGCCTCCAGCACTGCAAGAGATAAATTCTTGATATTTTAGTCACCCAATGTATGCTATTCTGTCATGGAAACCTGAGCAGACTAAAACATTCACCTAACAAGTATTGATTCTCCCTGAAAATCCTAATAGTTCATTTAGCTATCTTTAGGGTATAGTAACGACATACTCCCCGCTCCCCTTTGGTGGCCACGTGTAGTTAATCAGTCCACATGCAGTTGCATGAAAGCTGATTCCAAATTGAAATTAATAGTATGATTCCCCCCCCCCCATATTTAGTGCATCCAGGGTATCTTTCAAATACTCTTAACTAGAAGAAAGTCTATTTAGAAGAATTGCTTACTTAATTCCCAGCAAGGGGATCATCCAAGTCCATGGCCCACAGCCCATAGGCCATAGGTAGTTTTTTCCTCCCTTCCCAAAAATCTTAAAGCTTGGGTAAATAAACAAAAAGAAAAAAATCTTCCCCAACGGAAACGCTGCATTTCATACTCACTCTTGTCCAGAGACAAAGGAAGCAGTGCTTTGGAATAAGTGTATTCTGTATGCATGGGAATAGAAGGCGAGAAATAAAATTTGATTCAAGTCATAGTTGCTTCAGGGATTTGCTTTTGCATATTTACTTTGAAAATTTTAAATAGTTGATTCTGGTTACCCACCAGATATAGTTTTCTTCTGTGTGGTTAAAAGTGGTTGAAGTGACAGGCGATAGGACAGACTGGGTCTTCTGAAGATGACCTTAATTTGTCTTGAATGAGGTCTGTATTTTATGGTCTCAAAAGTGACTATCTCATGTCTAAGAGGAGGGGACTTTTCCTTGCTGTGCACAGTAGTCACTGCTGGAATTTATGAAACTGAGAAGAATGGAGGAGTAGGATTTCTCATGCCCATTTCCAGAGCGTTGGGGCAAATTAAAGGTGGAAGCTGAATTATTTTTCATGGACATGATGGCTTCCCTGTGATCATCAGCTTTCATGTCCCCTTGATATAATTAACACAAAGTCAGGAAAACCACCAACCCATTCTTTTAAAAATATTTTATTTTAATGAGAGATACAGAGAGAAAGACCAGAGCACTGTTCAGCTCTGGTTTATGGTAGTGCTGGGATTTAACCTGGGATTTTAGAGCTTCAGGCATAAAAGCCTTTGCATAACCATTATGCTGTCTCCCTAGCCCCAGGCCCATTCCTGAATATCAGTCCATACATTGTTCCCATATTCCCTTCAGATCATCTCCTCTCTTTTCACTTGAAAAAAGTATACATTTAAAATTCATTTTTTAAATGAAATACCCTGTACATCCTCTTGGAGAACATGTAGCCATAGACTATCTGTGCTGTTAGCCTATGGCTTCAAACTATGTTTTTTTCCCTGGGAAAATGCCAGGAAGGTTGTTTCTGGAGGAGAAAGATCAGCCTTTTTTCTTATGGAATTTTAATTGGAAATAGAATGGTGGTTCAGCCTAGACAAGAGATCAAAATGAAATGAGCTGGTGTTTTCATCTTTGTCCCTTAATGGACCATAATCCTGGTCATAAAAACCCACCACTTAATCTCTGGCAGTCTTGTTTTCCCAGGGAACTTTATTACTAAATATTACCTTGATTCAAGATACAGATTCTCCAGGCTAGGTTTGAGTCAAGGCCATGGGTGAAGGGGATGTGTCTGTGGGTAAGTCAGAGCTCCTCTACAATCCTGAAATAATCTAAGTAGTGGTCTTCTGAGACCTCATGCCATTTTTCTGGGCTACACTCCATTCCATACAAACTATATCTCTGACAAGAGACACAGGTGGATATGGAGAACATTTTGAGCCATAGGTTTTCCTGAGAGTGGTAAGCCAATACAATATCATAAACCACTTCAGAATCTTCCATGCGTTTTCAGTGAATTCATTATACTCTGGATTATCTGGTGCAAAGAAGTGTATTTGGAATGTGATTGCTCAGAAATCCTAGCTCACACCTGGTGCCTGGCCTGTCTAACTTTGTGCTAGTCAATAAATGCAGGACTCTGTTGACTTGGGCACTTGGTGCCAAGTGTGTCATGGTAAGGCTGATTTGCTTTATCTTCTTGCAAATAATACTTCTCCCTATTGGACAGCCCTTACCTTCTCATAATGACAAGAAGTGGGTTAGCTCCTTTTTCTGCTATCACTGGTCACTTCCAATAGGAAGGTCATTATAAGCCCTCTTCAGGACTGTACCCTCACTGTGAACTGATACTGGTAGGGACTGCTCCATTCTTTAAAAGGAGGCTGGGTCATCCTATTCTGTACTGGAGGAAGACTGGTCCTGAAATGAGGGTAGCCTAGAATGTGCCCAGCTTTGACCATGAACTGAGCTCAGTCTGACAGGGACTTGGAGGCTCTATAGGCTTCTGTGCTAAATATGAATATATTTGGGTCCTGGGTCAGATTAATGAGGTAAACAGCTAACTCTATTTATATACTTTTTCCAAACTTGGCTTGAAGCTACTCTCCATCCTTATCCAGTTTTCTAATCCTATTATCAACTCTGACACAATCTTCCCAGATTGTGTTAGCTTTCAAGCTCAAGCAAAAATGACCAAAGTCATGGGGCCCTAGGAACATACCTAAAATAGACTTCCTAGCTTCTTACTACCTTAAAATCTCTGTTCTCACCTGCTATTTCTACTTTTTGTTTCCTGTTTATTAAACATTCTGTCCTGCTTATATCTTACTGCTTTTCAGCCACCAAGTTGCAGATGCTACTACAATTTCATGCCCAACTTCCTGGGCAGATGCCCTCAACAGTGTGCTCTGGGACCTCACCTCTCTGGAACCCTACCCCACTAGGGAAAGATTGAAACAGGCTGGGGCTATGGATCAACCTGCTAATGCCTATGTCTAGTAGAAAAGAAATTATAGAATCCAGATCTTTCACCTTCTTTACTCCATAAAAAATTTGATCCATACTTCCAGAGGGGGAGAAATGTTAGGGGAAGATGACCAGAGGGCTCTGAACTCTAATTCCATCAAGCTTCAGGGAAAGAAGGGGGGGTGGGGGAAAAGGAAAGACACTTAGAAGTAGTAGATGTGACTTAGAAAGGAAAGGAAGGCAGGACCATAGGAAAAAAAATGGGCAAGTATAATAAATATAGATAGTTACAGAAATAATTGCCATCTGACATGTGTGACCTTGAGTGAGCTAATGCAATTTCCAGTGCAGGGAATAGGGACATAGAACTCTGGTGGTGGGAATGGTATGGAATTATAACCCTGATACCTTAGAATTTTGTAAATCACTAATAAAAAAAGAAAAAAAGAAATAGGGTTTGCTTCTGCAAGAAAAAAAAATTTAAGACTAATTTATGTATCTTTAAGTGTCAAAAGTTGACCCACATCAGTGAGTACCTAATTGCAAATTAAGACTTTGGGTGTGGGTATAGTAGAATTCTAACAATTCTGGCTGAGTACAGCCTTTAAGAAAAATGGCAGGGCTGTGGCATATATTGAATGCATACATTACGTTGCACAAGGAACAGGGTTTAAGCCCTTGGTCCCCACCTGCAGTGGGGGAATTGTCATGAGCAGTGATAAAGTGATGCAGGTGTCTTTCTTTTTCTCTTTCTCTCTCTCCCCTTCTCTCAATTTTTCTCTGTATCTATCCAAAGTAAATAAATAAATAAATTTAAAGAAAACCTTTACTCCAAAAAAAAATCAAAAAGTGACAATAGGTGGTGAAACTTTCACTTAAGAAGACAAAATATTTTCTTCAGATATAGTATTGAAACACTTAGACATACGTTGGTCAACAGCTTTCCCTCCCACCCCACCTCAGTATTTTGCAGATTCCCAAGAACAGTGTTATTTCTCAACACTGCAAAGCCAGCACAGTCCTGCCTGACTGGCTTTCAGAGGATGAAGCGAAAACCATTTCTGCCCCTGAAATGAGAGGGGGGTATTGTGTAGGCAGGAGGCAATTATCCAGGTTGGACTTGGGCCAGGCCAATAGGCTTCAGTTGCTCCTCTTGCAAAAATTACCATCTGGTCTTTAATGACCCAGAGTGGTCAGGCTGGCATTAATTTACACCTCATCCCAGGAAGGCACCTCTGAGAATGGGAATGCCTGGTAATGTAATATGTAATACTACTCCTGGGCTCCTAGAGAGAAAGACTGGTGCTACAAGGAGATGGGAACTGTTTGTTCACAAGAAAGCATATTCCAGAATGAGGACAGGAGTTCAGAAAAAGGTCACCTTTTGAAATAAAGGTAGTAAGACCAAGACAGAAGTAAGGTCAGGTACAAGCTGTGCAACCACCTCTGAAGATGTGCTGTATCCATTTGTATCATGCATTTGTTCTTTTGGTAAAGACCTGTGGAAGGCCTTGCACCAAGCACTGAGTACTTACTAGCAGGAACTATGGTATGTGTTGCTTTTAGTGAGGATCAGAGGGTGATCATCACAGTGTGTAGACTAGGTGGATGGAAGTGTAGAAATGAACACATCCTTTGGTAGAAGTTATAGTAACAAAAGTCTTAGCACTTAGCCTGAATGCTCTGATAGTAATAAATCTGAGGAATTAGCATTATTTTGGTTAGATAGTATTTTTTTTTCTTTTATAACTATTTTCTATTTTATGAGTGAGCCCAGATCGCTATCATATGCAGGACTGGTAATTGAAACCAGTGTCTTATATATCCAAGTCCTGTACTTTCCTCTCTGAGCTATCCCTCCTGGCCCCACCTCCCCAGCCACTGACTGGTATCTCTGGAAATGTCTTGTGTGTTATTTTTTCTCTTGGCTATTTCTACACCTCATATTTATCATGCATACCTGCTGTGGATTGCTCCTTCTTTTCTTCTCCACACAACTTTAATAAAAGACAACAGTCTTAAGAACAAAGAGTGTTTTCTCCACAACCTCCTTTAGTGATCAGCTAATGATTTTCTTAGCATAAAAACAGGCTGTTAATACTGGAGACATTCTTTAAACGGGGCTACCATTTTCCAGGTGCCCTGGAGGATTTGCTCAAATGGAGGGAGGGCTGTAAGAGTGGAAGTCATTGTGACTGTAAGAGCCATTCTGCTTTATAGTTGTGAAAATTTGCTTTTGAAACAAGCTTTTATGGTTTTACAATACCACATCAGCCTGGCAACAAGGACCTGATGCAGTTTTGTGAGGGTTTTCTTCCTCTGCTTCTCTCAACCTCACCTTCATCTTGGGTCCTAATAGTTCCAAGGGGCCTGTTTCTGCTGATGTGGCAAAATGTGGTACAAATTAAACTGCTCTGGTGGCATACAGAGAATGGCCTGTATTTTTTTTTCTCGGTCCTTTTATTTTTAAGACAGCAGAATTGGCCCTAACCATGTGTATTTATTTACACCCCCCCACATATACGTATACATATAATTAACAAAATAATTAACTAGCACTAAGCCATATAACATTTTCTTACCACAAATTTGGTGATATATGCAAAGACTGGAACTTCAGATAGACTTCTATTGCTTTGTAGCCTAGCTTGATGGATAGAGTTTTATTTTTAAGTCAGCACTTTCATTTTTTAAATTTTTTTTATTTTTTGCCTCCAAGATGATTGGTGGAGCTCAGTGCCTGCACCATGAATCCACTGCTCCTGGAAGCTATTTTTTTTTTAAAAAATATTTATTTATTTATTCCCTTTGTTGCCCTTGTTTTATTGTTGTAGTTATTATTGTTATTGATGTTGTTGTTGGATAGGACATAGAGAAATGGAAAGTGGAAGGGAAGACAGAGGGGGAGAGAAAGATGGACACCTGCAGACCTGCTTCACAGCCTGTGAAGCGACTCTCCTGCAGATGAGGAGCAGGGGGCTCTAACCGGGATCCTTCCTCCAGTCCTACTCCAGTCCTTGCGCCTTGAGCTATGTGCGCTTAACCCACTGCGCTACCGCTGGGCCCCCAGCACTTTCCTTTTATTTGTTAATAAAACTTTGGCCTGGTAATAATTCTTATGACATTAGGATGCTCTTGATAAAGTTATCAAGAAAAACCTGCATCTTCCAAAAGTCACTTTGTGCCTTCAGCTTTAGAATGATAGTTAATTAATGTTAGCAAATAGATTTTCATTGCAAAAAAGAAAATGCTTAGAGATGTAGCTATCCATTTACTGTTTGACAATAGAAGTTGTTCATGGAGTATGGTGTCTTCTCTATGAGTGCCATGGGTAGTGAGAATAAGTTGGTTTGCATTGCAAATTAGTCTACTTAACATACCTCTGAAGGAGTAATTGAACCAAAACTCTAAACCACTTATATTTAGGATTTGAGAGGATAGGGTGGTGCATATAAAAAGTGTTTCGGGGGGGTTGGGCGGTGGCGCAGTGGGTTAAGCGCACGTGGCGCAAAGCGCAGGCTCCCCACCTGCAGGGGAGTCGCTTCACAGGCTGTGAAGCTGGTCTGCAGGTGTCTTTCTCTCCCCCTCTCTGTCTTCCCCTCCTCTCTCCATTTCTCTCTGTCCTATCCAACAACGACGACATCAAAGTGAGTGAGTTTTGGGGACTCAACGCATTATGTTAGCGGAGGACCCTGGATGGACACAGAAGGAATAATAACTGTCCTGTGAATCACTATTTTCCTGATAAAGCAATATAGAAAATTGAAAGAAAGGAAATAATAAGTATGTAGATCAATGTTTCAAAATCTATAGTTGGATCTATGAAAAATCAAGAATTAAGAAATGCTCTTGCCATGTATTTTACTGTGCAGTGACCCAGGTTCAAGCCCCTGGTTCCCACCTGCAGAGGGAATGCTTCACAAGTGGTGAAGCAGGGCTGCAGATGTCTCTCTGTATTTCTCTCTGTTTATCTCCCCTTCCCTCTCAATTTTCTCTGTCTCTATCCAATAATAAATAAATAAAACAAAAATATTTAAAAAAGAAATGCTTTTGCCTACGATAATGCTACCAAGTGTAGTTTTTAACAGTGAACTATTTATCAGTCTTAGCCTTCCTCTAAAAAGTTTGTTATAGAAAAGAAAGGACAGGAATGGAGAAGAACTGTTGGAGAGAGGAGTGCAGTTTTGGTGCATGACTTTAGCACCAATGCTGGGGCCCAGCTGAAAGACAGAGAGAAACTGCCTGGAGACCTAATTTCTAGAGATTCTTTCCTCATGTCCAGTAACATCTCTAACCACAGTAGCATAACCTGAAGTTTTTTTTTTTAATTTTTAAATTTTTATTTATTTTCCCTTTTTGTTGCCCTTTTTTGTTGTAGTTATTTTTGTTGTTGTTACTGATGTCATTGTTAGATAGGACAGAGAGAAATGGAGAGAGGAGGGGAAGACAGGGGGAGAGAAAGACAGACACCTGCAGATCTGCTTCACTGCTTGTGAAGCGACTCCCTTGTAGGTGGAGAGCCGGGGGCTCTAATCTTGAAGTTTTAAAAGAATCTTGAAAGAGTGCTCATTTTTTCATAAAAGAAACTATTTTTTCCCCCTGAATTTGAAATGACATTATCTGAATTAATGGATGTCCATTCTGTATTTTTTAAAATTTTTAAAAAATATTTATTTAATTTATTTATTCCCTTTTGTTGCCCTTGTTGTTTTTTTATTGTTGTAGTTATTATTGTTGTTGTCATTGTTGGATAGGACAGAGAGAAATGGAGAGAGGAGGGGAAGACAGAGAGGAGGAGAGAAAGATAGACACCTACAGACCTGCTTCACCGCCTGTGAAGCGACTCCCCCTGCAGGTGGGGAGCCGGGGTTCGAACCGGGATCCTTATGCCAGTCCTTGTGCTTTGTGCCACCTGTGCTTAACCCGCTGCGCCCGACTCCCCATTCTGTATGTCTTTACTGGCTAAGACATGTTCTTTATGCAGCAATCTCTTTTTTAAGTTATGAGTGAATGTTAGACTTTTTCTTTCTTTTCCCCTCCTCTCTTCATTCCTGCCTGCCTTCTTCTTCTTCTCCTTCTTCTTCTTCTTCTTCTTCTTCTTCTTCTTCTTCTTCTTCTTCTTCTTCTTCTTCTTCTTCTTCTTCTTCTTCTTCTTCTTCTTCTTCTTCTCCTTCTTCTTCTTCTTCTTCTCCTTCTTCTTCTTCTTCTTCTTCTTCTTCTTCTTCTTCTTCTTCTTCTTCTTCTTCTTCTTCTTCTCTCTCTCTCTCTTTCTTTCTTTCTTGTGATTGTAGCCTCCTAGGAGTAAATGATTTTAAAAAGTTGTTATGTAAGTATACTGTTTTGCTGTGTGTATACACACACACACACACACATACACACACACACACACACACACCCCAAGTCTTTATAAAGTACAAGTGTCAGGTTACATTTTTGCAGTTAGATGTGCTCCTCTAAAGAGGGATATAAATGGAACTATTGTAAAATTATTGGGGAATCTTGTTTTTTTTTTTGTTTGTTTGTTTTTTACCAGAGCACTGCTCAGCTCTGGTTTATGGTGTTGCAGGGGACTGAACCTGGGACTTGGGAACCTCAGGCATAAGAGTCTCTTTGCATAATCATTATGCTATTTACCCCTGCCCAGAATCTTGTTTTTTAAAATCATCTTAAGGAAAGTCCATTTGCTAAAGTGAATGTATAATTTTCCTTTTTTTCCCCATTTTTTCTAGGTTACTTCCATACCCTGACTATTGTAAATAATACAGCTACTAACATAGGGCTATATACATCCCTTTGAATGAATGTTTTCATGTCCTTTGGATATATACCCAAGAGTGATACTATGTGATCATAACACATTGCCATTTTTACTTGTTTAAGGATTCCCCATACTGTTTCTTTTAGGGCTGCATCACTTTGTACTCCCATCAGCAGTGTGTAGCAGTTCCTTTTTCACTACATCTTCAGCAGACTGGCTACAGACATTATGCGATATATATATATTCAATGGAATACCACTATATAATTTATAAAGATAATATTGTATCCTTCAAGACAAAATGGATGGAACTGGAAGTGATAATGCTTTGAGAAGTAAGTAAAGAGGTGAAAGACAAGCATAGGATGCTTTTGCTCATATGTGGAATATAGTTAATTAAAACCTATGAACTTTAGGGGCTGGGTAGTGGCATACCTAGCTGAGCACACATACTACCATGTTCAAGCACTTAGATTCAAACATCTGGGCCCCACCTGCAGGAAGAGAACTTCACCTCTACTGAAGCAGTGCTTCAGGTATTTCACTTTCTCTTTCCCACTCTGTGTCCCCCATTCCTCACTGCCCTATCAAATAAACAGTAAGTATTAAAAAAAAAACATACAAACTTGCAAAAAAAATTCTCTTAAACTTTATAAGAACTGTGGTGGTTGGGGGGAAAAACTTTGGTCATGAGTGTGGTGTGAAATTATTACTATGAAATATTTTGTCAACCATCACCAGATTGCTAATATAAATGAATAAATGTTTCTGAAAACTCAAAATATTTTTGTTTTTCTGGTATGGGTTGGCATTGTCTTCTTCCTTTCCTTTTCCCTTCCCATTTTCTTTCTCTCTGGAGGGGGCCTGGAGGTGGGGCATCCTCTTGTGACCATGAGGTAAGAAGCATGAGGGAACTCAACTCCACCCATATTGAGAAACTGCTACATTATCGTACGTTGTTCTTGGTATGTGTGAGAAATCAATCCCATTTGATTAAATTTCTAGTCAGATTTCTGGTGTATGCATAGAAGCACAATTTCAAAATGCAGAGTTTACAGGAAACGTTGCTGTTCTTATCACAAGTAGATAGATGTTCTTGAATTAGGGAAACCTTTCTCAGAGAAACAAGGAAACCATATCTCAGCCCCCCCACCCCCCACCCCCCGATAGAGAATGTCCTTTTCAAAGACAGCTCTTCCTTCCATCCCCACTTCCTTGGAGGGACATACTAAAATGTTCTTGAAAACAAGGATTGTCTCTCTTCTATGTTTACAAAGTGGGGAACTGAAGAAATCATTTAAAGAGGTCTGGCTTTGAATTCTTCATCGGACTTTTCAAATAGTCAAGTCACAAATGCTTGCTAGGCACAATATGACATCACCTTTTTTTGACTTGTGTAGCTCTGCTTTAAATACTTGCATCTACTGAATAAACAATCTAAGAAGCTGACATCTGTGTAGCTCAATATTTTAAAATAATTTTCTTATTTAGCTGACAAAGAGCTGAGTGAAAGAGACTTATTCTGAGATGTACTAGCTGGGAGTAGGTACTGCCAAAATACCAGTACGTATACAAAACATTGAGGACTGATCTGTCTGAGAAAGTGACAGATTACCTAACACAATAATCCATGCTATCGGACAAATTGGACAAAAAGGAAGACTGCTGGCTCTGTTCCCACACCAGTAATACGATTAGCAGCAGTGCCAGAACCACGAAAGGAGGACAGCCTGTGCATGGTGGGTCTGGCTCAGGGCCAGCTGAGGGAGCCAGGGCAAAGAACTTTTCCTTTTGTCTTTCTGTTTACAAATGGCAATAAGCAGCCATATAAGGGCTGCTAACATTAGATATTGTGTAAATTGAAACAGGTAAAGAAAGGAGAGGGTTTTTTTTTTTTTTAAGCTGGAGCAATTTTGCAGCAATTCCTCCTGAACACAGAACCTCAACATTCCTTACTTGCTGTGCAAAGCTGCTCCACCAGATAATTTATGACTCTCAGATCCTGGCATTTTGTTAAAACCCCAAGCATTTGACAAACTATATTTTAAACAAGTTGGTTTCGAGTAGGAAAAATTTATGATGAGTTGACTTAATCCCTGCTTTTGGATACATCTAGAAAAAAAAAATCATCCTCTATACACAACAGGGCTGTGAGTAGGGGATGGTCGACCAAGCATTGGGGAAGATGTCAGGGCTGCCCTGTGAGAGAAATCTCACCAAATGACTTTTTAAAGGCCCCTGTGTGCAGCCCAGCCTTGGCGTCTGCCCTTGGAGCTAATTGCGCTGTTTGAGGGTTGGCGGACTTCCAGCTTTACCTGGACCAGTTCCGTCCCTGAGCCCAAGTTGCCTGCGTATTTACTTATTACAACTAACAACTGTGAAATCATTCACAGACCTTGGAAACAGCATATGGGAGGTGATTTATTTATATATTTTGACTAATAATCTTAACTTGTCATTTTGTTTTTAAAATTTGATAAACGGACTGGGAATATGAAGAGGGAGCTCTGTGTGTGTTATATTTATAACCCTGCTTCCTGACATTTTGGGATTGGTTATTGCTTTTGGATACCCTTTCCCCCTTTTTTTTTCTTGTCAAAGGGGTGCTTGTGCATGCATGTATGTGTGTACGTGGGTCTTCTGCTCACTCCCTTCTGGTTTTTTCTACATATGTCAGTGTGATGTTATATGGAAAAAAATTGAGAGGTATAGGTTTGATGGGATATATATTTTCTAAACTTGTGTGTTGCACTAACAAAAAAAGAAAATCTAAAAATGTGACCAGAGTGTTTCATTAGAACAAATTTTATCTTCTCTTGCTATGTCTGTGAGAAGAATAGAAAGTCAAATATCTTTTCAGAAATGTTTTGTTTATTGTGATATGCAAACAAGGAAATTTAACCCTTACAAATCCTTTTCTGTTTCATCAGCAGTTGACATGCACATGGATGTCTGTGATGGTCCCAATTTTACTTTACTGTGAAATCAATGAACAGTAGATCTTCTTAAGCTTTTCTTGTTTATTTTTATGATCAGAGAAAAAAATTAATGGAGATATCTGAAACAAGTGTTTGAGTATTCCATATTGCAGTTGCAATTACTCAAGAGGAATTATGTGTAATGTGGATGACTACTTTTGACTGAGTGGGTTGATTGATATGCTTGCTAGTCTCTGTCTGTGCAGACATACTTTCATGCAACTTGAACTAACACAAGTACCAGCAAAGAAATTAGAGGCATAGCAATTGCTAGATAATTCAGAAAAAACACTCTATGTACTATAAAATGTTTCATAGGAAAAATCGTTTTGTGGGAGGTTTCTTGGGTCATAGTATGGGCCACATAGTAACTATTGACCTTTTAGATTTTACTGAGCATATAGATTCTGCTGCAACCACTCCACTCTGCATGAAAACATACATAGAAAATACTAGGGGTTCAATGATGGCACAACCTTGGAGTGGACATATTGCCATGCATGAGAACCTGAGTTCAAGTCCCTCAATCCCACTTGCAGGGGGAAGCTTCATGAATGGTGGGATGGTGCTCCAGGTATCTCTCCTTCTCTCTGTCTTTCTAGTCCTCTCTTCCCATCTCTATTCCTCTCTGTCTTGTCCTCTATCAAAGAAAGAGAAAAGCAAAAGAGATCTTTGGAGGTATGGAGTCCACTGTAGCCCTGGTAGCTAAAAATAAATAAATTAAAAGATTAACTAAAAAAGAAAAAAATTAAAGAAATAGCAAAGTTTATTCCAATAAAACCTTTTTTTTGTAAGAGTAGGTAGTGAGATAAAGACTGTAGTTTTCTGACCTCTGATCTAATCTCACTTCCCCATTTTATAGATGAACAAATGGACCAGGTGGGAAGAAGCAGATCACTCAAAATCATCCAACCGATTATGTGGGGCTATATCTTTCACTGCTGGTGTGGGGAAAGGGCTCACTGTCTAGGAAGTCCAAGCCATTATTTCCATGAGAGTCTGAGTGGGTTGACCCCGAGTTCCCCCTTCTATGGGGGATGGTAGGCTGGTCCCTCCTGACCTCCTGAACTTATGATGGATGGGCTTTTTCAGACTGGCAACTTTCCTGTACATACCCCCCCCCCCCCCCCGTCAGGCATTAAGCCAGCCCCCCTGCTCCATCCTCCATTGCTGACACTATGGCCTATTTACATAATCATTGTTTTGCCTGAAAGATTCCCCAAGCATTCCTTTGATCTATCTTCTTTCTACCTTGAGACCTGCCCTGCCTGCTGGGTAACATTAATCCCACCAGTTAAAACCATCACCACAGTTGCTAAGGAAGTTCCCAGCATGCCTTTTTCCTTTCTCCACCCCCTTTTCCTAGCCATTTCCGTTTCCGACTTGCCACTTCCGGTTTTATCCTATGAAAGTCGCTTCTGTTTCTGGTTTCTCTCTCTTTCTGTGTCCTGACCTGGAGGAGGAGAGGCGTGTAGACAGGGAAGTAGACGCCAGCCATTGCGGTTTGGCACCAAGTGGCTTAACCTGCTGTGCTCACACCCAACTCTGGGGATCTTGCATGAATAAAAGATTGTATTACCAAGTCACCACGAGTTCCTGGTCTCTCTCCCGCTATGCAAGCCTGGCACCCCCCATTCCTTTTGAAAAAACAATGAATTACTGCATATTGGCCAACCTGAAACCCATTGAAAATATCCTGGCTTTGCTCAAACTGCCCCCTTCCCCCCTGCCTGGAAGTGCTCTGTTTAACTGCCCCCTTCTCTCTGAGTGGAGGTGCTTGTAATCCACCCTTAGATAAAAAGGCTTACTTATAAATTGTAAGTTCATGACCGGATCATATATGGTAACTTCCCAGCTAAGATCAAACAACTGACAGGTCAAGATTTAACTCTGCATTGTGTGTATGATTTAATGATTACCTCTCTGAACTTTGGGTATATCTGCCTACTTATACCCCCTAATAAATGAGTTGTTCTAAGAGGCTTCTCCTGGAGCTGACTGGTTTTGTGTTTCCTTCCTTTCTCTCTGAGCACATCACCCTTATTGCCAAAACCCCCCTAGGACCCCCAGGGGCTGCCCCAGTCTCTGCCATCAGGCAGGGAGGCAGAGAGTCCTGGGACGACCCACATCCTGGCTCCCAGATGCCATGAATGCTCATACAGAAAGCTTCTCTATTTCTGTCTGTGGATCTTTACTCTCCTTGTGTAGACTTTGACAGTTGGTGATCTGCTTTTTGGGAGTGGCAAGAACATGTGTAAGTATGTGTACATATAGATGGACCTGATCAATGTTGTTTATGCATGTTAGCATGAATCAAAATGTAAGAAATATGAAATGCCTTTAAGTTCCTTATTCTCAACATTTGAAATGTTCCACTTGGTCTTTTCTCCTGTCAATCTTTTCAATTGTTCCAAGCTTTTTGGTGTACGTATTGGTAGAATTTAGGGCCAACAACTGATTGAGAGTGCTGAAAGACTGTGGGAAAGGTTCTCAGAAGCAGAGTGAAAAACAGAAAACCAACACCTTACAGAAATTGAAGAGAATGTCATGGTCTGCAATGTCTGTAATAGTGAGCAAGTGAGAGTGTGAAAATTGAATTAGGCTATGAATGCTTTCTGAGATGCTGAATTCAACTGTCAGGGACAGTTAGAGCTTTTGTTTGCACCATGCTTGCTCAGTGATCCATAGTGACTGGGGTGGCATGGTCACACAGCACCAGCCAGGTGAATCAGAAGTCTTTTTCTGGGCTATTAGAGGATAATTCTGGTGGTGAGGGTATCTTCTCTCTTGGAGTCTAAACAAGGAATACACAAGTCAAAATTGTCTATGACCATGCTCCTGTAGCACAAAGACCCTTTGGCAGTAGAAAGAAAAGCACCAACAGTATACAGTTGCTGAGAGATGAGAGGAAAAAAGAGAAGTCTGGTACCCAGTTTCCCTTCGCAGTGTCCAGATGAACTCTGACCTCTGAAGCCCATCTTTGGCTTTGGGTAGAACTACAATATTTATTGATTGATTCTTTTCATTCTATCTGAACTCTATTTGAATATTTGACACCTATAAACAAATAGTCCTGATTTTTCTTTTTGATATCTTATTGGTGAAAGTGTCTGTCTTCAAATGTCAAGTCATATGTAAAATCCATGTCTTTATATAGAAAATCTTTCTTTTTAACAAACCTGATGTTCTTATATTCCTCATATATTCACTATGGTTCCTAAAAGTAAAATGCTTTCAATGTTTAAAAGGAATAAATATAAATTATACTCAAAGCTTTAGGATATTAAGCACATGGACTCATAGGGCTTATATGTATGCCATATTATGTCTGCATTTCTAAAGCTGGGAGAAAGGTTGCTATTTTGAGACACAGATACTTTTAATATAAAGAACACATAATAAAAAGAACAAATAATAAAACTCCTACAGAGGAATCTTGCAGTTGCTCTAAGAATGTTTTCACTGCTTAAGGGAATTCCTTGAGCTTTGTATTCATAAAACTGTGACTGGCCTCCTCTGATAAAGTGAAGAAGAAGCTTCACAACAGAGATTCAAGTGGAGAACTGGATATGAATGTAATTAGTGTTCACAAACCAGCTGTAAATCTTAAGGAAAAGGATTCTATTTGCTATATTAATTTTCAGGAATGATTCCACAACAATCTTGATAAGTAGCATATTTGAAAGCATCCATTTGATGGTGCAGTGACTGTGCGACCAGGCCAAAAACAAGGACACATTTGAGAAAGATAACTTAAATTGCTTTGATTCCTAATAGTCAAGGTGTTCTTTTGATTTCTTATTTGTATACTTTCCCCATATTTGAGAGCTACTTCCCATATTTGATCCATCTTTCTAGTCCTACTCCCAACTCTGACACTATCTTCCCAAATAATACTTTTAGCCCACCTGTATGTTAGCTGTCTGGCTCAGGCAAAAATTAATAAAGTCATGGTCCTATTAGAATATAACTAAAGTAGATTTCCTATCTTCTTCCAACATGAAGACCTCAGATCTCATCTGTTTTATCCTTACCTTTAGGTTCCTGATTATTAAATAATCTGTTCTGCTTTATATCTCAATGTTTTTCAACCACCAAGTTGCAGATGTTACCATGATGCCTACTTGACTTCCCTGGGCTGATGACTTCACCTATGTATCCTGGAACCCTACCTCCCTGGAGCCCTGACCCACTAGGGAAAGATAGAAACAGACTAGGGGTATGGACCTGTTAACTCTCATGTCTAGTGGAGAAGCAATTACAGAAGCCAGACCTCCCACCTTCTGCACCTCATAAAGATCTTTGATCCATAGTCTCAGAGGGATAAAGAATAGGGAAGCTGCCAATGGAGGGGATGGGATACAGAACTCTGGTGGTAGGAATTATATGGAACTGTGGCCCTCTTATGCCACAATCTTGTTGATCATTGTAAAACCAATAAAAAATGAGAGAGAGAAAAAAAAAGAAAACTCCTGGTGCTATGTATGACCATAGAAGCAACCAACAAACACTATCCCCTCTTCCTCACATACCACTCTGTTAAGTGAAAGAATTAAAGAATGATTCTAACTGGTGCAGTCCCTTTAGGAGACTATGGAGAGTCTTTAAAGAAATAAAAAAATGGAATTACCTTATGATCCAGCAACAGCACTCATAGGCATTTATACAAAGGACACTCAAACACTTATTAAAAGAGACATATGCTTCCCTATGTTCATAGCTGTGTTATTCACAGTCGCTAAAGTGTGGAATCAGCTTAAAGGCCTATCAGTAGGTGAATGGCTCAATAAATATGAGGGGTACATATGGGATATATATTCTATGGACTACTACTCTGGAATAAGAAAAAGATGATTTTGTGTCCTTTGGAACAAAATGGGTGGAACTGGAAATGATTATGCTTAGCAAAATAAGTAAAGAGATGAAAGACAACTACCAGATGGTTTCATTCATATGTGACTCTAGATAACTGATAGACATGACCTTGAAAAAGAAAACCAAAACAAAACAAGAAAAAAGCAAGCAGAAGTGAACAAACTGTTTATAAGACTTTATGAGAACTATATTGGTTATCATAGGGAGGTGAGAGGGTGGGGACACAAAAAACTTTGGTGCTGGGTGTGGTGTGGAATTATATCATGTAATTTTACAATCTTGTAACACATTGTTAATCACAAATAAAAATAAAATAAAATAAGGATGATTCCATCTTTGGGCTTATTATTAAAAACTAAATATGGGATTGGCTAAGGAGCCTAGTGCTGGGCTGAGAAGAGGGAGAATTGTGATTTGCAGGTACAGGGCCTACTGAATAACAGCAAAGTGTTCTCACAAAAGGAATGAGAACTGGTTATAGTATGCTATGCACTGTACCTTTCTTTTAATGCTAATGCAGTTATACAACCTGGGAGAATTGTTCATTAGTCAGGAAAGACATGACTCACACTTGAACTTCTGTCTAACTGTGGAAAGCCCCCTTACACATCAGAAGTCCACTCATATATAATTCTAACATTTTCCTTTTGCACAAGTCTGGAATCTGTTAGCACTCATCACTTCTCGAGATTTTCAGTAAAGCACATCATAGGAAATATTCTTGCCAGTGACTGAAGAAGGATGGCAGTTTTGGCTCAGCAGGAGCTTCAACGGAAATGGAAGCTTCAGCTCAGGCTGGTGGAAGGCAAGCCAGGTTTAATGACCTCAATTTGGAGGACCTGCATGGAAGGTTCTGGGAATCTAGCATCTCTGGTAGAGTCTCCTCCAGGTTTCCTGGAGCAATGGAGCACTGTGGGCAGCAACAAGGTTGCCTTAAAATTGTGAGAACAAGTCACAGGCAAAACCTGAGGTTGGAAAATATGATGTGAAATCTATACCGAGCCTCCCTCCTATTTTCGAAATGGGTTTACTCACTGACAGGTTGCTCTGATGATTCTAGAGATTCCTACTAGCTCTAAGGCAGAGTAGGCTAGATTGATTAGTGATGTCTGCCATGCAATGAGAGAGACTAACCCACAGACATGGGTATTGCAGATTTTTAATGAACACGGCAGTCCTTGATCTTACCTCTCTAATGTGTTTATATCCTTTCCTTTTGCTTCATGATGCACTCCCAAAAGTTAAAATCTTCCGATTTTTAAAAATATACATTTATTAATTTTTAAATTTAATTAAAAAGTTTTGATAAGACAGAAACTGAGAAGGTAAGTGAATACAGAAAAGGGGAGAGAAAGAGAGACCTTTGCAACTTCCTTTACCACTTGCGTAGGCTTGCCTCTTGCAGATGGGGACCAGGGGCTTGAACCTGGGTCCTTGTTCATAGTACTGTGTGCATTCAACAGGGTGCACCACCACCAAGCCCCTTATTCTATCAATTATTAAAAGCTATAGTTTTGGAGCTGGTGGTGTCTCACCTGATAGAGTGCACATGCTACTATGTGCAAAGACCTGGCGACTTCCCCTTCCTTTCTTTTTTTATTGGGGGATTAATGGTTTACAGTCAATAGTAAAATATAATAGTGTGCACATGCATAACATTTCTCAGTTTTCCACATAATAATTCAGCCTCTACTAGGTCCTCCTCTGTCATCATGTTCTAGGACTTGAACACTCTCCCCCCACCTCAGAGTCTTTTACTTTGGTGCAATACACCAACTCCAGTCCAAGTTCTGTTTAGTGCTTTCTCTTCTGTTCTTGTTTTTCAACAGAAGTTTGAATGCGATCCATGAGTGAGATCATCCCATATTCATCCTTTTGTTTCTGACTTATCTCACTTAACATGATTCCTTCAAACTCCATCCAGGACGGGGTGAAGAAGGTGAATTCACCATTTTTAATTGCTGAGTAGTATTCCATTGTGTATATAAAACACAACTTACTCAGTGACTCATCGTTGTTGGACATCTGGGTTGCTTCCAGGTTTTGGTTATTACAAATTGTGCTGCTATGAACATAAGTATACACAAATCTTTTAGGAAGGTTTTGTTCGGTTCCTTGGAATATCCTCAGGAGAGGAATTGCAAGGTCATAGGGCAGGTCCACTTCTAGCCTTCTGAGAGTTCTCCAGATTGTTCTCCAAAGGGGTTGGACCAATTTACATTCCCACCAGCAGTGCAGGAGGGTTCGTTTGACCCCACAACCTCTCCAGCAATTGTTGCTGCTATCTTTTCTCGTGTATGGCATTCTCACAGGAGTGAAGTGGTATCTCATTGCTGTCTTCATTTGCATTTCTCTGACAATCACTGACTTGGAGCATTTTTTATATGTTTGCTGGCCTTCTGTATCTCTTCTCTGGCGAATATTCTGCTCATATCCTCTTCCCATTTTTGTATGGGGTCATTTGTTTTCTTGTTGCTGAGTTTGGTGAGCTCTTTATATGTTTTGGCCATCATCCTTTTGTCTGATGTCTGGCATATAAAAATCATCTCCCATTCTGGGAGGGGTCTTTTTGTTTGGATAGTGGTTTTTTTTGCTGTGTAGAAGCTTTTTAACTTGGTGTAGTCCCATTTGTTTATTTTTGTTTTAGTATTCTTTTTTAATTTTTTAAAAAATATTTACTTATTTATTGGCTAGACACAGCCACAGATTGAGAGGGAAGGGGGTGATAGGCAGGGAGAGAGACAGAGAGACACCCCAGCACTGATTCATCACTTGTGAAGCTTTCCCCCTGCAGGTGGGGACTGGGGATTCGAACTTGTGTCCTTGCGCACTGTGTTTTAGTCTTTTTTGTAATTGTATTTATATTGAAGATGCT
This sequence comes from Erinaceus europaeus, assembly GCF_950295315.1. NCBI lineage: Eukaryota > Metazoa > Chordata > Mammalia > Eulipotyphla > Erinaceidae > Erinaceus > Erinaceus europaeus. The sequence goes on from NC_080169.1 coordinate 25,853,324, forward strand.
TTTAAAATTTAGATGAAAAAGAATTCTGCCAATATTTTCCTCTAAGTATTTAATAGTTTCTGGTCTAACATTCAAGTCCTTGATTCATTTGGAATTTACTTTTGTGTTTGGTGAAATATAGTGGTTCAGTATCATTTTTCTGCATGTTTCAACCCAACTTTTCCAATAACGTTTGTTGAAGAGACTCTCCCTTTCCCATTTAATAGTCTGAGCATCTTTATAAAGGACTAGATGTTCATAGGCAGATGTTTTAATTTGCACATTACTGTTGTATTTATTAGAACGTTATCTAGCCTTTCTACTTAGAACTCTATTTGTGACTACCTAAAATAAAACTATAAAAATAATAAAGCAATTCTTTTTACTAAATTTCTCTAAATGAAGCTAAGAATCCAAATCACAAAATAAAAAAACCCTTTTATTAGTTTCGTGCAGCATTGACACATTGAAAGTAAACTCTCTTAGCTGTATCTATTTTAAAGTACATGTGAGAAAGACAAATATATTTCAGGGAGAGCTCCCCTGGTTGCCAAGTGACAGAAAGGTAACACAAATTAACTTAAGCAAAGAAGAATTTTACTGACTCACAGATGTGGGAAATCTAGAAGTTGAATTATCTCCAATAAAGTCACAGCACAAATGCAAAAAACTTAGAATTTGGGAAGCAATTACAGAATTACCTTCCACGTTCTGCACCCCCTAATGACCCTGGGTTCGTACTCCCAGAGGGTTAAAGAATAAGAAAGCTATCAGTGGAGAAGGTGGGATATGGAGTTCTGGTGGTAGGAATTGTGTAGAATTGTACCCTTCTTATCCTATGGTTTTGTCAGTGTTTACTTTTTATAAATAATCAAAAAAAGAATTACAAAAGAAGTTATAATTTTTCTTTCTCTTAGATGATTGGCATCAAGTTATATTCCAATTTTTTTTCTGGGGGTATTAATGGTCTATAATCAACATTAAACACTGAAGTTTGTACATGTATAACATTTCTCAGTTTTCCACATAACAATCTAACCGCCACCCTCCCCCCACAAGGTCCTCCTTTGCCGTCATGTTCCAGGACTTGAACCTTTCCCGTACCCCAGAGTGTTTTACTTTGGTATAATATACCAACTTTAGTACAAGTTCTGCTTTGTGTTTTGAAGGTGTAGAAAGTAACCACTTAATAACACTAGCTTGTGTTGTGCTTAATCTTAGGTAAGAGTAGTTTTTTTATAAAACTTTATTAAGTTTATTTTATTTGATAGAGACAGCCAGAAATCAAGAGGGAAGGGGGTGAGACAGAGAGGGAGATAAACAGAGAGACACCTGCAGTCCTGCACTTGCAACCCAAACACTTGCAAAGCTTTTCCCTTGCAGGGAGGGACCAGGAGCTCAAATCCAGGTCCTTGAGTATTGTAATATGTATGCTCAACCAGGTGCTCTGCCACCTGGCCCCAGAAGAGGAGCTTCTTCTACTCCAGGACCCATATATCATATCTCAGAGAAGACATCGATAGGCTTCTTTTGATCATGTACTCACATCTATGGTGAGAGAAGAGCATAGGAATAGGGTGGCCGCCAGTATTGGCAGACTCAGCAAGTACCACATGGAAGGAAAGGGTAATTTTTCCAATGGAAAAGCAGAGATATCATAGAAAATTACTCTCTAGGGAGAAAAACTGTATCAACTGGAGAAAGGTGATTCATCATGCTAGCAAAATCAAGATACATTTGAAACCTTTAAAGTTAATTAGTTAATTTATTGGATGGAGACAGAGAAGAATTGAGGGGGAGGGATGGAGAAATACAGTGAGAGAGAAAGAGATATACTTGCAGCACTACTTTACTACTCGTGAAGTTTCTTCTTCAAAGTAGCAGATGGGGCTTGAATCTGTGTCCCTGAGCACGGTAACATGTGCACACCACCACTAGGTCCCTTAAGATGTATTTTAAAATCGAAGTTTGTTCCTTTAATTAAAGTACACATTCTTTTCAAGTTTGCCTATTCAGCTAATTTCTTACCACGTAATATATTTACACATAATAAATATGAAAATAACAGGGGGCTGGGTGGTGGTGCACCTGGCTGAGCGCACATGTTATAGTGCACAAGGACCCGGGTTTGAGCCCCCTGTCCCCACCTGCAGGGGGGAAGCTTCACGAGTGGTGAAGCATGGCTGCAGGTATCTCTCTGTCTCTCTCTATCACCCTCTCTCAGTTTCTGGCTTTCTCTATACAATAAATTAAATAAAAATAACAAAAAACTTAAAAATAAAATAACAATATTCTTAAGCACTTACTATGAGTCAGTCCCTATTCCAAGTACATCATGTGTCTTTAACCATTTAATCATCACCAAAAGTACATGAGTTACATATTCCCATTGTTTATATTTTAGGGATCATTAAACTGTGGCAGAGTAAGTTTAATAACTTTCTGCATCCATACAACTGGTCATGAAAGACCTCTGATCAAGCCTAGGCAGCCTGGTTGCAGAACTTGAACTCAAATGACAAAAGGAGATCTTGGCTCAGCCTATTTCATAGCACCACAGATAGCAGCCACAGACTATGCAACTTGTCATATACGCTATATGTTTTTTCCTCTGAAATAACATTAATTCATCAAAATTAAGATATTTCTTTATGTATATGATTATGATAAATGTTAAAAGTTGGGCAGGCCATTGGTAAAATAATAAGAGCTAGTGTTCTCCTTTAGGGAATTTACAATATTATTAAGCTGGGATGTAAGGGAGAAAGAAATGCACATGATCAACAAAAACTCAAGGGAAACCTTTAATAATAATTAGGAACAGACATGACAGCTGACATATGTATCACATGCATACCCATGTAATCTACTAAGCCCTTCATGTGTGAACTCTCACATAGAATCTTCATTTTTAAAATATGAGGAAATTGAATCATAGAGAAGTTTAAGAAAATGAAAGTTCATATTCAAGTCATTCATCTAGCAATAGAATTTGGATATATTTGGAAGTTGACTGACCCTTAGGCAGATCCTATTAAAATTTTCAGTTAGCAAGGCTGAATACCACTATATATGAAATACACCAATAAGACAGACAGATCTAGTGGAAGGATGCTCCTGAGTGTCCTGGTGTAAAAGCAGTTGTACTGAGTCCCACCAACTTTACTCAAATGGCAGAGCAGCTGACTTGCCATGGGACATTAACAAAGTGAGTATCTCAGTGGGTGAGTGTGACACTCTGAAATGCCCAACTGCATTTCTGTCAAGTCAGCTCATTAAAGTACTTTCCAAGGATTATCTTTTTTTGGGGTGGGGGTGGGGGTGTATATTATCAGAACTCTGTTAAGAAAGTAAAGGAAGAACTATAAACTATCAGTCTAGCCTCAAACCTGTGAATTAACAAGTAAAATTCTTCACTGAGTTTTTTTTTTTTTTCCCCCAGATCAGCATAATCTGAGCGAGCCACCACCAAGGTGGTGGCAAGCCAAATTCAACAGAAAGGCATGTATATGAAACACAATCATCAGAGGCGAAGAAAAAGACAGGAAGAAATTGATGAAGCTAACTGGATCATATTTCCTGACATTCTTGGCTATAGCATCTACAGGTACACGCTAGATCCATAAAATAGACAAGGAAGAAACAGGGTGTGTATGTGCTTATTTTGTGTGCATGCAGGAATGTGTGTGTGTTTAAATTTATGAATAACAACTCTGTTGTATGTGTTGAGTGGCTAAAAAATTAGGAGAGTGTCAGGCTTTGCTTTAGTTGGATTTTCTAGAGCATAAGTCAAAGATGGGGATGGAAGATGCTCTCTTTGATAGATGTCCTACCTCAGAGTGTGCACAGCTGGCTGAGAGATGCTCTCTTGCCTCATTAAGGGGCTCAGTTCTGCTCAAGTCTTCAGTCTGTGTTCTGATCTGGAAGCTCATATAATGACCATATAATGAGAACTGCTTTTAGAGGTGAGTCAGGGCCAGAAATCTCAACCCTTTAAAGTACTAGAGAATCTATATGGGTATAAATGATGACAGAGAGCAGGGAAACACATTGCCTAGTGCTGATCTGGAGACAGTGTCTCTAGGAAAATGGCCTCAACGGAAATTTAAGAATGCACCCAAAAGTTTAACCTATAGGAGGTTTAATGAAGAAAAGCTACAATAGCTTCTGAAGACTAACATTTATTGTTGTGGGGAGAAGAGTAGTGGTGAATTTTCTTAGCCTGAGAGAAGTGAGAAAGTGTGCTGTAGTCCCTCTCTCTCTCTTTAATTTTGATAATCTTTTTATTTATTTGTTGAATAGAGATAGCCAGAAATCAAGAGAAGGAGAAAGAGACAGAGAGAGAAAGAGAGAGAGAGAGAGAGAGAGAGAGAGAGAGGGAGAGGGAGAGAGAGAGAGAGAGAGAGACTTGCAGCATTGTTTCACCACTTGTAAAGCTTTCCCTCTGCAGGTGGGAATGGGGACTGGGGGGCTAGAACCTGAATCTTTGTGCATTGTAACGCATGCGTTCAACCAGGTGGGCTACCACCTGGTCCCCTCCTGTAGTCTCTCGATAGTACATCTTGTTCACCATGATCAGGGGTACAGGAGATAAACTAAACACTTGAGTACTTGAGGGGAACATAGCCATTGATGTTTTTTAAATACGTGAATATGAATGCCACCAAGAGGGATTCAAAGGTCTAAACAAGGGTAAAGTAGTCCTTGTGCCACTTTGGTGTGTATAAAAATCACCCAGGAACTTACGAAAATAAGATGCAGAGATTTCATAGTAGATTGAGGAGTTTCATTTTTAACAATGCTGAGGCTATGGGTCTGAAGACCACTGTTAGAACACTGAAGGGTCAAGTGTCAGCAAAGTAAGGACTTGAGCCATCCCCAGCCTTTAACCTGTGCTTGTAAATAAAGTTTTGGTGAGACACATTAATACATGGGTGCCTTTTTGGTACAACAGCAGAATTCAATAGTTCCAATAAAAGTTACATGAACCACAAAGCCTGGAATATTTACTCTCTGTCCTCTAGAGGAAGTTCGCTGATCCAGATTACAAAATCTATTTTTATTTGCCTCTCATCACTCACATTTCAGCAAAATGGGAGGCAAAATGATGTTGTCACCCCATTGATGATGTCCTAGTACTCTTTGTTAATCTGGTTCTAATCTCAGTTTTGATGCTATTTTTTTTCCCATGATACCTTGCTTAACCTTCCCAAATTGATCTAGACTGACTCACAGATGCTTTCAGAGAGTTTTGAACCACCCACTGGAACATAGATTTTACTAGTTACCTATTTCATTACCTTGGGTCTCCTGTTGCATTTATTAGCAAGGATTATGCTGGTTAATTATTGAATTCTAAGTACTAGGTATATAATATTAGTTTTACATTTAATAACTTTATGAAGCCAAGACTCTTCTTACATCTCTCTCACTGGAGAGAGATTTTGACTTTCAGAGACATTCAAATCACTCAGCTTTCCAGAACTCATTGCCTTGAAGAGGCTAAAAAGTTCAGGACTGTACATTCTTAGGGAGAAGCAAGTCACCTTACTCTCTCTAACACACACATACACACACACACACACACACACACACACACACACACACACACACACACACCAGCTCTCAGTTTGTGTTCTGGGCTAGGCAGGCAGAGGACCTGCATTACCTATCTTTTGATATTCAAATGCTTAAGAATTTAAGAATTAATCTAACTTTCCCAGAATCTTTTTCACTGAATGCTTCAGAGTTCTGAGTAGTAGTTTTGAGAAAAGTAGAGTGAAATTCTCACTTCTTCTAATTCTTGGCTTACATGTATATTTTTTATCCCTGCTCTCCTTTAACATGGAATATGAAAATCTAGTTTAATGGGCCATTTTAAGAAAGCAATCAGCCATTAGGTCAATTGCTTCTTGAAAGAGGCCAAGTAGAGGTTTTCAAAGCTCATTTCCAATCAGCAGTGCCAGTGGAATTTTGGACGATGAGCTAGAGTCTGCCCAGTGAGTCTCTGTGAGCCAGCCTGGAGCCTGGTTGCTATACAGAAATTTCTGCAGTTCCCTTGAATTCTTTCTAGAACAATAGTCTGTTCTTTCATGGTGGCCCATCTGTTGTAGAAAGAAAGCATCCAGTGGCTAAGTTTGAAGGTTGGTAAGATGATCAGAGCGAGATGGTCAGTGTTAATCTGATGCACCTCAAATCTTAGATTCCGGAATTCTTTCCCAACCTGTCAAAATCATCACCACAGTGTCTTCACATCAGAAGGCCTCTTTCCCTCACATTCTATTTCTGTTCACTTGTGGTCACTTCTAGTAGGCCTTGTTCCATCAAGTTCATAACTAACTATCAGACCCTATGAACATCCAGTGCCACCACTTTTCCGTTATCATAGATGAGTACTTAGGACTTTTCAATATCAGAGGCATTTCCTCTGCAGTCTCTCCCACTCTCTTTTGAAGTGAGAAAAAAATCTCCTTAGGAGAGATGATGTAACTCTAGAGACAGAAGCCAACATTTCAGACATCCTGTAACAGTGAAAAGCCAAATTCCAGATGTTGGGGTTTGCTTCTCCAAAGCAATGTGTGCAGGGAAGGGAGAGTGAAGGTAGATCAGGAACTTATTAAAGATTTGCCTCCCTACAAGGCTAAGAGTTCAAGGTTGTCTGCTGAGAATGACTTTGGATCACAGGTCAAGCTGGGCAACATATTTAGTCTCATACTGAGCAAGTCACAGTTCCCCTGTTTTGAAATGCCTGGTTATTTTTGTCTCCTCATGTTCTCAATAAATATTTACTAATCATTGTTGTGAAGCAGGACAAATAAGACAAAGCCCCTAGAGAATATAATTTCTGTATGTATTTATGTCACATTGTGCAGAAGAAAATGAATCAGGAGCCTCTGAATTTTTTTTTGAAGTTGACCCCTTTCTTTTAAAATTTTAAATATGAAGTAGTTGTTCACTTTGCTGTTTTGGTTTTGTCATAGTTGAGATTTCTCAGACCACACACAAATATATGTTTTAATTTTGGCAAGCCATAAACAGCCAAGGCTCATAAATTACATTCATAAATATTTAGTATTCTGAAATGTGTTGAGGAGTTGTTATAAAACAAAGGAGAGTAAACCAAAGCTGGGTAAAAACAAGCTTTATCCAGAGGAAAACGAAATCCTTTATTTTATTGTGTGAAGATTAAAAAGCAATCAACAAGAAACAAAATGGACTTTTGAAGTTTTCAAAGGAATCATTCTCTGCTCTCAATATAACAACAAGAAAAATAAAAATTAGCATTAAGTGTTCCATAGTGACAGGGTAAATAAACTGTTGCATTTAAGTAGATTATGGGGAAAAAGAAGATTTTGTCTTGGAACCAATCAGTGATAAGAGCTGGGGCTTCTCTGGATGTCAGATAGTGGGCAGGAGTCAGAGAATCAGTCCTCCACTCCTAGTGGGGTGGGAGGAACTTGCATTGCCCTCCCATATCTGGTATGAAACATCAAGTGTACCCCAGTTTTTGCATATATCAGATGAATGATTGGGGTGGCACGTTGCTTGCACTGGGAAAGAAATCTTCACTTCAGGAAAGAGTTCCCCTGGATTGCTAAAGTGGCAGCTCTAGAACAATTAAAATAAAATCAGCTTTTAAAAAACATTGATTGCAAAAAAAAATTGATTACTATAATGTTATTTATTACTAGAACCCTGACCTCTGGAGGTACAGTGGACTCAACCTGGGACTATGGAGGCTCAGACATGAGAGTACCTTTGCATAACCAGTATGCTATTTGCTCCACCTGCCATGACTTTTTAATGGTTTTTTAAATTTTTATTAGTGACTTAATATTGATATACAAAGCTATAAGACAACAGGGGTGTAATTCCACACTTTTCTCACAGCCAGAGTTCTGTCCCAATTTAGGGAAACTCTTGAGACATGACAGTTTCAGTTTTAGAAATGAGACTCTCAGGGGCCAGATGGTGGCGCACCTGGTTGAGCTCACATGCTACTAGGTTCGTGCCCCCGGTCCCCACCTGCAGGGTGAAAGCTTCACAAGTGGTGAAGCAGGGCTGCAAATGCCTCTCTGTCTCTCTTCCTATCACCCCTTCCCTCTTGATTTCTGGCTGTCTCTATCCAATAAATCAAGATAAAAAAAAAAAAGAGGAATGAGACTTTCCTAGGTATACTGGGAAAGTTGGTCACCCTATACTACTCTTACTATTGCAACTATCACTCCCCTAATTTCTTTTCTTATTTTATTTTTTACTAGTGACTTAATAATGATTTACAAAATTATGAGACAATATGTGATTTCTGGTTCTGGGTATCCTTCCTTTTACTTCTTTCTTTACTGCATAAGTGCAGATATTCTTGTGCTGGGTAGCTTCCTATCAGATGGTGGGTATCAATAGGGCAGAGCTCTGTGCAGGTGAAGTCTTGGGACACATTGGCAAGGTCATCTGTCTAGAGAGGCCAGGATGGAATTGTGGCTGAAAGACAGTAAGATACGAAGCAGGGCAAAATATTTCAGAAACAGGAACCAAAAAGTAAGAATAGAGTAGATGAGATTAGGGGCCCTAGAGTGGAAAAAAGCTAGGATGTTTATTTTAGATATATTCCCAGGGCCCAGGACTTGAGATAGCCTTGCTTGAGCTTGATAGCTAACATGGAAGTAGAATGGAAAGATTGTGAGGATGGTGTCAGAGTAGAGAATACAATTTTGAATGCCAGGTTAGGGTAGAGGATGGCTTTTAAACTTGAAAAAAATATGTATAAGTATAATTTACTATTTACCACATCGATCTCACCTGGGGCACATGTACATTTATATTCAGCACAGGAATTGGAATAATCTCCAAGTCCCTGTCAGTCTGAGCTCACAGCCCATAATCACAGCTGAGAACATTGTAGGCTGCACTCATTTCAGGACCCGTCTTCCTTGAGTGGCAGAATAAGATGACTCAGGCTTCCTTTGGAGATTGGAGCCATCCTCACCATTCCTATTTTATAGTGAGCATAAAGTCCTGGAGAGGCCCACAAAAGGATTTATAATGGAAATGACCAATGATGGTAAAGAGAGGGGTCTGTTAGATCCATAGTATCTATGAGGGAATCCAAAGATTTACTGACTAGGACTCCATGTGATAAAGTGGCTTTGTATTGGCCAAAATGGCCATTATTAAAAAGCCAGTCTCTTGTTCTTTTCTGGATTCTGTAGTCCCTTCTTTGTTGGACAATCTTAGACTGTCTCCCAGTTGTTAAAGCCTTGAATGTCATTTGTTGTATCTAAGATGGTATTGGGTTTACGGAGTCTGGTCTTGAATTAGGGAGAAACTAAACCTAGTTTTTAGTGGGGTTTAAGTTAACCTCAGTTTTTTTTTTTTTTTTTTTTACATTTACTTGTTTGATGATTCTAATCAAGATTGTCTTAAAGAGAACAATTGTTCTTTACTTGATATATAATTTTTGCCAGTATATCTCTTGGCCAATTGAATACAGTGCTTTTTCTAAAGATTGGCATGGGGTGACAGTAATGTTGCAATGTCTGAAGGGACTGAAAGATGAAAGAGTAAACCTTACTATTTCTTGTATAGTTAGTTGAATAGCTAGAGCGAATGAGGGAAGTAGTCACCTCCATAATTTCTGATGTGCTCTGTTATGCTTGATTTAAATATTCTCATTTTTATGCAAAGGTAATTGAACACCACTTTAGAAAAAAGAATTTAAAAATCAATAAATAAAAAAATTAAAAATATTGTAATATATAATCAGAGAAAAAATTGTGTCTATGACACAAATGTCTCCCAAGTGAGAGTTTGCTGCTATTGTAGTCACTCTTATCATAGAGTTTTGCAAATACAGCCTGGATTATGACACCAGGCTGGGATGCTCTTCCCTGATACTGAGTCTGTCCAAAAGGAGTCAGAACACATGTGGTCACAAGGTTCACAGTCAGGAAGAAATGTGAAAATATTTGAAGATTGTTTTTTCTGCAGCTCAGGCCTTTTTACTGGTTAAGTCAACTGAGTGATTCCATCATTCCTTTAAGTGTTCATACTGAGTTTTAGAAAATTTACTATGCTAATTAGGTACTTCAAATAATACAAAAAATAAAATAAGTATAAAAAATAGCTTACTTGTTTATCTGAATAGACTTGGCTATGAAAATACTTGTCCTGAATTCTGGTCTTATACCCATTACTGGCAGCCTATATATCTAGCCACATAGTCTAGCCAATATCTCCGTGGTTTTCTCATCTGCAAAATTCTAAAAATATTGTTTAGGTTGTATCAAATGAGGTGAATACATGCCAAGACTTGAAAAATGTTATGCAAGTGGAAGCTGTGGTACCAAATGCTTTCTTTGCGTGACATTTAAAAAAGAATATGATGTGAATCTTATCCCGGATTTGTGTTCAAAATCTTTTGATGTATTAGCACTCAATCTTACATGTGTGGCTGTTATTTTTGGTTGGTGGTATTATTCTTTTCACTTGGAGGTTCTGAAATTTGGATCCTGAAATACACATGGAATGAAGAGAGGGGGTGTTTCTACCCTTGAACTCTGTTACATGTTATGAACTCTACACAGTGGCCCTTTAATGGTAACCCTAACCTATGGCTATCCCAAGAGGAATCCTCCATGAAGTGACACAGATAGAAGATAGAAGTTCTCTCTTTCCTCTACCATAGGTGTCCAGCCTGTGAAGGAAAAAACAAAGAAACAACATGGAGATTTGGGGAAGGTAGAGTTTAGAACAACAACTTTTATTGTACTAAGTTAATTCATTAAAAAACACACATACAACATTTACATTTTATAAAATTTAGTAGGAAGGACTTCATTTCAGTCTAAATAGTGTTATTTTTTTATATATAGACCCAATTTAATCTTATGAATAAATCTGTACATGGTGTTTTTTTTTTTTGTCTCACTTCCCTTTTTCTGAGCTTAAATTCTTCTGAAGATCATGATATTTGGAAGTCTCAAACTTGTAATGATTTATTGGTACTTCTTTGGTCCTATCCAGTGTCCCCATTACACTGACATTTATTGGGCTCTTGCCTTTTGTATCTTTAACTCTCTTAGGTTGAAACCCAGTTCTTTCTTGTTTAAATATCCTCTTAGCCTAGACTCAGTTCCCATAAAAATTTATATAGATGGATGGATATGCTATTCATGGACAAGGTAGAATTCTGGGTGGATCTAAACAAAGAACAGGGACTTTACTAGGGCTGCTTTACAGTCCCACTTTCTGAGAAGTCCAAACTGGAACAAGAGCTGTGGTGGATTGATTGTATTTTTTATTTTATTTTACTTATTTATTTTGTAAAAAGAGAGAAATTAAGAGGGAAGGGTTGTCAGGGGCTGGATGGGGGTGGGGGAGAGATACCTGCAGCTCTGCTTTACCACTCATGAAGCTTTCCCTTTGCAGCTGGGGACAGAGGACTAGAACTTAAGTTCTTGCACACTAGTATGTGCATTCAGTCAGGTGTGCTACCATAAAACCACTAGATTGATTGTATTAACTGTCCTTGTTCTTGACTCTTGTGGTTTTTTTTCTACAAGGGGCCCAACCATATGACTAATTTGGGATAGATGGATATTAACAAATATTATGGAAACAGGTTTGAAAAGGGACTTGCTAGTCCTGACTGTACTTTTTTTTAAAAAAATATTTATTAATGAAAAACATAGGAGGAGAGAGAGAAAGAACCAGACACCACTCTGGTACATGTTCTGCCGGGGACTGAACTCAAGGCCTCACGATTGAGAGTCCAGGGCTTTATCCACTGAGCCATCTCCTGGATCACTCCCTGATTGTACTCTTGCACTGTGCTGATTATATTTCAGTTTCTTGTTAGAAAATGAGATAAGAAAACTGCGATGGATCGCTCAGCCAGGGGAGCAGCAGGAGTTGTCAGGGTCTGCTGAAGAGAGCCCTGGGTAGGTCAGGAGTCGGCATGAGGGAGAACAGATAGACACCACACTCTATTGGAGGGTGAATCTGAACTCAATGTTTATTAGACAGACAAACATTTATATACTTTTTTTTTTTTTTTTTTTTTTTTTTTAGCATTTACATGATATTTTGAAAGCAGGAATCTGGAACAGAAAGTAAAGCATTTCTGATAATTGTGGCTATTTCCAGGGAGTGTCAAGCCCCGCGGGAGTAACCTGCAATGCATTCATGAGTAGGAGCTCTCTGTAAAAATTTAATTTTCTCCCTATTGTGAAAATCTAACTCCCTCCTTAATCATGGGGCGGGGGCAGTGTAAGCTAAGGCTTTGGCTTCTAAAGGGGGCAACATATGTCTGATTGAGAAATTTTCTTAAAAGTGTATTATGTCTTTTATTCCTGATACCCTTTTTGGCTCATTACTTCTTAAATATATTTTCTAATTTTAATTTATCTACATTAGGGACTCTAGATCTACTGCAGTCTCTGTACCTGGTGCACCACAAATGTTTCAATTGGGTCTATAATTTATAACATGTTCTGAGAGGAAGCAAACACCAAGGAGGTCTGCTTCTTGCTAATCTTTCTAAAAAGGGCAAACTATATCAGGATACATGAGTGTCATTAATACTAACTTTTCTGTCACCCTGCATGTAGGCACCGGTATAGTGCAAAGGGTGGTCAGTGGGCTTAGGTAAATGTTTGCGGTAAAGATAGGGAGGAAACCACAGTCCACCACCCATGGGGTAAGCTGGTCTCCATTTGGTCATAACTGTAGGTGCTGGTCTGCAGTAGGACCCTCTGTCTGGTTTTTCTAACTTGCTGAACTCTAGGTTTTTCTTCAGTTTCTATTTTTTGGAAATGTGAGTCATCATGGACTGTATCCCAGCCTGGGTCTCTGGGAATTAGTGACTGAGTATCCTGGTCATTTGTTATTAATCTATAGAGCAGGGCAGCTTATCCCCACCTGTTCCCGCCAAACATAAGACTCATTGTGATCATAAGAATAAGGGATTGTAATCTAAATTTTTAACCGGCATGCCGTGTCCCTTTCCCAGAATCACTCTTCCTTGATGATGTGGTTCCCGGGTGCTGACTTTGTCAGACCCTTCGTTTCTGGTTTGATAGGGACGTGGCAGAAAACCAAGTTATTTCAGTGGAGGCCAGCTTAGTTTACTAGAATACCAACACTCAGACATGAGCAAAACATCCACTATTATTGGTAGAGTTACCTGGTCAACCTGTAGTTAAAGTATCTCCTTGAAAGGATGCATCCAAGATCAGCTTTGTTAAAAGTTGAAATCAACAAAATTACTGAGCCAGAAGAAAGAATGGGAAGAGAGAAATCTGCAAGGAAAGGAAAGGATCAAAGACCTTTGGCAACTTAGCAGTTAGTTACCTCTGCTCCTGGGCTTAGTGGTAGCACTTAGGTTTCTGAGAGTGAGTTGGGAGGGATGCTAACATGCTGATTCAGCTTCTCAGAAGCCACTCTTATACTGCCTCCAAAGGCCCCGCTTCTATAAGTCACACACATCAACACATCGAAATATTTTCGAAACAAGACACTGCAAAAGTAGCACCACTTTGATACTTAAAACTAAGTCAGATAAAACTGTGTACTGCCTCTTGATATCTTAACTGCTTCTTGATTGACATTTTCAGACTTTGTTAGACAACAAGCAGAGGGATACTTTCTGAATCTTGTAAATACAAATACATTATCAGTCTGTATGATCAGCTTTTTTTTTTTTTTCTGAATTTGCTGCAAGAGAAAGTGCTTTGCCCAGCCCTAGCTACAAATTTTCTTGCCATGTTGGCGAGATTTATTATCTCTCAACACAAGCTTCCAGTGTCTTGTCAAACTATAGGTCAGGTTCAGTTGAACCATCTCACCCTGGTTTTCTCCAAGTTTTAATAAGTAAACCTCTCCACTAAGAAAAGGCATTCTGTTTTGCAAGACCTGAGAAAATAATAAATAGAGACAATGTGACTCGCATGCTAGAAATTATTGGGAATCTAGCCCAGTGGTCTGTGTGTGATGCCATTGTTTACCTTTTAGTAAACCTGCTAAATGCATTTGGTTTTATTGACACCTATACCTGTGGAAACCATGTTGCTACTGTTTCCTGAAAGAAACAGCATCTGGTTTATACAAGTCTTATTTGTCTCTTAGAAAATTGTTGGTTTTGAAGAAGTTGTAGCTTTTTTTTTTTTTTTTTGAGAACTGTTCAGCACTTGGGACTTCGAAGCCTCAGACATGAGAGTCTCTGCATAACCATTATGCTATCTATCCCAACCCTGTAGAAAGTTTGGGTATGTAGGTTAATGGTTGTCTAACCTGACTACAACACAGTAGAAACCTGAGATGAGGTGGTGCTGGTGTACCTGGGTCCAAGCCCATGGTCCTCACCTGCACGAGAGAAACTTCATGAACTGTGAAGCAGTGTTGCATTTGTCTCTCTTCATCTCTCCTCTGTCACCTTCACTCTCAATTTATCTGTTTCTATAAAAATATTTTAAAAATTGAGGGAAAATAAATTTGTGATGACTAATTCTTTTTTTTTACTTTTTTCAATTTTTTCAATTTTATTTATTTTCCCTTTTGCTGCCCTTGTTGTTTAACATAATTGTGGTTATTGATGCCATTGTTGTTGGATAGGACAGAGAGAAATGGAGAGAGGAGGGGAAGACAGAGATGGGGGGAGAGAAAGAGAGACACCTGCAGACCTGCAGACCTGCTTCTTCGCTTGTGAAGTGACTCCCCTGCAGGTAGGGAGCCAGGGGCTTGAACCGGGATCCTTACTCTGGTCCTTGTGCTTTGTGCCATGTGTGCTTAACCCACTGCACTACTGCCCAACTCCTGTGATGACAAATTTTGTGTGTCATCTTGATTGAGTCATAGTACTGTGTTACTTGATCTGTCCATATTCTGGTGTTTCAGTGAAAAAAAAGTTTTTTTTTTGACTAGGTGTAACGTTTATTTATTTATTTTATAGAATTTTATTTTATCCCTCTACTCCTCTTTTGAGTTTCATTATGGTTCTTCCGAACACAGAGTTTAGGTGTAACATTTAAATGGGTAGGTTTTGTGTAAAGATTTCTTTCCATAGTGTGGGTGGGCCTCACCAAATCAGACAACCACCTGAGCAGAAATGGTTGAATTCCCCCAAACAAGAGTGAATTCTGCCAGCAGATGTCCATAGGTTTCAAATGCATTATTGGTTCTTTCTGGATGTCCACTTTCATGGCTTCTGTAGACAATGAACTTGCCAGAGTCTAGAGTCTTGTCAATAAGTTCTTACAAGTTTATCCTTTTTTTTTAAGTTTTTAACATTTGGTTTCTCTAGAGAATTCTGACTAATGCAACTAATGAAAGAGTCCTGCTTTCCCCACATTTCTGATGCAATTGACCTAGTAATGTCATTTTTAAATGACCTCTGCTTTGCATGGTGGTCGTGTGAACAGTGTTGAGGATTACTAACCTGCTAGCCAGAATTGCTCTCCTCTCCTCATATATGAAACTGGAGCTGTCCCAATCACATTCCTACTGAATGGGCCTTGATTTTGCTTTCAGGTGGGTGAGTAACTTCAGACACCTGATTCAGTATTTTTAAGAATTTATTCTTTTTTTTCTTTTTTCTTTCTCTTTAATTTTTAATTTTTGATGGAGAAGAAGATACAGAGAGAAAGAACAGAATACTGCTCATTTCTGGCTTATGTTGGTGCTGAACCTGGGGTCAAGGAACCTCCAGCATGAAAGTCTTTTGCATATCTCCCCAGACCAAGAGTTTGTTCTTAGCCATAAAGTGGAGGTTATGACACCCAGGCATTAGGTTGAGGTCAAATGAAATGAAGCAAACAGAAATCACAGTGCATTCATTTGCATTAGATGGGAAGGAATTAATACATGCATACTTGATGCTTACAACTTTTGGAATCACTGAATAAACAAACTATACGACTCTTACAAAGTCGGCTGCAACTTCTTTCAGTTTTAAGTACTAACATTTCACCTCTGTTCTGGACAGGAAGTTCTGTCTCAGCACTTTGCCTCAAGTGTCTGAGAACTCCAGGTTTGAGCAGGTTTCAGCACAGCAGGGGGCGGAATCAGTAGGGTGGGGCCCAGAATAATCAAGATTCAGCAGTTATAGTTACCTTTGGGTCTCTGTGTGGGGGCTTGGCACAGCAGGGGTCCCTGGGATTTTGGATGAAGTCATAGGTCACTTTGCAAATGGTGGTGAAACAAATTGAAATATTGTGGTCAGATCAAACCTTGTAAGAAACCAGAAGACATATGTGAGTGATTTTCATGGTTAGCTGAGAAATGCACTGTCAGCTGCGGTGCGAGGATTCAGTTCATGCCTGGATGAAAGTGATCTCCCTTCTGCTCTGGCCCAATGGGCAGTTGCTTATGATGGCACATTACTTTCAGGTGGCCCAGCTCCCATTCAGTTATCAAAACGCTTGGCTGGGAAGCACGGTACTCAATGCAATTTCATACCACGATATGTGAGAGGGTAACGGAAAACCACTTTTCCCTTACTCTGTCATCCTGAGTGAAACAGAATAAGGACATGTAAAAAGCATGTCCTATAATTCATGGCAATGTAAACAAAACCGAACAGCCTGGACGCAATCTACAAAGATGAGGGTGGTTGGAGAGAAATCTGGGCGTGGATAAACTGCATTAGTATCATTTCATCTCGAGTTATGTGAATCTTAGGGGGATGATTTTGGCACCTAGACCACCAGTAACAGACTCTGCACACATTAGACCTCTGAAAATACTTGGATGTATCCAGCATATTAAAATGTCATTTCCAAAATAGTATAAAGAAAGTGCTTCATTGGAGAGTTTTGAACAAACCTACACTCAGAAAAGCTTATGCTAGTTGTACAGATTTTTGTCTTATTTAGGAAGATAATCTACTCAATGGCAGTCAGTTAGAAACCACCTAGTAAGGTTATGATATTTCTGATCATTTTGGATGTTCAGGATGAATTCATTCCATCTACTTTTAGACTGTCTTTGAGAGAAGCTCTGGGCTCAGCTGGTCTTCATTGCTCTGTGTTAACTTTTTCAGATATATATTTAGATTTTTCAGATATATTTTTATAAGCTTACTTGTAAATAACTTTTCATGCATTCCTCATTTAATTTTCACATAACTTATGGAGGTAGGTTAAGTAGTATTTTTATTCTCACCTCATAGCATATAACAAGGAATAAATTAGTTTATGTATAAGAAGCACTTACAGGGAATCGGGTGGCAAAGCACAACGACCAACATAAGGATCCCAGTTCGAGCCCCCAGCTCCCTACCTGCAGGGGAATTGCTTCACAGGCAGTGAAGCAAGTTTGTAGGTGTCTATCTTTCCCTCTCCCTCTGTCTTCCCCACCTTTCTCCATTTCTCTCTGTCCTATCTAACAATGACGACATCAATAACAACAACAATAGTAACTATAACAACAATAAAAAACAAGGGCAACAAAAGGGAAAATAAATAAATAAATAAAATTTAAAAAAGAATCACTTAAAATAAGAAGCACTTACTAAAATACATAACATTAGGAGACTTCAGTGTTAATGTTGTTAGCAATAATAATGATGATGATGATCAGGGCTAGGAAAATACTGTTGGGTTGTTAGAAAATTCATGATGCATTTTAGCATAGAAAAATATAGGAAGATACATCATTACTTTTCTGATAATTCAATACAGTGATTATTCAGAAAGACATTCATGCTTGGGCACCAAAGGTCCCAGGTTCAATCTTCAGTACCACCATAAGCCAGAACTGAATAATACTCTGGTAAAAAATAATGGTTATGCAGTGAGAGCCTCATGCCAGAGGCTCTGAAGTCCCAGGTTCAATCCCCTACATCACCATAAGCCAGAGATGACCAATGCTCTGGTAAAAACAACAACAACAAACAAAAACAAAAACCATTTTAATGGGTTTATAGAAAATAATCATCAAATAATGGTAGTGGCTGCTCTAAGAGAAATATAATCAAAATATTGTAAGATTTCACAGTGGAATTATAGTATTTCTTTTTTTTTTTTTTTTTTTGCGTCCAGGGTTATTGTTGGGGTTCAGTGCCTATACTACAAATTCACTGATCCTGGAGGATATTTTTCCCTTTTGTTGCCCTTGTTGTTTATCATTGTTGTTGTTATTATTACTGTTGTTATTGATGTCATTGTTGGTTGGACAGAGAGAAATCGAAAGAAGACAGAGAGGGGGAGAGAAAGATAGATACCTTTGCCTGTGAAGAGACCCCTTTGTGGGGAGCCAGGGGCTTGAACCAGGATCCTTATGCCAGTCCTTGTGCTTCGTGCCATGTGCGCTTAACCCGCTGCGCTACTGCCTGGCCCCCAAGTTGCAGTATTTCTAGGAGGAAAAAAGACTTCATGGAAGATGGGGCATTGAAACTGGGTCTTTCAGAAAGGATGCAACCATAGCAGGCAGTATGGTTCTGAGTTGTGGAAACAGACAACAGTGTAGATATGATCTGAAAGCAGGACCATGTAGGGCAGTTTGAACAACTGGTTATGCCAGTTGACCAAAGGTGGAGAAACACAAAAGTAAATATTGAAATTGTGGGTTGTATTGTAGTGCATATCGAATGCATTCCAAACATTTACACCAAATCTGGTTGGAATAGTGGACGATTTTAAAGTGGTAAATGGCACTACCAGGGGTGTTTACTTCTTGAACTCAGTGGTGCACCAAGTGTTATCCAGGGACTACATAAAATATCAGCCAAGAACTCAGAGCCAGACTACAGTTTACAGAAGATATGGGCTTGACTTGAACACTAGATCATACTTGAGGACTCATAGGGACCAGGTTTAGCTATCGGGTCCCTACATCCACTGCAATGCTAAGGTTTTATCTGTTCTTAATGTGCTCCTGCCCATCTTGTTTTATGTCTTACCCCCATCTGATAGGGATAACTCAGAGGGACAGCAAGGATTGCCAGCACATAGCACCCACCCGAGATAGAGCCATGCTGGGGGGAAAATTTGTATGAACAGTATTTTCTCCCCAGTTCCTGTTATTTCTAAGTGGGTCAAAAGGTGAGTCAAGAACAATCAGTTCCTCATATATTTCTCATCTACTTTTGTTGTGCAAAGCACAGGGATGTACAAAATTGTGTCTTACGACTTTTGTCCTCTCGCAGTGGTGAGTCTGGTGGAGAAGCTAGCAGGAGCAGGAAAAACTGTTAAGATATTACAAAGGAGGTGGAAGATTTTAATGGAATGTGGATGGAGTGCTTGGTTGTGGAGAAGGTGTAGGCAAAAATGATGGCCCTTCTTTGAAGATAGGCAGCATATATCAGCCCTCCTTATTTTTGTCTTTCAATATTTAGTATATCACCTTTTGTGTGTTGTTAGTAGTCTTGAATTCAGAGAGTCCTTAGTTTGAGTCTTGGCCTCACCTTTTACTCATCAATATTCCATTGTAATTTTTTTGAGTTTCATTTTCTACAAAAGGCATCACTTACTTACCTGGGTATAATAAAGCAATGTACCAGTCTGGGTATGTAGACACTTGTGTGTCTTGAAGTAGTAGAGGCAATTTGACCAAAGCAGTTAGAGAATTTACTAGCTTGTAAAAGAGGAGTGGATGGCTTCATCATCTCATCAAGGAACAGACTCTTTCAATCTCCAGTATGCTGTCTATAGTGGCAACTTTATCAAGAACTACTCCATTCGTGTTTGTAGTGAATGATAATCAGGCTACGTACATTCTTACTTATATTCAGTTCAATTAAACTAACTTAGGCCAAAATCTGGTTCCAGAAAAACCATTACCCGTTCCTATGGAGTTGCTGGAAAAGCTGTGCGACCTCATGTAAGTTACTCAGCCTCTCTGTGTCAAAGGTTCTTTCCTGTCAGTTGAACTTCATGATAGTGATTACCTGCTTTAAAGTGCTGGTGTTAGAATATTATGACTGATAATTTTTCCAGATCATCTGCAGCAATGTATTTGTTTTATTTCTTTTTCTTTATTTCTGTTAGTGATTTAATATTTATTTACAAGATTCTAAGATATTAGGGGCATATTTCCATACAGTTCCCACCATCAGAGTTCACTGGAAACTTCCTTATTGTTTACCCCTTTGGGAATACGGACCAAATTTTTTTTGGGGTGCAGAAAGCAGGAGTTCTGACCTCTGTAATTGCTTTTCTGCTAGACATGGTGGTTGGCAGGTCGATCTATACCCCCAGCCTGTTTCTATTTTTCCCTAGTGGGCTAGGACTCTGGAGAGATGAGGTTCCAAGAAGCATTGCTGAGGTCGTCTACTCATGGAAGCCAGGATGGAATCATAGTAGCATTTGGAACTTGGCTGAAATGCAGTAATGTGGAAAGCAGAACAAAATGTTGTAATAAAGGGGAACCATAAAGTAGGAATAAATCAGATGAAAGAAGGGAAAGCCCTTAGAGTGGAATAAAGCTAGGACGTCTATCTGAGTTATGTCCTTAAGAGTCTATGTCTTAATAATTGCTTGAGCTTGATAGTTAACATGGGGTGTAGACTAGAAATCTTGTCTGGCAAGATGGAGTCAGAGCTGAGAGTAGAACTAGGAAGCAGGATTAAGGCAGAGAGTCACTCGCAAACTTGAAAAGATATATAAATGTAATTAACTGTTTACCGCAATGATCAAATCCAGAGCCCATATCTATTTATATTTAGCACAGGAGCCTCTATAAGCTCTGAGTCCCTGTCAGATTGAGTTCACAGTCCATAGTTACAGCTGGGAACATTCTAGGCTGCTCTCATTTCAGAGCCAGTCTTCCTCAAGTGGCAGAAGAACATGATCCAGCCTCCCTTTGGAGAGTGAGGCAGTTCCTACAATTGCTAGTTCATAATGAGATTGCAGTACTGATGAAACCCACAATAGGGCTTGTAATGACAGTCCCTAAAGATACAGCAATGTATCTGTAAATATGAAATACATGTAGTGGGGGTTGACTATCTTGAAAACTATAAGAAAAGAAACAAAATAGAAAGTCTTAAATAGAAAATCTCAGAACATGTGGCATTTAATGGTAAATATGCCATGAAACTTTCAAATTTTATATATGTTGTGTGTCTACTTGATTGTAATAGAAAACTTATTGCAACAATTTGGCTCATTAAAAAAGAGTTGAGCGGCTTCTCCAGAGCCCTACCCTACTAGGGAAAGAGAGAGGCAGGCTGGGAGTATGGATTGACCTGTCAATGCCCATGTTCAGTGGGGAAACTATTATAGAAGCCAGACATACCACTTTCTGCATCCCACAATGACCTTGGGTCTATACTTCCAGAGAGTTAAAGAATAGAAAAGCTATCAAGGGAGGGGATGGGATACGGAGATCTGGTGGTGGGAATTGTGTGGAGTTACCCTCTTACCCTATGGTTTTGTCAATGTTTCCTTTTTATAAACAAACAAACAAAAAAAGAGTTGAGCAACATTTACTTTAATGGGTGAGTCTAGGGCCATTCCTTTAGCTAGAATATTGGGTTAAATGAGAGATAGAGACTGGGAAGAAATACACAGTACAAACCCTTCTGTAGGGTCTACTCAGTGCCAGGCATTGATTTAAGATTTTTACATGTATTAACATATACAGCTTTCACAGCCAATGTATGAGTTAGGTACCTTTATTCTACATTTTCGGATGAGAAGCTGTGGCAGGGAAGTTCAGCTACAGGCAATGTCACACAACTAGTAGGGATGGAACTAGGCTTAAACCCATGCAAGTTAGTTCTAGAGCCCATGCTTTATTAGACAGTATTGGACTCAAAATTCATTCCCTGGATGCATAGTGCTCAGCATAGCAAGCAAGCACAGCATGGCAGTGTCTATTATTAAGAGGAATACTTTAGAAATATTGATTGAGTCATCAACTACCCCTCTTTAATGCTTTTTTTGGGGGAAGATTTATTTAGAGAATGAGAGAAGAAAGAGAAATAGGCTACTCATATAGATAAGTACTACTCAGGTCTGGTGTAAGGTGGTGCTGAGGAATGAACCTGCAGCCTCAGGGGCCTCAAGTATTCATATTCTACCTGCTAACACTGTTATTTCCTGGGTCTGCACTTTGTTGTTCCTCATTAGCCTGAGGATTGTATATTGATGAGTCTATAGGCGGGAGGAAAGACTGGACATTATATTCCAAATCACAAATTTAGTACAGGGTGTACTGTCCTCCAAAGATTTTTTAGGACACAATCAGGATTTTCAAAGTTTGTGTGTATGTGTGATGTGGATTAGGAACAAAAACAATATATATTTTTTATCATTTTGTTGGGGTGGGGTGGGGTGGGGTTGATAACTTACAGTGCAGTTATTGACACATGTGTACAATTTCTCATCTCACCATGCTAGGTGTCTGCAAAATACTGTCAACCCCAACTTTTCTACCATCATAAGCCTGGACCTGAACTCCTCACTCCCACACATCTCTCCCTGACCTCCTTTCCTAGAGTCCTTTGTTTTAGTGCAATATACCAAACCTAGTCCTAGTTTTACTTCATTTTTTCCCTGTCTGATCTTGTTTCTTGAGTTCCACCTATGAGAGAGACCATCAGGTATTCATCCTTCTCTTTTTGACTCTTTTAAACTCTATCCAATATGTCTGGAGAATTCAGAATGTTAGAAATGAATCTATTCTAGGAATGAGAAATTTCTTTCTTGGGGATATAACCAGAGGAAACAGACACACCCACCCAAAGAGATTTGTATTTGTATTTTGACTTACAATTTGTGCTCACAGCAGCACAAATTGTAAGTCAATCTCTCTTAAAACAGGTCACCTTTGTTACTGTACAGTGTGTTAGGTAATGATGTCAGTGATGTATCTAGAATCACACAGCATAGCCATTAGGAATTTATGGCAAAGGGAGTATGATTTTGGCATTTAGAAGACACTCTGATCTCCTGAAGTGCTTGGAGGGAAACTAAAAGTCTGAACACAATGACCTTCCATGTGCCTTGGGATAGGTAGCAGTAACAAAGGAATGCTCTGAAAGAGCCTGACCTTGTCTTATACAAGGTCATCCTACTGGGGTAATCTAATACAGCAGAGCGAGAATTGTTAAAAAGAGTCCCAAGAGCACTAATAAAATGGCTTTGAATTTCATTATGTTTGAGAGAGAGGCACTAATTTAATTAACCACAAAATGAGAATTTTCCTACTCCTTCTGTGTAAAGCAATTCTGAACATAGAAAGAACCTGCAGAAATGACTGGCTGGCCTTTGAATATAGCCTTCTTTCTGAAGAAGGACAATCTTTGTCAAATTTCAAGCCAACTTCTGAACTTGTGATTTTCTCCTTTATAAAATGCAGCTAGTAGTGGTATCATCTCACTGCCTATTTAGCTCTGCATTGGGCACATAAGTAGTCACTCAATAAGTAAGAGCTGTTGTTCTTACTAGTTCTTCTATGAGTGATCTTATAACCAGGGACAAACAAAGGTTTTTGCTTCTCCTACATGGTGCTTGGTCTTTTTTTTGATCCCCATCCTCAGGTTTAAGGAATCTCAGTCAGTGAATGAAAATAAGAAGGTACATGAGAGAGAATAAAATTGTGAATGAGTTTTATTTCAAGTGACATACACAGCAGAGTTTAGAGTGGATGGGGGATTAGAAGGAGGTCAACATTTTTCTGACATTTCAGAGAATTCTATATATGCCACTGAATTCAATTGATAAAATAAATGATGTACTTTTTATCTATTTATTCATAGTTATATATTGAGGTCTGATTTATCAGTCACACTATGTCAAGTTATTCCATAGTGACAAAAGTCCAATTTATTGTTATTCATTTAGTCTTATCATGGCTTGGAATTGCTCATCTTGAGACAGGGAAAAACATATCATTCAATGATCCTTCAAGTTTTTACATCATTTCCCCCCCATCTTTTTTTTTTTTTTTTTTTTTTTACTTTTTTCTCTCTGGATTCTGATGGAATTGGGTTTTAGATTCCTCTGGTCATCTTCCCCTTTCATTTCTTCCCATTTGGGTGTATGGACCAAAATTATTTTTGGGATGCAGAAAGTAGAAGTTCTAGCTTCTGTAATTGCTTCTTCATTGGACCTGGGTGTTGACAGGTTGATCCATACCCCCAGCCTGTTTCTATCTTCCCTTAGAGGGCTAGGGTTCTGGAGAGGTGAGGTTCTGGGATACATTAGTGAGGTCATTAGCTCAGGGAGTTAAGATATGGTTTTTGTCCTTCTAGAAATTATACTGTAGAAGCCTCCTCATCTAGTGTTGGGGCTCTGTTCCCCTATCCAAAATCACAGCTTAAAACAACAACTAAAACATCAACAATAAAAAAACTCGCAGTTGTCTCAAGTATCAAATATCTAATGCCTTTCCATAATAAACAAATTTAGTCAAGATAAGTCAATTGCTCTGAAAGATATAGGGAAAATAAAAAGAATTTTGCTTATATATATTATTTATTAATTTTATTTTTTTTACCAGAGTACTGCTCAGCTCTGGCTTATGGTGGTGTGGGGGATTGAACCTGGGACTATGGAGCCTCAGGCATGTGAGTCTTTTTGCATAACTGTTATGCTATCTACCCCTGACTGTTGCTTTATAGTAGAATAAACATAATTTTTTTCTCCAGAAGGAATAACAAGAAAAGAGAAGATGTTAGACTGACATAATAGGACAGTGAATCAGCAATCTGCTAATACTGAGTTTCTTTTTCAGGTTCTGATACCATCTTTTGTAGAATTTATTATACCATCATTTTGTTTATTACACTATAATTTTTTTTTTTATTTAAGAAAGGATTAATTAACAAAACAATAGGGTAGGAGAGGTACAATTGCTCACAATTCCCACCATCCAATCTCCATATCCCACCCCCTCTCCTGATAGCTTTCCCATTCTCTATCCCTCTGGGAGCATGGACCCAGTGTCATTGTGGGTTGCAGAAGGTAGAAGGTCTGGCTTCTGTAATTGCTTCCCCACTGAACATGGGCGTTGACTGGTCGGTCCATACTCCCAGTCTGCCTCTCTCTTTCCCTAGTAGGGTGGGTCTCTGGGGAAGCGGAGGTCCAGGACACATTGGTGGGGTCTTCAGTCTAGGGAAGCCTGGCTGGCATCCTGATGACATCTGGAACCTGGTGACTGAAAAGAAAGTTAACATACGAAGCCAAACAAATTGTTGAGCAATCATGGACCCAAAGCTTGGAATAGTGAAGAGGAAGTGTTAGGGGGGTACTCACTGCAAACTCTAGTGTACTTCTGCTTTCAGGTATATATTTTGCAGTAGTTTACGGATACGTGTGAACATATGCTCTCTCTCACAGAAAATGGTGTATATCTAGGTTTAGGGACTTTGTTAGAATGTGAACCACCTGAGATGGAATTAGAGTATACTATGAAAGGAAAGGTCTCACCCGAGTAATGAAGCTGAAGGGTTGTCATTCCACACCTGAAGTCTCTGGACACAGTCTGAAGTGAAGCATGTTAAGGTGGCAATTATTGCGTTGGTTACGTTGTGATCGGCAGATGCAATATTATTTGATATGGATTGGGAGAGGCATACGGGAAAGTGGGCCCTATCCTAAGGTTCCAGGACTGGGGGGAAGTAGAGGCTCTATAGTGGAGATGTGAGGTTCCTGCTGTCTTAGGGTTCAAAAAGACAATCAATAGTTAATGTTATCATCACATTATTTGGTAATTGGGTTAACTTTGAAAAGTCCTTTTGTTATGGTTTGCTGTACAGTATCCAGTATCTTGAATATAGCTGTGCTATTGGTTGCTTCTGATCTACTTGGTCTAGGCTTTTGAGAGAGTCTGCATATCAATTACACAGCCTATATATTAAAAAGATTCAGTTTGTGTTTTGAAAAACTTCGAGACATACAATTAATTTTCCCCCTCTCGTATTAATTAACTCGTGATTTATATGACTACATTTTACTAGGAGTGTACATAAACACCATTCCCACCACCAAAAGACTGTGACCCATCCCTCCCACCCACTGTCCCAGGAAGCTGCATGTCTACCCCTCACCACAGGGTTTTTACTTTGGTGCCCTACTTACAATTTGGTCAGGTCCTGCTTTTAGTTTCCCTTTCAGATCTTCTTACTCAACTTCTGTTGATGAGTGGGATCATCCCATACTCATCTACACTATAAATTTTAACTTGCTTGAATAGTCCTTAAAATGAGGGACACTGATTTATAATAATTATATTATTTTTATTCCATGACAGCTAATCCTATACTTAGTATATAACAATAGATAAATGTTTGATAAAGGACTGAAAATAGAATTTCATGCAATATCAGTTATTTTAGTAGAATAATTTTCAAAATCTTAGGAGCAAGGAGTTAAGATTGTCTCCTGCATATTTAACTGTCTCTTGGGGATAGCCTTAGGCTGTGGGAGATGGAACAATCTGCTTTAGCTGATTTTTTAAATAACATGGCCAGCTTTCTTCCAAATGTATTTTGATTCCATCCTATAACATACTTACCTATGATCCTTGGCATTCTTCCTGCACCTTATAACAAATCCTCATGGATCAAATACCTTCTATGCAGGATATATGCCAAGAAGAAGTCTGAGAACTCCATCACTCACTTTTTAGAAAAAGGAATTTTGCAGACTTTAAAAGGGACTATAGAATGTTTTAATGTTGTTTCTGTTTTTTTTTTTTCCTGGAGTTATTTTTTAACCTTTTGGTGGTGTATCTAAACTCTATTGTTACCAATGTCTTTTATCTGTAAAATGGATTTAATTCTATTCTTGTAAAACCTTTAGAAATATCTGTCAGGGAGGCCCACAGGGCCACACAATGCTTAAGAGTAATGTTAAAGATTTAAAAGAGATTTATTTGACCCCAAGGCCAAATGACATAGTCTCCAAATGTGATAAATTGACCAAATATATAAACAAATAAATAAATAAACATAAATGCCTTTGAGAAAAGAATTGACCAACAGGCAGTTCTACCGTGGGCACTTGCTTTTACAAGAGCACTTGTTAATCCCACATGTGTTCCACTCAGTCTGGAGTGGAACACTTTATTTGAGGCTATACTCATGAATGCACTCCCTGCAAGGTGATGATCTCATGTATATTGATACTGCTAGTAGGAGATTATTTATTTATTGATTTTTCTTGCAAAACTGTCAGCCTTTGAAGTCAGGAATCGTCTTTTACATGGCTCTTCAGAGAGGACCTGATCCACATAATGTGTTCAGCAAACATTTGGTAAATGAATGAATAAAGAATAATCTGTTTACTGTTGCATCTCTTGCACTAGGTGCCATACTAGCACTTGAGAAACAGTAAATATTTGTTTAGTCCATGAATATATGAATAATTCCTCTGATTGTGGTTTAAGCGGACATTTTTATCTTTAGTACTTGCACATAAGAAGTAATGACGCCACCAGGTTCCAGATGCTACCATAATGCCAACTGGACTTTCCTGGGAGGACAACCCTACCAATGTGTCCTGGAGCCCCGCTTTCCCAGAACCCCACCCCACTAGGGAAAGAGAGACAGGCTGGGAGTTTGGATCAACCTGCCAAAGCCCATGTTCCACCGGGAAGTAATTACAGAAACCAGACCTTCCACTTTCTGCATCTCATAATGATCCTGGATCCATACTCCCAGAGAGTTAAAGAATAGGAAAACTATCAGGGGAGGGGATGGGATATGGCATTCTAGTGGTGGAAATTGTGTGGAGTCGTATCCCTCTTATTCTATGGTTTTTGTCAGTGTTTCCTTTTTATAAATATAAATAAAAAAGAAGTAATGATGTCAATGTCTTTTCAGTTATTAGAATAACACTTTGTCATTTGAAAAAAAAATAGTTGCATCATAATTTACCTCAGTGATAAAGGTGCTAGGCTGCAGATGAAGGGAGAGAGATGAATGACTAGGTAAAGAGAGGAGGAAAAATAATAGATGCACAAATGTGAAACATTCTATTCCATCCATCCATCCATTCATCCATCCACCCATCCATCCAAGACACTTCCTTTAGCTATTGACATTTGTTTATTAGTGTGAAAAAATTTCAAATCTCTGTTGATTTATTGTATCTGATCCAGAGTTTGTACTCTTCTCTTTTTTTTTTTTAATTTTTTATTTAAGAAAGGATTAATGAACAAAAACATAAGGTAGGAGGGATACAACTCCACACAATTCCCACCACCCAATCTCCATAACCCACCCCCTCCCATGATAGCTTTCCCATTCTCTAGCCCTCTGGGAGCATGGACCCAGGGTCATTGAGGGTTGCAGAAGGTAGAAGGTCTGGCTTCTGTAATTGCTTCCCCGCTGAACATGGGCTTTGACTGCTCAGTCCATACTCCCAGTCTGCCTCTCTCTTTCCCTAGTAAGGTGTGTCTCTGGGGAAGCAGAGCTCCAGGACACATTGGTGGGGTCTTCAATCCAGGGAAGCCTGGCCAGCATCCTGGTGGCATCTGGAACCTGGTGATTGAAAAAAGAGTTAACATACGAAGCCAAACAATTTGTTGAGCAATCATGGATCCCAAGCTTGGAATAGTGGAGAGGAAGTGTTAGGGAGGTACTCACTGCAAACTCTAATGTACTTCTGCTTTCAGGTATATATTTTGCAGTAGTTTATGGATACGTGTGAACATATGCTCTCTCTCACAGAAACTGGTGTATATCTAGGTTATGGGACTTTGTTAGAAAGTGAACCACCTGAGATGAAATTAGAGTGTACTATAAAAGGAAAGGTCTCACCCGAGTAATGAAGCCGAAGGGTTGTCATTCCACATGTGAAGTCTCTGGACACAGTCTGAGGTGAAGCATGTTGAGGTGGCAATCATTGCATTGGCTAGGTTGTGATCGGCAGATGCAATATTATTTGGTATGGATTGGGAGACGCATACGGGAAAGTGGGCCCTGTCCAAGGGTTCCAGGACTGGGGGAAGTAGGGGCTCTATAGTGGAGATGTGAGGTTCCTGCTGTCTTAGGGTTCAAAAAGACAATCGATAGTTAATGTTATCATCACATTATTTGGTAATTGGGTTAACTTTGAAAAGTCCTTTTGTTATGGTTTGCTGTACAGTATCCAGTATCTTGTATATAGCTGTGCTATAGGATGCTTCTAATCTACTTGGTCTAGGCTTTTGAGAGAGTCCGCATATCAAATACACAGCCTATATATTAAAAAGATTCAGTTTGTGTTTTGAGAAACTTTGAGAAATACAACTAATTTTCCCCCTCTCATATTAATTAACTACTGATTTATATGTCTATATTTTGCTAGGAGTGTACATAAACACCATTCCCACCACCAAAAGACTGTGACCCATCCCTCCCACCCATTCCTACCCCCCACTGGCCCAGGAAGCTGCATGTCTACCCCTCACCACAGGGTTTTTACTTTGGTGCCCTACTTACAATTTGATCAGGTCCTGCTTTTAGTTTCCCTTTCAGATCTTCTTACTCAACTTCTGTTGATGAGTGGGATCATCCCATACTCATCTTTATCTTTCTGACTTAGCTCACTTAACATAATTCCTTCTAACTCTGTCCAAGATGGGTCAGAGAAGGTGGGTTCATTGTTCTTGATAGCTGCATAGTATTTCATTGTGTATATATACCACAGCTTTCTTAGCCACTCATCTGGTGTTGGGCACCTGGGTTGCTTCCAGGTTTTAGCTATTATGAATTGTGCTGCTTTGAACATAGGAGTACACACCTCTTTTTGGTTGGGTGTTATGGAGTCCTTGGGGTATAACCCCAGGAGAGGAATTACTGGATCATATGGAAGGTCCATGTCTAGCCTTGTGAGAGTTTTCCAGACTGCTCTCCACAGAGGCTGTACCAATTTACATTCCCACCAGCAATGTAAAAGGGTTCCTCTGTCCCCTCATCCTCACTCTGGTTTTCAAAGAACTGTATAGCCTACCCTTGTAATTCTCTTTACTACTCTACTTATAAGCCCTTTCTTCCAGTCAAGTTTGTCTTGAGTTCAGAAACTTCTGTTCATTTCTATTTCCCCTCAGTGACCTCATTGAGCAACCTGCTATGGAAAACTCCATAAAAGATTTTGTTTCTACATCTATTTAATGAACTCAGGAATACCAACCATCCTAGTCTCTCTCTCAACTGAACAAAATCTTATTCATCCTTTAAAGTTCATCTTAAACCCTTTTTAAAATAGCCTCCCTTGACAATCCTAGTCCATAGTTCTTTATTCCTATTTGAGCTAATCACTTACTATTGAATGTTGATACATTTTTAATGCCTATTTTGTTCTCTTAATTGCAATGTCTTCTGTAAGGAGAAAGTTCTGTCAAAGCACATGTGTATGTATGTGTTGCATCACTATAAACCATAGGCTAATTGTGCAAATACATCGAACATTTTGACTCTCTTATTATTTTCCAAATTTGTAGCACTTTAGCAATCAGAAAAATTGCCTCTCAGGCAAGTTATTTATCATACTATAATTCTAGTAATCTGTACTGACATTCTTTTTTGCACTTCATGAAAACATGTTTCCCCCCCACCACCACCATTTTCTCCCCTTAACCAGTGTACTGTGATGGAAGGGACTGAAAATGGGACTTCAGAGCCTCTGGTATGAAAAGCTTTAGCATAACCATTATGCTGTCCTCTCACCTCACTTTCTGCCTTTCTTCCCTGTAATATGGTATTGGTAATTGAGCTTAAGTCCCCATGTGCGGCAAGTCTTACACTCTAACAATGAACCACATCACTGACCTCTTCATTTATCTTTTGCCACTTTTTTCTTTTTATTGATTTAATAATGATTGACAAGATTATAGTATATGAGGGATACAATTTCATATAATTCCCACCACCAGAGTTCCATATCCCTTCCCTCCATCAAAAGCTTTCTTATTCTTTATCTTTCTGGGAGTATGGACCCAGGATCATTATGGGGTACAGAAGGTGAAAAGCCTGGTTTATTTAACTGCTTCTCCACTGGACCTGGGTGTTTTCAGGTTGATGCATACTCCCAGCCTGTTTCTATCTTTCCCTAGTGAGGCAGGGCTCTGGAGAGGTGGGGTTCCAGGACACATTGGTGAGGTCATCTGCCACAACTTGGTGGCTGAAAAGAATGAAGATATAAAGCAGAAAAAAGTGTTTAATAGTCAGGAACCTAAAGGTAAAGACAGAGAAGATGAGATTTCGGGCGTTCATGTTGGAAGAAGATAGGAAGTCTATTTTAGGTATATTCTAAGGGGCCCATGCTTTACTGATTTTTGCCTGAGCCAGACAGCTAACATGCAGGTGGGCTAAAGGTATTGTCTGGGGAGATAGTGTCAGAGTTGGAAATAGGACTAGAAAGTTAGATCAGAGCATGGTCCGGGAGGTGGCGCAGTGGATAAAGCGCTGGACTGTCAAGCATGAAGTCCTGAGTTAAATCCCCAGCAGTACATGTACCAGAATGATGCCTGTTTTTTTCTCTCTCTCCTCCTATCTTTATCATGAATGAATAAATAAAATCTTTTTTTTAAAGAAAGTTATATCAGAGCAGAGAATAGCTTCCAAATATTGGAAAAGTATCTAAATACCATTAACTGTAGACCTCATCAATCTGACCTGAGTCCCATGTCTGTCTACTCATATTCGGTACAGGAACCTGTGTAACCTCTGCATCTCTGTAGGTTGGCGCTCACATTCTGTGGTCATAGCTAGGAACGTTCTAGGCTGCACTCATTTCAGGACCAGTCTTCCTAGAGTGGCAGAGTGTGTTGACCCAGCCTTTCTTCAGAGAGTGCAACAGTCCCTACCACTGATGTTCAACAGTGAGGGTGGAAGCTTGACTTTAAGATCATGAGCAGATGGTCTTGATATATGACATGTTGTTGAACCTAAGAACCCATCAATTTAAAAAAACCCACAATATTATTTCACAAATCCCCAAGAAAAGAATAAGTACTACCTATTTTAAATTTATGACACATCATTGATTACAAGATGCATGCCCCCCTTTTCGGTGCTAAATGTGAAAATTGAATTTCTGAAAAAATTAATGAAATGGGGTGGATTCATTATAACAACAGTTGCCTTTGAGTATTCTGTTGTTTTAGAGTCTTCTGAGCTGCTGCAGGCTGGTATTCTCTGGTCTCCTACTCTATTTCTCTCACCTCAGCCTCCTCTGTGGATGGATGTTACCAAACACCCCTGTGCTGAGTTGCAATCTGCTGAGCTTGTGCTTTTCCTTAGACTTTCTGTCCTATGAGTGCAATGGAAAGAAGACCTGGCACTAGCAGAAGTCAAGTAGAGGTGAGTACAGAACGTGAAAATCTCTCTATTTTTGACTTGGCAATCCTTGTTGCTATGTTTTAACATCATGACAAGAAGTTACCACAGAAAACAGACCCTTCCAACTCAGTAGAGGGACGTTTCCAGCCGTATATATTCTTTTATTCAGAGACACTCTAAAATCAAGTTCCTACTTGAGGTTTTGCCCAGTTCTGAGTAGACCCTGTTTGGTAAGAGCTCATCTTGTGCTGTCAACCAAAGTGACTGGTAATCTGAACATTAGGTTTGGGGCTATGAGCAAACTGGTTTCTTTTTTATCCTAGACAGAAGTCAAGGCTAGAGGTGAGCAAAAGGTTCAGAGCTATTTGCAATAAAAAGGCATGATCCCTGCCCTTGTCTGCAGGGTGGGGGGGTAGTCACTCATGTTCTCAAATATCAGTGCCAACTGCAGATATTTTAGCACCTCTTGCCTTCAGATGTCTTGAGTTTCAGACAGAGAGGTAACCAGACACTTCACATTTGCTACAGTAATGCTGCTTCAGGCGCTGATCCTTGACCTTACAAGTCACCTGTTTCTCTTGAGATATTGTAACCCTGTGGGGCAAGACATCTTCTATCCAGATTTTGCAAACAATACTGGGAATAATGTGGTTTTGATGTCGTGTCGTCATTTAGTGTGACTTTTTTGGGTAGCTTTAGATAGCAAAGTAAGTCATTCTGTGATGGCTATAGGGTTGTCTTAACTTCTTTTATTCACATACTAAATTTAGAGACTCCTGATCTCTGAATAGTTATATAATCTCCCCATAGCTTTTCGTTCTACAGCATATGTTGCTGTTATCTAAGTACTTAAAAGTACAAGTTTTCCAGCAGTTTCCCACTACTGATCCTTCCCACTCCATTAATAAGCTGAAACTTTAACAGCGCACTGCTCAGCTCTGGTGTTGTTAGGGACTGAACAGGGAAACTTTGGTTCCTCAGGCATCAAAGCCTTTAACATAACCATTATGTTACCCTCCCCACCCCGTCCCAATAAGCCCAAACTCTTTTTTAAAAAATATTTATTTATTCCCTTTTGTTGCCCTTGTTTTATTGTTGTTGTTGTTATTGATATCGTTGGATAGGAAAGAGAGAAATGGAGAGAAGAAGGGAAGACAGAGAGGGGGAGAAAAAGACACCTGCAGACCTGCTTCACCACCTGTGAAGCAACTTCCCTGTAGGTGAGGAGCTGGGGGGCTTGAACCAGGATCCTTAGGCTGGTCCTTGTGCTTTGCACCACCTGTGCTTTGCCAGTTCAGGGAGCCAGTTGCCGGTTTAGCTTCACTGACGGGAGACAGACGACCAGGGACTCATGGCTGAGCTGGGAACACAGTTCAATCTTTATTGACGAGCAGGGATGCAGTTCAACAATCTAATCTCTTCTAATCTCTTTTCATTAGAAATCTCTGTCTATTATGTCTCCTGAGGTGGAAGTGTCAGGAAGAGGAAGCACGTAGGATAGGGGGTGGGGAGAAGGAAAATAGCTAGGGAACTAGTGGGGATTAAACCAATGAAAACAATGATGATGTAAATAGACCACAGCCTCAAGCAATGCAACAAAAGGGGTCTTAGAAGCAGAATTTAGAAGCATACCAACAGCACTTAACCCGCTGCGCTACCACCCAACTCCCAAGCCCAAACTCTTTTTTTTTTTTTAATTTAAGAAAGGATTAATTAACAAAACCATAGGGTAGGAGGGGTACAATTACTCACAATTCCCACCACCCAATCTCCATATCCCACCCCCTCCCCTGATAGCTTTCCCATTCTCTATCCCTCTGGGAGCATGGACCCAGGGTCATTGTGGGTTGCAGAAGGTAGAAGGTATGGCTTCTGTAATTGCTTCCCCACTGAACATGGGCGTTGACTGGTCGGTCCATACTCCCAGTCTGCCTCTCTCTTTCCCTAGTAGGATGGGTCTCTGGGGAAGTGGAGGTCCAGGACACATTGGTGGGGTCTTCAGTCCAGGGAAGCCTGGCTGGCATCCTGATGACATCTGGAACCTGGTGACTGAAAAGAGAGTTAACATACGAAGCCAAACAAATTGTTGAGCAATCATGGACCCAAAGCTTGGAATAGTGAAGAGGAAGTGTTAGGGGGGTACTCACTGCAAACTCTAGTGTACTTCTGCTTTCAGGTATATATTTCGCAGTAGTTTACGGATACATGTGAACATATGTTCTCTCTCACAGAACCTGATGTATATCTAGGTTTTGGGACTTTGTTAGAAAGTGAACCACCTGAGATGGAATTAGAGTATACTATGAAAGGAAAGATCTCACCTGAGTAATGAAGCCGAAGGGTTGTCATTCCACACCTGAAGTCTCTGGACACAGTCTGAAGTGAAGCATGTTAAGGTGGCAATTATTGCGTTGGTTAGGTTGTGATCGGCAGATGCAATATTATTTGATATGGATTGGGAGAGGCATACGGGAAAGTGGGCCCTATCCTAAGGTTCCAGGACTGGGGGAAGTAGAGGCTCTATAGTGGAGATGTGAGGTTCCTGCTGTCTTAGGGTTCAAAAAGACAATCAATAGTTAATGTTATCATCACATTATTTGGTAATTGGGTTAACTTTGAAAAGTCCTTTTGTTATGGTTTGCTGTACAGTATCCAGTATCTTGTATATAGCTGTGCTATTGGTTGCTTCTGATCTACTTGGTCTAGGCTTTTGAGAGAGTCTGCATATCAATTACACAGCCTATATATTAAAAAGATTCAGTTTGTGTTTTGAAAAACTTCGAGACATACAATTAATTTTCCCCCTCTCATATTAATTAACTCGTGATTTATATGACTACATTTTACTAGGAGTGTACATAAACACCATTCCCACCACCAAAAGACTGTGACCCATCCCTCCCACCCACTCCCACCCCCCACTGTCCCAGGAAGCTGCATGTCTACCCCTCACCACAGGGTTTTTACTTTGGTGCCCTACTTACAGTTTGGTCAGGTCCTGCTTTTAGTTTCCCTTTCAAATCTTCTTACTCAACTTCTGTTGATGAGTGGGATCATCCCATACTCATCTTTATCTTTCTGACTTAGCTCACTTAACATAATTCCTTCTAGCTCTGTCCAAGATGGGTCAGAGAAGGTGGGTTCATTGTTCTTGATAGCTGCATAGTATTCCATTGTGTATATATACCACAGCTTTCTCAGCCACTCATCTGGTGTTGGGCACCTGGGTTGCTTCCAGGTTTTAGCTATTATGAATTGTGCTGCTTTGAACATAGGAGTACACACCTCTTTTTGGTTGGGTGTTATGGAGTCCTTGGGGTATAACCCCAGGAGAGGAATTACTGGATCATATGGAAGGTCCATGTCTAGCCTTCTGAGAGTTTTCCAGACTGCTCTCCACAGAGGCTGTACCAATGTAAAAGGGTTCCTCTGTCCCCACAACCTCTCCAGCATTTGTTGCTGCTGTCCTTTTTGATGTATGCCATTCTTACAGGAGTGAGGTGGTATCTCAATGTTGTCTTAATTTGCATTTCTCTGACAATCAGTGACCTAGAGCAGTTTTTCATATGTTTGTTAGCCTTTTGGATCTCCTCTGTAGTGAATGTTTTGTTCATATCCTCTGCCCATTTTTGGATGGGGGCATTTGCTTTTTTGGTGCTAAGTTTGCTGAGCTCTTTATATATTTTGGTGATTAGTTTCTTGTCTGATGTATGGCATGTGAAGATCTTCTCCCATTCTGTGAGCTAAGCCCAAACTCTTCACCATAATAATCATGTTGTAAGGGTAAGAACTCTTGGGTCAAAGTCAAAATAGAAAAGGGAAGTTAAAGACTTCTATAAAGATCAAGAATAGACGCGGAATTTAGGCATAGGTGGACTCAGAGGCTCAGAAATACCTTCAAGGGCTCTGTCTCTTCTGAACTCCTGGCTCCTAGTCCCTCATTTCATTCCTTCATTCTGTATCCATGTTTTTTCCAGGTAACATGTTAGGTGGTTGCCAACATCCAAAATGTCTACCTTGGAACCTGCGAGGAGAGAGGCACTGCTTTCTTCTGCTATTGATACGTGAATCTAAGGAAGCCTTAGCTGACTTTACTTGGCTCTTGCATCCGCTTCTGGATCAGACATTGATATCAGCTCTGATTAGCTTTTCCTGACTCTGTGCCTACCTCCTTAACTATGGATATCTGGACAGAGAAGACAGAACCATTGGGACCATCAACAGTAGAGGAAAAATAACTATCTGGAGGCATCACAGCTGGAGGATATACAAAAATATCAGATGTTTTCCATAAAGTATTTGATCATCTTGGTTCCTTTTAGTGTTCAGTTCCTTCTGTGACATCTCATAAACTCTTATCCACAGACCAAAGTGGACTATTTTATTTGATGAAAACCTGCCCTTCATCAGAACACTCTATTTTCTTTATATCCAGTGTTCTTTGAAATATATTTTCTCTCTTAAATTTGTTAAAAAATTTCTTTAACCATGAGGAGGAGGAGGTGCAGTGTTCTCTCCTAAAAAATAATAATAAAAAAATTAAAAAATTCTTTAAACCTTTGTGAAAATGCTCTTTCCATAGTTGGGGCAGTAGCGGAGTTGGTATAATGCTGATATTATGAGTGAAGCTCATTAATATGATTCCTGTGACTACACATGCTGGATGCTTTTATGACATAAATTACTATTTTCAAAATGCCTTTTCTTCAGAATTCTTCCTTATGGGGGCCAGGTGGTAGTGCAGCGGGTTAAGTGCACATGGTGTAAAGTGCAAGGACTGGCATAAGGATCCTGGTTCAAGCCCCCAACTCCCCACCTGGAGGGAGGGGTCCTCTTCACAAGCAGTGAAGCAGGTCTGCAGGTGTCTTTCTTTCTCTCCTCTCTCTCTGTCTTCCCCACCTCTCTCGATTTCTCTCTGTCCTATCCAACAACAACAATAGCTATAACAACAATGACAATTACAACAACAAGGGCAACAAAAATGGGAAAAATGGCCTCTAGGAGCAGTGGATTCAGAGTGCAGGCAACGATAACCCTGGAGGCAAAAAAAAAAAAAGAAAAAGAAAAGAAAAACCTCTTCTTTATACTTTGAGTTCTGCTTTGTAGTCAAAATATTTGGCTCATAGCACTTTTATAGAATTTATTTATACTTTGGTCCCCTTGGAGTGAGTTGCTTACATATTTTCCTCAGAAATTAACTTAATCTGTTAGTATTCTTCCAGTGTTACAAAAGAGTCGCAACAGAAATCTACCAAAATATGCTCACGTTTGGTAGATTCACATAGGAATTTGAGTACAAACATGGCATGTATGTGTGTGTGCATATGTGTGTGTGTGTGTGTGTGTGTGTGTGTGTGTGTGGTGTGTTTTAAACCAGAGCACTGCTCAACTCTTGCCTTAAGGTGGTGCTGGGGATTGAATCTGGGACTTCTGGAGCAAGAGAGTCATTTGCATAACCATTATCTATCTTCCCAACATTGTTAGGACTCCTACTGATGTACACAAGGATTTGTGTATACTCCCAGCAGTGCTCCGAAAATCACACTAACTTAGTGATAAGCATATTGTATTATCTGATAACTTTTCTATCTCTGCATTATGGAGGTGATTAGTTGAGAATAAAATTATGAGGAAAATCTACCCCAAACAAGCCAACATACAAATGAATGAACATAATGAGTTAGAATGCAAACTTTAGTCTGAAGTCAGGTTTCGTTTGTTAGCTCTGTGATCTTGGACAAGTTAACTAATGTCTCTGAGTCTCAGCTTCTTTGTAAAATAGGCATAGTGAACTAGTGGAGTGTGTATACAGTAGAATGTTTATGAAAACAAAACCAAAATCATGCATGTAGGACAACTAATGTAGTACTTGACTTTTAACTGATGCTTCCCCACCCCATAGTCTACAGAGCTATAACATGAACAAGGACTTAATTTTTATTCAAGCAAGTCACATTGGGTAGGTTCTTACTGGGGATTCACTAAAGAGTACTTTTTAATTATAGTCATCTGACCAATTAGCATCACTACCTCATGACAAGAGTAATGAATATACTGTGAGGACAGAATGTGTTGATGACCAGTCATCTCTTTTGTGATTAGCAATGGCAGCATTAGCAGCAGGGATAATGATATGTTTTCATCTCCACCACAACTGAAATGTATGATTTGTCTGGAAGAGAGAGGGAAGGCAGAAGCTCCCTTTGTCCCGATAACAGTTTTTGTGAAATATCCCTAAATTCCAATTGATTGGGTCTGAGGAATGGTTTAGTTTTTATTTGTTTTCTCTTCTTTTATTTTGGGTCAGGGTGTAAATCCAACCTCACCTAAGCTGCAGGCATTGCGACTAGGGGGAGCATAGGTGTTCACATGGTATTTGGGATACCATTAATAGAAGGAGGAAGAATAGAGGCTGGATATGGAAAATAAATAGCGTTGGGGTTAGGTGGTGGCACACCTGGTTAGGCGCACACACTACAGTGTGTAAAAACCCAGGTTCTAGCACCTGGTCCCCACCTCCAACCTCCAGGGGGAAAGCTTCATGAGTGGCGAAATAAAGTTGTAGGTGTCTTTCTGTCTCTTTCCCTCTCTATCTCCCACTCCCCCTCAATTTTTCTCTGTCTTTATCCAGTAAGTAAAATAAAAAAAAAGACTTTGAAAGAGAAAGAAATATACCCTCTGTGCTGTTTTACTAGGACTTAAGCTCTTTGACAAAATAAGAAGTCCATCAATGTTTATTTTTTTACTTTTTAATTTACTTTAAAATGTTTATTAGTGAATTTAATTGTGGTTTGCAAGATCATAGTTTCACACCACTACCAAATTCTGTCCCCACTGTCTCTGTTCCCAACAATAGTCACCATGGTTTACTGAAAGTCTTAGAGACAGATTGGTTATGTTTTTCTTTTTTCCTTTTTTCGGTCATTTTTTTTTTTCTCCAGGGTTATTGCTGGGACTTGGTGCCTGCACTATGAATCCACTGCTGTTGGAGGCTATTTTTCCCCTTTTGTCCCCCCCCCCCCCCCGTTGTTCATCGTTGTTGTTATCATTGCTGTTGCTGTTGCTGGATAGGACAGAGAAAAATGGAGAGAGGAGGGGAAGACAGAGAGGGGAAGAGAAAGATAGACACCTGCAGACCTGCTTCACCGCCTGTGAAGAAACCCCCCTGCAGGTGGGGACCTGGGGGTTCGAGCTAGGATCCTTATGCCTTTGGCCATATGTGTTTAACCTGCTGCGCTACGGCCCAGCCCCAGCTATTTTTTCCTTTATTGAGGGATTAATGATTTATAGTTAACAGTAAAATACAGTAGCTTGTACATGTATAACATTTTTCAGTTTTCCACATAATAATTCAACCCCTTCTAGGTCCTCCTCTGCCATCATGTTCCAGGACCTGAGTCCTCCCTCCACCCCAGCATCTTTTACTTTGGCAATACATGATAAAAAAAAAAAGGCTATTTTTTTCTTTGCAAGTTCATGTGTTTCAATTCTCTATATATCATATATGGGAAAAAAAATTTTCTAGTAGTTGTCTTTGGCCTCCTTACTTACTTCACTAAACATAATCTCCACCTGAAAGACACAGTAGTATCTTTTTAGTTTCAGAGTAGTACACTATGGAGTATATATCTCTTGACTTCTTTATCTTGTCACCTGTTGATGGGCATTTAGGTTTGTCTCTGTATTTTTGCTATTGTGAACAATGCAGTTATGAACCTGGGTATGCACAGTTCCCTTCAAATTAGTATTTTCACGTCTTTTGGAAAATTGCCTAAACATGGTATTTTTGGTTCATAAGGTGTTTTCATTTTATATGTTTAAGGATTCTTCATAGTCCTTTACAATGGAGCTGCACTAATATAACACCCATCAATTGTGCTGCTTTCAATCATGACAGACACTGTAGAGGGTTGTGCTTGCTCATTGGAGGAAACTTCTGGCTCTTCCTTGAGCTGTTTCCCTTTAAATTCTAGAAGCATTTGAAATTATTCATGAATTTCACATTTTGTCCCTACATTTAAGGCATTTTTAAAAAACAATTATTATTATTTTTTTGAAGATAGATCTCTTTTTTTTTTACTGGGGAAATAATGTTTTACACTCAACAGTAAGTACAATAGTTTGTACATGCATAACATTCTCCGGTTTCCCATATAACAATACAACCCCCACCAGGTCCTCTGAATCCTTCTTGGACCTGTATTCTCCCCACCCACCCAACCCAGAGTCTTTTACTTTGGTTCAATACGCCAATTTCATTTCAGGTTCCACTTCTGTTTTCTTTTCTGATCTTGTTTTTCAGCTTCTGCCTGAGAGTGAGATCATCTCATATTCATCCTTCTGTTTCTGACTTATTTCACTCAACATGATTTTTTCAAGGTCCATCCAAGATCGGCTGAAAATGGTGAAGTCACCATTTTTTACAGTGGAGTAGTATTCCATTGTATATCTACACCACAACTTGCTCAGCCACTCATCTATTGTTGGACACCTGGGTTGCTTCCAGGTTTTGGCTATTACAAATTGTGTTGCTAAGAACGTATGTGTACACAGATCTTTTTGGATGGATATGCTGGTTTCCTTAGGATATATCCCCAGGAGAGGAATCACAGAATCATAGGGTTGGTCCATTTCTAGACTTCTGAGAGTTCTCCAGACTGTTCTCCACAGAGGTTGGACCAATTTACTTTTCCACCAGCAATGTAGGAGGGTTCCTTTGACACCACACCCTCTCCAGAATTTGCTGCTGTTACCTTTTCTGATGTGTTACATTCTCACAGGAGTGAAGTGGTATTGCGTTGTTGTCTTTATTTGCATTTCTCTGACAATCAGAGACTTGGAGCATTTTTTCATGTGTTTCTCGGCCTTTTGGATCTCTTCTGTGGTGAATATTCTGTCCATGTCCTCCCCCCATTTTTGGATGGGGTTATTTGGTGTCTTGTTGTTGAGTTTGTCAAGCTCTTTATATATTTTGGTTACTAAAATCTTGTCTGATGTGGCATGTAAAGATCTTCTCCCATTCTGTGAGGGGTCTCTTGGTTTGGGTAGTGGTTTCTTTTGCTGTGCAAAAGCTTTTTAATTTGATGTAGTCCCATAGGTTTATACTTGCCTTAGTCTTCTTTGTAATTGGATTCGTTTCATTGAAGATGTCTTTAAAATTTATATGGAAAAGAGTTCTGCCAATATTTTCTTCTAAGTATCTGATAGTTTGTGGTCTAACATCCAAGTCCTTGATCCACTTGGAATTTACTTTTGTATTTGGTGAAATACAGTGATTCAGTTTCATTCTTCTGCATGTTTCAACCCATTGTTTCCAACAACACCATTTGTTGAAGAGACTCTGCTTTCCCCATTTAATAGTCTGAGCCCCTTTGTCAAAGATTAGATGTCCATAGGTGTGGGGGCTCACTTCTGGGCTCTCAAGTCTATTCCACTGGTCAGTATGTCTATTCATGTCCCAGTACCAAGCAGTTTTGATGACAATGGCCCTATAATACAATTTGAGATCTGGGAGTATGATGCCTCCGGTTCTGTTATTTTTTCTCAAGATTGTTTTGGCAATTCTAGGTCTTTTCTGGTTCCAGATAAACATTTGTAGCATTTGTTCTATTCTCCTAAAAATGTGCTTGGCATCTTGATGGTGATAGCATTAAATTTGTATATGGCTTTGGGTAGTATATTCATTTTGATGATGTTAATTCTACCAATCCATGAACATGGAATATCTTTCCACTTCTTTGTGTCATTTTCAATTTCCTTGAGTAGTGACTCATAATTTTCAGTATACAAGTCTTTCACTTCTTTGGTTGGGTTTACTCCTAGATATTTTATTGTTTTAGTTGCTATAGTAAAAGGAATTGATTTCTGAATTTCAATTTCTTCTAGCTTAGTGTTTGCGTAGAGGAATGCCACTGACTTTTGAATGTTAATTTTGTAGCCTGACACCTTACTGTATTTCCTGATGATTTCCAAAAGCTTCTTGCTGGATTCCTTAGGTTTTTCTGTGTATACTATCATGTCATCTGCAAATAGGGAGAGTTTGACTTCTTCTCTTCCAATCTGTCTCCCTTGAATTCCTTGCTCCTGCCTGATTGCTATGGCAAGAACTTCCAACACTATGTTGAATAGTAATGGTGATAGTGGGCAGCCCTGTCTAGTACCTGATCTGAGGGGAAATGCTTCCAGTTCTTCACCATTGAGTATGATGTTGGCTGTAGGTTTGCTATATATAGACTCCACTATCTTCAGGAATTTTCCATCTATTCCCATTTTTGTAGGGTTTTAATCATAAATGGATGTTGTATTTTGTCAAAGGCTTTCTCTGCATCTATTGATATGACCATGTGGTTTTTAGTCTTGCTTTTGTTGATGTGGTGGATTACATTGATAGATTTACATATATTAAACCAACCTTGCATGCCTGGGATAAACCCCACTTGGTCATGATGAACAATCTTTTTAATATACTGCCATATCCAGTTGGCTAGAATTTTGTTCATCAGAGATATTGATCTGTAGTTTTCTTTTTTGGTTGTGTCCCTGTCTGCTTTTGGTATCAGAGTGATGTTGGCTTCATAGAAGCTGGCAGGGAGTATTCCAGTGTCTTCAATCTTCTGGAAGACTTTTAAAAGTAGAGGTATTAGTTCTTCTTTGAAGGTTTTGTAGAATTCATTTGTAAAACCATCTGGTCCAGGACTTTTATTTTGGGGGAGATTTTTGATAACTATTTCAATTTCATTAGCTGTGATGGGCCTGTTCATGTTATCCACTTCCTCTTTACTTAGTTTTGAAAGTTGGTAGGTATGTAGGAAATCGTCCATTTCTTCTAGGTTCTCTAGCTTGGTGGCATATAGTTGTTCATAGAATTCTCGCATGATATGTTGAATTTCTGCAGTGTCTGTTGTGATATCTCCTCTTTCATTTATGATCTGATTTATTTGGGTCTTCTCCCTTTTTTGTTTTGTGAGTCTGGCTAAAGGTTTGTCGATTTTGTCAATTTTATTCACTCTTTTGAAGAACCAACATTTACGTTCGTTAACCTTTTGTATGGTTTTCTTATTCTCAATGTTATTTATTTCTGCCCTAACTTTAGTGATTTCTGTCCTTCTGGTTGCTTTAGGGTTCCTTTGTTTTTCTTCTTCTAAGTCTTTAAGATGTGCAATAAGGCTGTTTATTTGTGCTTTTTCTTGTTTCCTAATGTGTGCTTGTATATCTATGAACTTCCCTCTCAGTACTGCCTTAGCTGCGTCCCAAATATTTTGATAGCTTGTGTCTTTATTTTCATTGAAGTCTCGAAACATTTTGATTTCTTCCTCTATTTCCTCTTTGATCCAGAGGTTGTTAAGAAGTGTACTGTTGACCTTCCACATTTTGGGACTATTACTAATCTTTTGTTGATTGTTAAGTGTTAGTTTGGTTCCACTGTGGTCTGAGAAGATTCTTGGGGTGATGTCAATGCTCTTGAATTTGCTGATGCTGTCTTTGTGGCCTAACATATGGTCTATCCTTGAGAATGACCCATGTGGATTTGAGTAAAATGTGTATTCCAGTTTCTTGGGATGAATGACTTTGAAAATGTCCAGTA
Organism: Erinaceus europaeus; assembly: GCF_950295315.1. NCBI lineage: Eukaryota > Metazoa > Chordata > Mammalia > Eulipotyphla > Erinaceidae > Erinaceus > Erinaceus europaeus. The sequence goes on from NC_080169.1 coordinate 25,897,096, forward strand.
GTTCTAGTTTATCTGTCTCTTCATTTAGCTCCCTTATGTCTTTATTGATTTTCTGCCTGGATGATCTGTCAAGTTGAGAGAGTGGGGTGTTGAAGTCCCCTACTATGCCTGTGTTGCTTTTAATAAATTGCTTTAGCTCTTTCAGTAGACGTTTGATGTATTTATATGGCTTCTCATTGGGTGCATAGATGTTAATAATTATTAAGTCCTCTTGATTGACTGATCCTCTGAGCATTAAGTAGTGTCCATCCCTATCTTTTTTAATCTTATCTATTTTAAAGTCTATCGTGTCAGATATGAGAATAGCTGTTCCTGCCTTTTTTGTGTGGGCCATTGGCTTGTATGATAGTTTTCCATCCTTTCATTTTAAGTCTGTGTTTGTCTTGTTGAGTTAGGTGGGTTTCCTGTAGACAGCATATTGTTGGGTTGTATTTCATGATCCATCTTCCTACTCTGTGTCTTTTAGTAGGTGAATTCAGGCCATTGACATTTATTGATATCAAAGATTGAAGATATTTTAACTCCATTCTTATAGAGTTTTAGAGTGTTCTGATATATGACCTATTTATGATGGTCTGACTGTTTATAGTAGACTTTTCAGAACTTCTTTCAGGACAGGCTTGGTGATAGTTGATTCCTTCAACTCTTGCTTGTCTGAGAAGGTTTTGATGACTCCATCTAGTCTGACTGACAGTCTATCAGGATACAGTAGTCTTGGTTGAAAGCCTTTCTCATTGAGCACTCGATAGATATCTTGCCATTCTCTTTTGGCCTGTAGAGTTTGTGTGGAAAAGTCTGCTGCTAATCTTATGGGATTTCCTCTATAGGTGACTCTTTGTTTTTCTCTTGCAGCCTTCAGGATCCTTTCTTTATCCTTATTCCTTTGCATTCTAAATATGATGTGTTTTGGTGTCTTTAAGTCTGGGTTAATTCTGTTTGGGACCCTCTGGGCTTCTTGAACCTTTATGTGTTTGATGTTGTCTAGACTAGAGAAGTTTTCAGCTATTATGGCCTGAAGAATGCTTTCTTCCTCTCCCTCTTTCTTCCTCTGGTAAGCCAATAATGCGTATATTGTTTCTTTTGAAGTCATCCCATAGGTCTCTGTTGTTGTTTTCAGCATCTCTTAGTCTCTTTTTGAGATCTCTTACTTCTTTTTTAGTTGTCTCTTATTCATCCTCGATCTTGCTAGTCCTGTCTTCAGCCTCATTGATTCTATTCTCTCTGCCCTCTACTGTTTTCTGGAGTTCATCTATTTTGTTACCCTGTTCTGATACTGTTTTAGCTTGTTCAGCTAGTTGTGTTCTTAGCTCAGCTATTTCAGCTTTCAGCTCTCTAATAACCTTGAGATAGTTAGTGTTTTCTTCCAGAGTCTCATTTGTTGTTCCTGTGTTTCTGATTACAATTCTTTCAAACTCTTTACTCACTCCTGTGATTATTTCCTTAGCTAATGTTTGGATGTTGAACTCCTTATTTTGTGCTTCTCCCTTTGGGGGGCTTTTAGCTGCACTCTTGTCCTGGTTTGTTTCTCCAATATTTCTTCTTGTTGGTTTACCTATTTTATATATTATGTTATGAGTTCCCTCTCTTAGTACTTTTCAAATTACTGATCACTATTTCCTGGGTTGTCTAAGTAAGGTAATTAAAGGGTTCACAGTAGTGGAAGTTAACAGATGTTTCAATAGTATTTTAATGTCTGAGTTGGAGCTCAGTGATTTAAAAGCCTCTTTTTTTTTTTTTTCTCTGTAGGCTATGGGAGCCTGAGGGCTTCTAAACTATAAGTAGGCTTCTTAGCTTAATCACTGACTCCTGACCAAGTGATAAGGCAGGGTGTGGAAGAGATAGTCCAGTGGTTATGCAAAGAGACTTTCATAGCCTGACAGCTATGCCACCGAGGTATAGGTCTTCTTCTGAGTTTCCTGGTTAGATCTCTGTCCCCCGGTGTCCCTCCCTGCTGCTGCTCCAGATTCTGAGGGCAGTAGCAATGGAGACTCAGAGTTGCACTTGGTGAGTCTCCGGGGAGTCCTCTCCTCCCTTCAGCTGTCCCCTTGGAGGTGGTATCTCAACTGATAAACCGCCGGACTGTTACCAGCCTCTTAGGGTCTCCCTAGGCTCCTCTCTGTCACCAGCAATGTGTGTTTGCACTCACCTGTGATTTGACGGGTTCCTGTAGTCATTCTAGTCCTGTCTTGTTGTGGTCCCAGGTGGTCTTCTTTGGTATTCCTAGTTGATCCGCAGAAGAAAAAAACAATTATTTTTTAGGACTATATATATCAGTGTCATAGGATACCAAAGGTTACTCAAAGACACAAGTTTTTTGTCTGAGAGAGCTCAGAGGTGACTTCAACAAAGTGTACTGCTACAGAAGGGAGAGCAAGTAGTAAAGCTTAAAACTACAAGCCCTTAGTCCTTTTTTTCACATGCCTTAAAATACATCAAAATTCCAAATTCTCAAAAGGCCAATTCAAGCAGGAAAGAGGACAAACAACAAGGATGTGAATAAATAGTTTAGGCTAATAGTAAGCAGTAATTATGTCCTATACATTCCAGATCTAATCTCAATATCTTTATGACTACTGTGCTCAGTGATACTATGTAATCCTTACAAATTAGGAAGTCAATGGACCTTTGTCTAAGACTTTTGCTTTCTTGTTCTAGGCTGGTCTGAGGAATCACAGACAATGTACCGAATACAGATCCTTTAGGTTCTGCGCTATATACTAAGCCTGAAGTTTCTAGATATCCTGTCTAAATTTTCCTACGATATCCTAACTTTGCCATTCAGTCAGAAATGTCAATAATTTGGGGGAGTCAGGTGGTAGCACAGTGGGTTTAGAGCAGGTGGCTTAAAGCGCAAAGACTGGTGTAAGGATCCTGGTTGGAGCCCCCAACTCCCCACCTGCAGGGGGGTTGCTTCACAAGCGGTGAAGCAGGTCTGCAGGTGTCTATCTTTCTTTCTCCCTCTCTGTCTTCACCTCCTCTCTCCATTTCTCTCTGTCCTAACAATGACGACATCAATAACAACAATAATAACTACAGCAACCGTAAAAAAAACAAAACAAGGGCAACAAAAGGGAAAATAAATAAATATAAAAAATTTTAAAAAAAGAAATGTCAATAATTTGACATTTGGTCAAAGTACTTTGACAAATCCATCCACAATGTAGTGATTATTTGTGACTTTTTGTTATACCGTCATGGTAGGGTTTCAGTTTGGCTAACTGGTTTGTATTGGGCACCTCTTGTGAGCTTCCTCAGATTCCCTCAGCTTGGTGCTTAAACTCTTGGTTACTTGCTCTCCTCTGTCCTCGCTGTCATTTGCACTCCGTGAGGGACCTACTGTTCTGCATTCTGATGCAATCTAATCACATGCCCATTCTCTGATGAAGTGCCACATTGCAAGGCATCAACTCCTTCACAGGAGCAGAATGCTACATCCTGGGCATATTAGGATGTAACACCTTATGATGTACTCTTTGATCACTGGCAAACAGGAGATGAGTAGACACAGGGCAGATACATTTTCTTTTCTTCCTCCCTCTGTGGAATTTGGAGGCCCACTATATAGTAAGGGCCAACATATTATACTTCACTTTACATTGCTTTTGTTTCTTCCCTGACTTGATTCTCTTATTTTGTTGCAGTGGAATTTCTGCTTCTCAAGGACAGCATGAAGATTTAATTTCTGCTTTAGGTTCTGTTTCTAAGAAAACACATTATTTGTTTTCATGTGATATTTCCTCTCAAAGCCTCAGAAGAGGATTTTAAGTTCAACAACTTGATTTTCTCTAATAAAACCGGGTTTCTCTTTCTTTTTTATTTGTAAGGTGGGTAACTGGAGCTGCACAGTGGATGAAACAATTGCAGGCTTAATCATTGAATTCTGAAGATAGAATTCTGGTTTCCTGTCCTCCCATGCAACTCTCTGCACACAATCACAAGTTGTATGGATGTATCCATACAAAACATAGAGAATAAATAGGACAGTTATCTCAGTTCTTCAAGCCACATGACCAGCTGCATAATTGAGTTCAGTGTTTCTGCCTTTCATTTGAAGGAACTGACTTGTAAACAACCAAAGATGAACTGACTTTGTTTTGCCATTAGGTTGTTACATGTCTTGCTGATGCCACCAGATAGATATTTTAAAGTAGATGATTCTATTTCTTGAAATAATTATGGGCCAGATTCCCTTGCTTTTTCAAAACACAAAACCAAACTGGTGAAAAAATTGTTCCATTGCAGGCGATATACTTTTTTTTAATTAAATTTTTTATTTATAAAAAGGAAACATTGACTAAACCATAGGATAAGAGGGGTAACAACTCCATACAATTCCCGCCACTCTGTATCCCATCCCCTCCCTTGATAGCTTTTGTATTTTTTAACCCTCTTGGAGTATGGACCCAAGGTCATTGTGGGATGCAGAACTTGGAAGGTCTGGCTTTTGTAATTGCTTCCCCACTGAACATGGGCATTGACAGGTGGATCCATACTCCCAGCCTGTCTCTCTCTTTCCCTAATGGGGAAGGGCTCTGGGGAAGTGGAGCTCCAGGACACACTGGTAGGGTTGTCTGTCCAGGGGAGTCTGGTCGGCATCATGCTAGAATCTGGAACCTGGTGGTTGAAAAGACAGTTAACATACAAAGCCAAACAAATTGTTGAACAATTATGGACCTAAAGGCTGGAATAGTGCAGATGAAAAGCTGAGGGGTCTTCCATTTTGTAGATAGCTAGTAGGCATATTTTAGTTATATTCCAAAAGGCCTGTGGCTATACTAGTTTTTTTTTTCTTTTTCTTTTTCTGTTTTCCCCTGAGGCAGGCAATATACTTTTAAGGGAGTGGAAATATCATAGTTCTAAATAAGATATTTAGGATTTTCCCAGAGTTTCCAATAACTATAAAAGTAAGGTTATTTTTTATTTTCTGGATAGAGACAAAAAGGTAGAGAGACAGGGAGAATGAAAGACCACAGCACCAAAACTTCCTTTAATCCTCTGTGGGACTGACTCAAATATGGGTCATGTATATGGCAAAGCAACATACTATCCAAGTGAGTTATTTCACTGACTCAAGGTTAATTATTATGTTGATATTTTGTTATTTAATGTGATATTAATTTTAAAGTGATTCCCTGCTAATGCTTTTTGCTTAAGATGAGTTTATTTATAAAGATCTGACATTTCACTTGAACACTTAATGAAAGTCTATTATATAGAAAGAATTTACTACAAAAAACAATTCCGGTGATGAAATCATTTCCAATCCAAACCTAAAAAGAAAACATTATTGTTTTCTAGCCTTGTAACTGTGTGTTGATTGATATTTAAGGTGGTGATGGAAAGGTAAACTTCTCTACCTTATATATACATTTATCAAATTAATAGTTGTGTTATAGTGGGGATTACACACACACACACACACACACACACACACACACACACACACACACACGGTGGTGCAGGTGATTGAACCTGGGACTTTGGAGCCTCAGGCATGATAGTCTATTTGCAAAATCGTTATGCTATCTATCCCCAACCTGGGATCATACTCTCTTTCAAGTGTTCTTAAAATACCACTGACAAACTCTTGTTTAGGATACAGTTATTTCATCCTGTTACCAGTGTTAGATATCACAGTGCACATTCAAATAGAAATGGCAAGACATCAGTCTAGCTTGAAAATCACTTTTGCACATTAGAGGCCCTACTTGTAAATATCACATCAACATTAAAAGCTCAATAAAAAAAAAATCACAATACTGTTTTGTGACTTATATTCAATGGCACTGGAATGATAACTGTTCTAGAAAAATAGCTAGTGATATAAACACACAGATATTTACAGAAGAAAAACTCAGTTTTAATGAAATCTAAAAGAGCTGAAGAAAAATTATGATTTGCTGGATATTTTCAAACACAGTAGAGATTTAGTTTTTAGGTTTTTGGTTAACTCTTAGCTTAGATTTCCTTTACCTTGTGGTCTGGGTCATAGAAAAAATGGAACTTAATGGAAGATCTTCACCAGGAATACAAGAAAACTCACAAGTACTCTCTCTCATTGGTGGTCTGATATAAAATACTATTTTGAAGTAATATGATACAAAATATTATAGGGAGCTGGGCGGTGGCACAGCAGGTTAAGTGCACACCTCACAAAGTGCAAGGACCGGCATCAGGATCCCAGTTCGAGCTCCCAGCTCTCCACCTGCAGGGGGTTCGCTTCACAGGTGGTGAAAAAAAGAAAACTACAGATTGATATCACTGAAGAACATAGACGCTAGAATAGTGAATAAACTTCTTGCCAACCAGATACAATAGTATAGTGAAAAGATTTTTCATTTTGACCAAGTGGGGTTTATCCCAAAAATGTAAGGTTGATTTAATATATATTAACCAATCAATATGATCCACCATATCAATAAAAGCAAGACCAAAAACCACATGATTATATCAATAGATGCAGAGAAAGCCTTTGACAAAATCCAACATCCCTTTATGATCAAAATGCTACAAAAATGGAAATAGATAGAAAATTCCTCAAGATAGTGGAGTCCATATACAGCAAACCTACAGCCAACATCATACTCAATGGTGAAAAACTGGAAGCATGTCCCCACAGATCAGGGAATAGACAGGCCATAGTGTTCCACATAGTGTTGGAAGTTCTTGCAGTAGCAATCAGGCAGGAGCAAGAAATAAAAGGGATACAGATTGGAAGAGTAGAAGTCAAACTTACACTATTTTTAGGTGATGGGACAGTATACATAGAAAAACCTAAAGAATACACCAGGAAACTCTTATAAATTATCAGGCAATAGAGTAAAGTGTCACCCTACAAAATTAACATACAAAAGTCTTCAATTAGTTTTGGTTGTTTTTATGTTTTCTGTATCCCAATTTCTTAAATTTTTTTCTATCTGAATTTTTAAAATCTTATCAATAGAGATGTGTGTCTCTCTATTGATAAGATAAAAAGTATAGTAAAAAGTAGTTAATAATGTTAACAATAATGAAGCTGTATTTATCTTTTGAATGTATACACTTGATATCTTAGAGACACAATTCTCCAAAGATTATACTGGAGACATCCTCATAAGAGGATTATTTCCAGTAGAGATTCTCTTCCTACTAGAGAGAAACTATGAGATGCAGTTATTCTCACAAGATGACATGCCATGTATACATTTGTATTTGTGACTCACAATTTCCTTATGGAGTGGGTAATAAATCAGGCTTTTATGTCAAATGCCTCAGATGAGTGAAAAATGAATGATGAAAAAGGGGAATTTTTCTTTCTATTCTTTTGCCTGTAAGAATCTGAGGAAAGCAGGTCAATTCACAGTGGGAAAATCTTCATACATAAGCTACAGTGAGTAATCTAAACTTACATACATATAAAGATGAAATAGTAAAATCAAAAAGCTTCTGCACAGCAAAGGAAATCACTTCCCAAAGAGAAGTGATTTCCCTTATAGAAATGGAGATCTTTACATTCTATACATCAGCTAAGAGGCTAATAACTGAAATATATAAAGAGCTCATCAAACTCATCAACAAACAAACAAACTCTATTTGGTAAACTATGTTTTCATCCCCCTATACACACTCTATTTCAAATGATAATAAAAACATCATTCAATTCAATGAAACAATCATTTTAAACATACAATGTTAGACTTTCAGTCCTGGGACAGCCAAAGGATTTGGGTCTTATGAAATAGTAAAATCTCTTTATATATACATATAAAGATATATATACATATATATATACATATATATATACATATATATATATACATATATATATACATATAAAGAAAAAATAGTAAAATCTGACAAAGTTTTCTTTTTGGTGATGACCCTAAAAACCAAGAGTTCTTTGTGTGTGTTCCACCTGCCTGCCGGTTTCCCTTAAACCATTTTCCTCTCAGCTTCAGTGATGGAAATGTGCAGAGATCAGAACCAAAAGACCTGCAAAACAATTTGGAAATGTTTCCTCATTACTGAACTATTAGTGCCTCTCATGACAGCGGAAGTTTCTGGTGGTGCAGATGGCAGAGGGTTGGCTCTTGAGTGAGTCTTCCTAAGGCTGTAGAGCAGGAGGATGACAATTGAGTCCACCCTTTCTCTAATTATCCCATCCATCTGCTTCTCTGCAGATACCCCCAGTGCCAAAAAGAAAAAAAAAAAGCGAATTCTGGATTTCCCCAGGCATAGTGTTCATGTAGGAGGTACATTTCCAACTCTCAGCATCTGAGTGCCTAAGATCAATATAGAGTTATGTGGACAGATTTCAGCCACCCTAGATGGAGCTTGCAGGAGTGTTCAGTAGGGTTATCAGAATACAGGAAGAAAAAAAGATGCTAGGATGGGGTAGATATCACAGCCTTGGCAGCATGGAGACGCTTGAAGTACATGGTCTAACAGGGTTTGACTAAAAATTTTGTACGATCTGGACTTGTGAAGCACTGTGATCCCCTCCCTGAGGTGCAGCAGAAGTATTACAACACAGTGGCCTGGCTGCAGGACTTGGCAGAGGTGCTCTCCAGCACTCAGTTTGCTGCAAAGTGGTATCATTACCATTTGGAAGTAGCTTCTCACAATGAGAAAAGATTGCCAGGGAGATACCAGCAATAACACAGCCATCACAGAACACAGAAAGACACCACAGGTCTTCGCAGGTTGTCACTGTGGCTCTGATTTGCCTCCATACTCTTAGGAGAATCAGAAGGGAGGATGGAACCGGGGACATTTCTCAGCCAGGTCAGAAAACTGGGGTAAAAGCACCCCTTCTATGTCTTAGATGTTTAGTGTGATCAGTTCGTAAGTTTTTAGAGGCAAACTGATGTTAGCTTGTGCAAGTCTGGTAATGGGGAAAACAGCTAATATGCAGAAAAACAGAGAGGTGGGAAGTGGTTGCTACGTGCTGAGTTTGGCTTTGAGTTTTGAGTCTTTTTGAGCTACTGGGCTCCAAACAAAACTCAGGGTGAAAGGAAACCCACAAGAAACCAAACAAGGGCAGGACTTGGCAGGAAACTGTGTGGGGCCACGTTGCTTTTCATACAGCTCTGCCCATGCAGGCCTTTCAACTGGTTGAGCCCACCTCTCACTCCAAGTCATTCTTCTTTGGATCCATTTGAATGACAGTCATTTAATGCATCGAGCTAGGACTCCATTTTTCCTCCCAGAAGCAGAACGACCCTTCTAACACCCAAGACCACGTCCTTGGCTAGCAACTTTTATTTACCCCGTAGTTCAGCCAGGAAACACACTCTGGGATTGCTTTTGTAAAGAAATTCACCCTGGAATTAAGGAGAGCGTGTGTGTGTGTGTGTGTGTGTGTGTGTGTGTGTGTGTGTGTGTGTGTGTTGTGTGAAGATGGTCAGTTGTGAAAGGAAAATATGAACAAAGATTCAGAACTGAGACTCTCAGACTCTGTTGGGTGGACCTTCCCCACTCATTCCTTCAATATCCCTAGAAAAACAGAGGTGATGTCGTCATAGCAGCTGTTGATGGTCTGACAGACAGTTTCCGCAGCACTACATGAGGCCCTTTGGTGTCCCTGTCAGGAGATTGGCAGCTGAATGACACCAATGAGGCCAGGCTGGTATTCCCTCTGGGAATGCTGCCCTAATTGATAGACAGAAGGCAAAGAGGAGGATTGTTTTTGAACCTGAAAAGAATCCCCCTTTTTTCTCCCTAAAGCTCTTGGCCCCACTCTCCACAGCTCTATTTTCCCCTCTACCACCCCCCATTTTTTTTAAAGGTGTTTTGTTCCAGAGCAGTTACTAAGCTTAATGGAACTGGGTGACTTTTAGCCTTCACAATCTGTCAGTCAAAAGCCCGACTCCAGGACTGTTAAATAAAGTCCTTTCAGAGGCAGACAGGAGAGGAATGTGTCAGTCAGGCAACAGACCCTGTTGTGTTTTAATCTGTCAGAGGCCTGATGGGGGAAAGCAGTGGGCCCCAGGCAGGGCACATTCCCAGCAGCAGTTAAGAGGCCTTGACAAATCCAGGTGTGGAGCCAAAATGTCACCCAATCACCAACATTCTTGAGGTGTGGGCTCACAGCCCCCAGGCACTCAAGTTTGCAATCAACTCTAAGATGTTTGGGCAAACTTTCAGCACAGGTTTCATGCTAAGCATTTTTAAACATAAAACCAGCCACTAAGAGCTGGGTATCGACACAAGGCACAGCTTTCAGATTAATACACTGCTTAGCTGTGGGCAGTGCAGACAGTAATCCTTGGTTGAGGAGCCACCAGGTATACTCAATTCCAAACCAATTTTGTAGAAGCACTTTTCCCCCACTTTCTTTTCACTTTATATGACAATCTATTAATCTTGCTCATTAACTTAAAATTGCTAGGAATTTTTGTTTGGGGGTGGTGAGGGGTAAGAGTTGGGTTCAACACTTGCTCTTATTGGGTAGGGACTCAGAACTTTCCATTAAAAAATATTCAACATTTGATATACTAGTGATTTATTCCTTATGTTTCCCTGATGCTTTCTTTAAGGACTTTAAGACACACACACACACACACACACACACACACACACACACACACACACTTTCTTGAAGAAGAATTAGGGTAGAATGGAAATGGGATGAAGGGAGTAGAGAAACTGATATTTAAGTAAGTACCACTTGTGTATATCAGAGTGTTCCACATAGTAAAATAAACATTTTTGCTTAGGGCTAAAGTCCTGGGTGTCCAGGCAAGAAAGTTACCTACTGACCCAGAAAATGGTGGTTGCTTATAGCTGTGGGACTGTCAGCAAGGAGATCTGTAATGTCTCAACGTTGAGGTTGTTCTGACTTGGGGGTGAACCTAAGCCTATTATTTATTATTTGCATGTATTTGCCCCTCTTCTTGGAGACTTTGCATGTAACAAAAGGAACCCCTCCACCTGTTGTCCCCTCTCCATTTTCTTTTTGATATGCTACCTTTTACTCCTTCTCACCCTACCCCTAACACACAAGCACGCACACACACTAGCACACTTATTCCCAAATAGGCACAATTCGCAAAGATTCTGTCTCCCTTCTTGTTTCTGTTTTTACTTTATGACCAATCTAGGCATTGAGGATTTCTAGCTGTTCCCAGGACCACTTAGATGCTTAGTGGGTTTACACTGGTACATTAAGCAGTGAGGGATTGTCTCTATTTCTCTCTTTCTATCCATCTCTAACCAAAATGTAGACAGTGTGCTTTCTTCTTCTCATGTGTATGGCCCTCTAGGGAAAAGCCAGTTTTAGACAGACTAAACTGAAATTTGAAGGGCCCTGGCATGGACTGATGATAAACTCTGTCAAGCTGAAGTAGTTCTAAACATGGTTAAAATAAATATGGCACACTCAGTATTACTAAAACAAAACATATTCCAAAGAAATGGATTTCCAGTATTCACAGAAATATACAAGATTAGAATGTCCACATAGACTAAACTTAAGCTGATTAGCAACAAAACAATGAAACCCAGCCAATTTATATACTGTGGCAGAGAACCTAACTTCTCTTTTCTCAACTGATAAAAGTCCTATTAGTGTTTATGCTTTTCTCTGCTGTTTCGATTGGCATTGTGGGTTAGATTTGGGTCTCCTAGAAAGCTTCCTGGGAACAGCATTTTTCTAACATATAAGTGAGGTTTTCAACTTCAGTCCTAGAAATATGTGCTGAGGCTTCCTGAGTCCATCCTTCACTGATTATTAATGATATGCTACACTTAAGAGAAAAAACCCAATTCTTATATTTTAAAACATTTAATTTTATGTATAAACTCAGTATATAGTTTGTTTTTTATTAGTGATTTAGTGTTTATTTATAAAATTATAAGGTAACAGGAGTATAATTCCACACTGCTCCCACCACCAGAGTTCTGTGTCCCCATTCCCTTCACTGGAAACTGCAGCAGTTCTCCCAAGATCACAGATATGGATTGACTATAATTTCTTAAACTAGCTATCTCATTCTCTCTACTTTTTTTTTTGCCCATTTCCCCCACTATGGTCCTGCCTTCTCTTTCTTTCTAAGTCACAGCTAAACCTATAACTACTTCCAAGTATCCTTCCTTTTTGACTCTTTTTCCCTCAGAGGCCTGATGGAATCTTCTCCTAACATTTACCCCCTTTGGGAGTATGGGCCAGAATTCTTTATGGGTTACAGAAGGTGGGAGTTCTGGCTCTGTAATTGCTTCTCTGCTTGACATGGGTGTTGGCAGGTGGATCCGTATCCCAACCTGTAAAAGCTAATTCTTGGTTCACTTTCTGCCGACCTTCCTTTTCCTTGGCCTGAAACAAACATCACATTTGAGATACTTCTAGGAATGCAAGAGTCTTCTTAAACAAGGGTAACAGTTATTTCTTTAGATGCCTAAAACTGAAATAGATGCTGCTCTGATTCTGTTTTTTTAACATTAATGGTTCCTTAAAAATTCGTTAGCAATGACTTTTGGCTAACAAACATACTTCTTTTTTTAAATTATTTTTAAAAATATTTTATTTTATTTATTTATTCCCTTTTGTTGCCCTTGTTGTTTTATTGTTGTAGTTATTATTGTCGTCATTGTTGGATAGGACAGAGAGAAATGGAGAGAGGAGGGGAAGACAGAGAGGGGGAGAGAAAGACACCTGCAGACCTGTTTCACCGCCTGTGAAGCGACTCCCCTGCAGGTGGGGAGCCGGGGTTCGAACAAACATACTTCTAAAGGTGTATATTAAGTTGGGGGTGGGTATCTTCAGGAAAGGTCCCCAGGACCCCAAGTTCTTTGTTAGTGGTACTGAGAGAGTTGTAAAAGCAAATGAACACACATACACACAAACTTGAAAGCCAGCATAAGTCAAAATCTTGCTTCTTGCACTGACACTACCCAAATTCAATTAAAACACGATCAGGAGAGGGTTGGGTTGTGGCATACTTGGTTGAGCACACACTTGATACTTTGGAAATAACCTAGATCAAGCCCCCAGTCCCCACCTGCAAGGGGGAAGCTTTATGAATGGTGAAAGTGTGCTACAGACCTCTCTCTCTCTCCCCATCTCTATCTTCCCTTTATCTCTGCTTCTCTCTAAAATAAATAAATATATATATATGTAAATATTAAAAAACACAATGAGGGATAGTTTTTCAAACTCCTAGGTCATTTTCTGTGAATATGGGTTGGGAGATTCAGGAGCTGATCTGATCAGTGATCACTTATCAGAGAGGATACTCAAGAGTGGCTGTGGTTGTGCCCATATAATACCCAGACTTCCTGTTTTTTCAATTCTACACGGTGAGTACATATAACATATACATATAGTCATATTACATTTATCAGCATCAGCATTTAAAAGATTCTTGTTAAACATATATCTGCTAGGTTGTCAATGGGAGTGATGATACAGAGAAGACAATTTCCGCCCTAGTGTGACACATAGAAACAGCTGACAGTCACCTTAAAAGCTTGACTTATAATGCTAAATTCATTCCAATGTTTTATTTTATTTTACAATGTTTACTTATTTGTGTTAGAAATCCCTTAAGCAGTGTTAGTATCTCAATATTGGGCAATTTTCATGCCAACTCTGTAATAATAGTTCTGTTGTCATTGGTTCATAAGTGACTTCTACTTGAAGTATATCATCTTCACTATTGATAGTTTGAGGTAATAATAATTCCACAATGATATTATTAATTATATTCTGTGTTTACTTCACAGTATGCTACCAGTATGATAATAATATGCACAAAGTGCATTCACATACATTTTATATACATCATTTAAAAAAAAACAACAAGAAGGGAACCTGGTGGTGGTGCATCATTTGAGTACACACTCAACCGTGTGCAAGGACATGAGTTCAAGCTCCTGCTCCCCACCTGCAGTGAGGGTGCTTCACAAGTGGTGAAACAGGTCTACAGATGTATATTTTTCTCTCTCCCTTTTTACTCCCCCTCTCAATTTCTCTCTTTTTTATCAAATACAATAGAAATGTGGAAAAAGGGATAAAATGGTCAGTGCATGTGGCAGATATATGGTGTGGGTACACAACCCTAGAGATAACCACGGTGGCAATAAAATAATAAATAAATACAAAGAAAACAACAACAGATGGGGAGGGCAGTTGTGCAACATGTAAAACACACAAGTTACCATGATTGAAGATCAGGGGTTTGATTCCCCAGTCCAACCCCCACCCAACACAGGTGGGAAGCTTCATGAATGATGCCTCACTCTGTCTCTCCTCTTTTGTCCTATTTCTCTTTTCTCTATTATAATAAAAATAAAAAATTATGAACTGGAGTTGGGAGAGTTAGTTCACTGGGTAGGAGTTACAATGGCACTGGAGAAAGTTCTGGCGCTATGCTGTCTTTCCCTCTATCTATCCCCTCTCTGCTTCCCCTATCCATTTTTTTTTTTTTTTGGAATAAAAAGCCAACCTGGGTGATGAAAACTCAAGGTTCTAAAATAGACTAGATTAGACTAGACTAGAATAAAATAAAATAAGATAGGACCTTCCTGTGTTTGGGGCAGTGTTTACAGTAGCTTAAGAGCATGAATTTTGACTTAAAAAAATTTAACTATGATCGACAAGCCAATTGGATAAGAGGGGTACAATTCCACACAATTCCTACCACCAGAATTACATACCCCACCCATTCCATTGGAAACTTTACTATTCTTTATCCCTCTGGGATTATGAACCTAGGATCATTATGGGGTGCAGAAGGTGGAACGCCTGGCTTCTGTAATTCCTTCTCCACTGGACATGGGTGTTGACAGCTTGATCCATACTCCCAGCCTATATCTATATCTACCTAGTAGGGTAGGGCCATGGGGAGGTGGGGTTCAAGGACACATTAGTGAGGTCGTCAACCCAGGGAAGTCAAGTTGGCATCATGATAGCATCTACAACTTGGTGGCTGAAAAGAATTAAGATATAAAGCCTAATTTTGGCCTTCGGTAACAAACTCTCTGCTTTCAAATGCTGGTACTGCCATTTATTCCTTTTGATCCTCTTCTGTAAAATAAATATAGGATGATGGACATAACAGGATAATTAGTAGCTACATGAGTGAACATATGGAAAATTCTTGTGCATGGCACATCCTAAGTGCCACATAAGCATGATTTTTACTGTTGTTGCTATTACTAGTGATAAGAATGAAGTTCTTGATTGGATGAAACCATTTCTGTAGTGTTACCAAGAATAATCGTCATTCACTTTACCTGCTACCACCATTCATCCCTCCACCATGTGTCCTGTTAGTAAATAAAGTGGCTCTCAATGCCCATGTCCAGCAGAGAAGAAATTGTAGAAGTCAGAACTCCCACCTTCTGCATCCCCAACAGAATTTTGGTCCATACTCCCAGAATGGGAAAAATGTTACTAAAAGATTACTACAGGACTCTGAAGCCCAATTCCACCAGGACTCAGAGAGAAAAGAGGAAAAAGAAAAAAAAGGAAGACAGTCAGAAGTAGTAAGAGGTGTAGGTGTGACTTAAAAAGGAAGAGAAGACAAGACCACATAAAAATTAGCAAAAATATATATAGATAGACACATAGTTATAGAAATAATAATAATCCTCTATCTGTGACATTGCAAGAATCACAGCAATTTCCAGTAGAGGGGATGGGGACACAGAACTATGGTGGTGTGAACAGCTTAGAATTGTCTCTATTTTGTAAATCACTAATAAAAATAAAATAAAATAAAATAAAATGGATCAAGACTTCCAGCAGTGAATTAGTGAATTGCTGGTGAGTGGTTTTTAAAAACCTGCACAAAGTTCTCACTCAGGAGCAGCTAACCCTGAAAGGAAGTTGTTTTTTTCTTTTTTCTCCAAAGTAACACCAAATTAACCACAGTAGGGTCTGGAGTTCCCTGGAGGTGGAAGAAAATTTCCAAGGAGCCACAGGATGGTACCTTGTTCTCTGGACCCTGGTGTGTTCTTGCTCTGAAGTCTCCAAAGCCCAGCACTTGAGAGCCACATTCTTTTAAAATGTTTGACCTTTGTCTCATTAAACCTGTCTTGATTTTCCCCCAGGCTACTCTTGATCTTCTCCGTGAAGTACTATACAGGATATTAAAATGGCACCCTCTGCTAAGAAAATAATATTGAAACTAGAGAAGAACTCTTAGCAAGGCACACGGCAAAGTGTGATTGCTCAGTGAGGATCTTAAAAACCAAGACCCCCTCTCTTGGCCCTTATAGTGTGTTGTCCTCAGGCCATCTTCATACAATGGGTATAGTCACACACTTTTGACTTCAGCCAATGAAATTCTGCTAACATACTCTGTCACTGCTTTCCAATTACTACCAGACTTACCAATTTTAGGAAGAGCTAAGTCCACCAGTCAAGATGAGCTTACTTGTTTATCTGAAAGGTTAGATAGACTCAAAGTAATCTGGATCAGTTCAGTAATTATTCACTAAACACCTGCATATGCTTCCAGTACTTTTATTTTCCCATCCATAATCTCTGGATATATGTTATGAAACAAGAAGATTTTCAGAATCAACATACTCTATTTTCTTGATCATACTTTTTCAACTCCAGTATAATTCTATTGAGGAAATGTTGATTTATAGGGTTGTTGTTGTCACAGGGTATGTTTCCCCATTCCCTAAAGACAGCTATAATTTCCTGATTATTTTAGTTTTCTCTATACTTATTCTGAATGTTTTGGATTTGAATTTTATTCTAGAAATGCTGCATGACATACTCTCTGGCTATCACTCTTTGTAGGCTCACTGAGGTATGAGGTATGGTAGATTTGCTGAGATGCCCATATACACTTTTTAAAAGATTTTATTTATTTATGGACTGAGAAAAAGAGAGATTGAGAGGGAAGGAGGACATGTCAAGGGAGAAACACACACACACACATACCAGAGACACATGTGGCACTGCTTTACTCATGAAGCTTTTCAGCTGCATATGGGCAACTGGAGGTTTGAACCTGGGTCCCATATAGACTTTTATTTGTCTTATAGTGAAATAGAGGTGGCAGGTTATGAATGTAAGTCATGTCTGATATGGCATAGTATAATCCATAGTCATGATACAGATCAGAGATAAACTGGCTCACATAGAGACTGAATTCATTTGGTACGAGAGAGAGAATACTAACTTTCTTAGTTTATTTATTCCCTTTTGTTGCCCTAGTTGTTTTATTGTTGTTGTAGTTATTATTGTTGTTGTCATTGTTGGATAGGACAGAGAAATGGAGAGAGGAGGGGAAGGCAGAGAAGGGGAGAGAAAGACACCTACAGACCTGCTTCACCACCTGCAGGTGGGGAGCCAAGGGCTCTAACTGGGATCTTTAAGCCAGTCCTTGCGCTTTGCGCCACGTGTGCTTAACCCGCTGTGCTACCGCCAACTCCCAAATACTAACTTTCATAGTCCCTTGCTCTTACTTCTTCTTCTTCTAGAGTTTGCCCTTCTTCCGTAGCCAGTCAACAGCATCAGGTTGAGCCTGATGTAAAGTTTCGAGACCTCCTTTGAATCTGGAGAGGTGGCAGTCGTTGACTATGTGGGTCATAGTCTGTCTGTAGCCGCAGGGGCAGTTCAGGTCGTCTCTGGCTCCCCAGCGATGGAACATAGCAGCGCACTGGCCATGGCCTGTTCGATAGCGATTGAGGAGGGCTTGCTCTTACTGGGAGCGAGCAATGGATACACACTGGCTTTCTTTAAAAAACAAACAAACAAACAAACAATAGTTTATTTGCTTTAAGCAGTGAGAGATATAGTATCAAGGATATAGACAGAAAGACCAGAGCACTTTCCAGTTCTGCTTATGGTGGTGCTGGAATCTGAATCTGGGATCTTCGAATCTTTAGGAATGAAAATATTTTTTTCTTTATGAAATTGTTTTATTATTTTGAGTTCATAGTACTTTTATATTAGAATTAGTTTGTAATTATTTTTTTCTTAATTCGAGAGATTTGTGGTTTACAGTAGATTCAGTTGTTGGTACATGTAAAATTTCTCAGTTTTCTGCAAGGCATGCTAACCCCAGCCTAGATCCCTTTTCTACTATCATGCACCAGCTTGAAAGCACCCTCACCCCTGCCTCTGCCCCAGAGTTCTTTACTTTGGTGCAATATGCCAAAGTCCAAATTCTACTTTGTGCTGCCCTTTTCTGTTCTTATTTTTCAACATCTGTCCACGAGTGAGATCATCTCATATTCATCCTTCTCTTTCTGGCTTATATCATTTAACAATTCCTTCAAACTCCATCCAAGACGAGGTGAAGAAGGTGAATTCATCATTTTTAATAGCTGAGTAGTATTCCATTGTGAATATATACTGTAACATTTTAGCCACTCATCTGTTGGATACCTAGGTTGCTTCCTGGTTTTCATAATTTCAAACTGTCTTGCTATGAACATAGGCATACACAGGTCTTTTTTTTTTTTTTCCTCCAGGGTTATTGCTGGACTCAGTGCCTGCACCATGAATCCACCGCTCCTGGAGGCCATTTTCCCCCCTTTTGTTGTCCTTGTTGTTGTAGCCTCGCTGTGGTCATCATCATTGCCATTGATGATGTTGTTCGTTGTTGGATAGGACAGAGGGAAATGGAAAGAGGAGGGGAAGACAGAGAGGGGGAGAGAAAGATAGACACCTGCAGACCTGCTTCACCGGCTGTGAAGCGACTCCCCTGCAGGTGGGGATCCGGAGGCTCGGACCGGGATCCTTACGCCTGTCCTTGCGCTTTGCGCCACATGCGCTTAACCCACTGCGCCACAGCCCGACCCCAACACACAGATCTTTTTAGATGTTTGTGTTTGACTCCTTAGGATATATCCCCAGGAGAAGAGTTGCTGGGTTATAGGGTAGGTACAATTTCTAGCCTGAGAATTCTCCAGACTGCTCTCCATAGGAGTTGGACATTTACACTCCCATTAGAAGTGCAGGAAGGGAGTCAGGCTGTAGCATAGTGGGTTAAGAGCATGTAGTGCAAAGCATAAGGACGGGGGTGAGGATCCCTGTTTAAGTACCTGGTTGCCCACCTGCAAGGGAGTTGCTTCACAGGCTATGAAGCAGGTCTGCAGGTGTTTATCTTTCTCTCCCCCTCTCTGTCTTCCCCTCCTCTCTCCATTTCTCTCTGTCCTATCCAACAACGAACGACATCAACAATTTCTTTATTGGGGAATTAATGTTTTACATTCAACAGTAAATACAATAGTTTGTACATGCTTGAATAAATGCAGTAGCTAATAAAATAGGGCTAACTGATCAGTACTGAATTTAACTGCAAGAAATTGTCAGTGTGTCAACATTTTGAATTTACAAAAGACTGTTCCATATGGTTAAACTAATGTTCTTTTCAGTTATTAAAGAAGTAGAGTCATGTTGTCAGTGAAATTTTGTTGAGAACACTATGTGCAGTCTCTCTGTAGAAGCTGTGAGGGAACTCATGATGGGGAATACAAGATCCTTCCCTGCAGGGAAATCACTGTACATGAAGGAACTTGAGACTTTCTCATAAACCATTACTGAAGTGTTGGCCTCACCGACTCCAGAAAGTAATGAAAAGATATATATATATATATATATTTCATCTTAATTTTTTATTGTCTTTATTTATTTATTGGGTAGAGAAAGCCAGAAAACAAGAGGGAGGGAGTGATAGAGAGGGAGAGAGACAGAGATACACACGAAACACTGCTTCACCACCCACAAAGCTTCCCCCCTGCAGGTGGGGGACCAGGGGCTTAAACCCATTTAGATTTCATCTTTACCAATGAAATGTGACTTGTACAATTCAGGAAGAATTTGGACAGTGTCACATTTGAAGAGTCTGCCTTACTTCCTAGAAGTCCTTCCTTTGGCAATCTCTCTCATGGAGCCTTTTCTGAGCTATTACACTCTGCCCCAAGGAGTTGAAGATCAATGAAAATATTGAGTACAATGTACCTTTTCATTTTTCTGTGCTGATTCATCCTGTATGCATGAGAAATTTTCCCTTCCATATCTTGTCTGGGAAAGGAACATCTTAAAATTTTATGTGTTACATCAAATCCTTGCTTCATATTATTTGGTGGCTTAGGATACAGTAGAAAGATAGCAAAATTTTCCTCTGATTTTTACCCTCTGTGTAGTTGGATTCTTTCACAAAATGGCCTTTGACATGATCTTTTATACTTCTCTCTTTTTAAAAAAATTTTTTCAGGGGAAGCAATTACAGAAGCCAGACCTTCTACCTTCTGCAACCCACAATGACCCTGGGTCCATGCTCCCAGAGCGATAGAGAATGGGAAAGCTATCAGGGGAGGGGGTGGGAAATGCAGATTGGGTGGTGGGAATTGTGTGGAATTGTACCCCTCCTACCCTATGGTTTTGTTAATTAATCCTTTCTTAAATAAAAAATAAAATAAAAAATTTTTTTCAAAGCATTTTATTTATTTATTTTCTTTTGTTGCCCTTGTTGTTTTTATTGTTGTAGTTATTATTGTTATTGATGTCATTGTTGCTGGATAGGACAGAGAGAAATGAAGAGAGGAGGGGAAGACAGAGGGGGAGAGAAAGATAGACACCCGCAGACCTGCTTCACCACCTGTGAAGTGTCTCCCCTGCAGGTGGGGAGCCGGGGGCTTGTACCGGAATCCTTCCTTTGGTCCTTGTGCTTTGGATCTTTTTATACTTCTTCAGACCATATTTTGTTGGTTTAGATTTCTAGATTGGTGCAGAAGTCTGGTGTAATGATTTAGTCCGATAACCCCAATCTCTCAGTATTTGCCCATCAAACACGGACATAATATGCACTTATAATAGAGACAGGTTCTTGCTACTTGCTTAAATCAGGATGGCTGTAGATCTTATGTTAAAGATTATTTCATAAAACACTGTTAAAGAATTTGAAAAATTAAGTGACCTAAGCAAAGATAGAAACAGGCTGGCGGTATGCATTGACCAACCAATGTACATGTCCAGCAGAGAAGCAATTACAGAAGGCAGAATTCCTTATTTCTGTACCCCCAAAGGGATTTTGGTCCATACTCCCAGAGGCAAGATATTTAGGGGACTATGACCAGAGTGCTATGAACTCCAATTCTACCAGGAGTGGAAACATTTGTCACCAGGAATATTTGTTTTTACACTATCATTAAAAGGCAAGAGAATCTGAAAAACACCAGAGGAGGTCGGACTTAGTTCCTCTTATCTGAGAGGGAAGAGGAAAAAGGAAAGTGTGATTTAGAAAGTGTAGCTGTGACTTAGAAAGAAAGTGAAGGCAGATTTGTAGAAGTGATAAAAATGGGCCATATATAGATTCAACCCCTATCTATAACCTTAGGAGAACTATGGCAGTTTCCATGGGAGGGGGATGGGAGCACAGAACTCTGATGGTGGGAATGGTGTGGATTTATACCCATATTAACTTATAATTTTGTATATCACTACTAAATCACTAATAAAACATAAACAGAATAGAAATGCATTTATATTCATATTTGTAGAGAAAATGAACCTTCAGAGAAAAGTGTGATTATATTTTCAACAAATAAGCTATCCAAACTAAGAATGTGAAATTGTATCAGTTCTCAACAACAGGCCATCTTTGGAAATTATACTGTGTATTGATTATTATATAATCACTAAACACACATTTCTTGGAAAATTTAAAAACAAAGAGAAAAATAGATAACTGTTATAAAGAAGAAGAAGGAGGAGGAGGAGGAGAAGGAGAAGGAGAAGGAGAAGGAGAAGGAGAAGGAGAAGGAGAAGGAGAAGGAGAAGGAGAAGGAGAAGGAGAAGGAGGAGAAGGAGAAGGTAAAGAAGTCCTCATGGAGGTAACATGGTTCTTAAGCTTCTTTGAATGGTCCTTTGGTTAGGCTTTCTTTGTGGACTCATTGGAGGCTAATGACTTCCTTCCAGAAAGGGAACACTTTTCAACTTTAAGCAAACAGCTTTTTCTTCCTTTTTTGTTTACTTTATGCCTCACACTTCTAATACAGCTCCCTCTTTTTACTGGAAAAAAAAATCACCTTTGTGTACATAACTTGCTATTTTGTAAAATTTGTCACTATGAGAAACCTTGGGAATGCTTTTGTGGACTTACTGAATAAGTGCTCTAATTTATGCATGCTGGCTTTAAAGAGTAGAAATGCATGTGGTAAAGTCAATGGTCACTAGCACACAACCCTGACATTTTAACTTATCTCTTGCAAACAAGAGAGTTGCTTTTCTTCTAAGCATGATAATACAGCAATTCAGTGCAATCTACACTAAGCTATGTGGCTATAGTGCTCCCCTAGCACTGCCAAACTGGAGGGTCTGTGTATACACGTTTTACAAGGGCACATTCCTGTTGCTGAAGGAATGCAAGTCACTTGTGTGTGTGTGTGTGTGTGTAAGTCCTGTGATTGGCAGGAATGCTAGCTGTTGTATCATGTTGTTTAGTGGTAGAGAATTTTTTTTTCTCTCTAACTCAATAGTATTTCACAGTTATTAAATTAGTCATTGTCATCAGATGCTCCCAAAGAGTCAGGAACCTTTGAATAGGACAGTAAAATCCACATGCACACAACTTGTCAGTTATCACCATTGTTCTAATGTGGCTGCCATCCTCTGGTGATGGAGTTTAAGGCATTTTGAGGGAAAATGTTGAGAAAGTGGCTTTTTGAACACATTGACAGCCAACTGCTGTTTCATCTGCAAGAAACTATGGCACCAAATTAAATCTAAAATTTTTCTGAAGTGCTTAAAAAATAAAACAATTAGGAAATGGAACATCTATATGTTTACAATTGCTAACTAAAACATGTTGATTTAAAAAATGTCTGTGCGGTGAGCAGAATAAGCCAAATATTCCCTAAGTCTAAAATAAATGCAAACTTGAAGTCATTGCTGTGCCCAGGTAGCATGCTCCAGGAAGATGGATTACTGCAATCAGAGAAGGAAGACATATATTTCTGTGTGAGTATGAGCTCTCTCAGTTTACTTAGCAAATAATGAAAATATCCTGAAAATTAGCTGGGTGGATGACCTTGTACAAGTGGCAGATGTCATGATAAAAAACTGAGGACTTGTCAGGACTAAAGGGCAGCTTTTTAGACAAGCTTAAGCTCTTTTTCTCTTTTCCAAATCATTTTGTGGACGTGGGGGCGGGGTGGAGATAATGATTTATAAGACATTTGCTGTCACATGAATACAGTTTATCACCCCACTGTGCTAGATGTCCATGCACCACACCCACCACCAACTGAAATCTTCCTCCACTGTTGTGTACCCCAACACCCTCTCAGTCCTCTCTCAAGTCCGCCTTAGAATCCTTGATTCAGCAGGAGTAGGCCACAGCTAAATTTCAACCTGTACTCCCCCCCTCTTTTCTTCTCTGTTCATTAAGTTGTACCTATGAATGGAATCATTGCTCTTTGTCCTCCTGATTTATCTCGCTTAACATTACTGCTTCATGTTACATTTAGATAGAACAAAGGAGATCTACTCATTACGTCCAGCTAAGTAGTATTTCAATATGTATATATACCACAGCTTTCTCAGCCACTCATCTGTCATTGGATATTTGGGTTGTTTTCAAATTTGGGCTATCATAAATAGTTCTGCAATGAATATAGGCATATGTAGATCTCTTCAAATAGGTGGTTTTGTGTTCCTGGGAGAAATCCCGAAGAGAGGAATTGCCAGATCATACAAAAGATCTGTTTGTAATATTCTGAGGACTCTCCAAACTGTTTTTCACATGGGATGAGTCAGTTTATATCCTCACTAACAATATAGAGTGGTTCTTTCCTCCCCACATTCTCACAACACTTGTTGTTTCTGCCCTTTTGAATTTATTCCATTCTCACAGATGTGAGGGAGCACATCTCATTGCTGTCTCTGTGTGCATTCTGCTGATATTTAATGATGCTGAGCATTTTTGTTTTTTATTATTGATTTAAAATTATAAGATTACAGGGGTATAGTTCCATACTGTATCCACTACCAAAGTTCCATATACGCATCTCCCCCTTCTCCATCTAGTGTTAACCACTATTATTCTTACAAAGTTCTAGAGAAAGCTTGGCCACTTTTTTTATTTTGTTTATTTTCTATTTCATGAGTTCAGTCCCTATAATCTACACATGAATGGAACCATCCAATAGTTGTCTTTCACCTTCTTACTTCTCTAAGCAAAATCTCTTCTATTTACCACAAAGGACACAATATCATCATTTAAAATCTCAGAATGATATTCTATTGAATGTACATCCCATAATTTCTTTTTTTTAGTCATTTGTTGATGGTCATTTAGGTTGATTCACTCCTTGGCAACTATGAATAAAGTATCTATGAACATAATGAGTGCAGGTATCCCTTTGAATTAGAGTTTTCTTGTCCTTTAAATATATGTCTGGAAGTGGTAGTGCAGGTTCACAAGGTATTTCTAGTTTTCTCTGTTTAACAACTCTCCATAGTCTTCAAAGGGGCTGCACCAGTGTAGCAGCTTCTGTCTTTCCACATCATTACCAGCTCTTGTCATTACCTGCTTTGTTGATATAGGTCATTCTCATGAGTGTGAGGTGGTATCTCATTTTGGTTTACATTTGCATTTCATTAATGAAAAGTGAAGTGGAGCATTTTTTTATATACCTATTTTCCATCTAGATATCTTCTTTGGTGAAGATTTTGTTAATAGCATTTTTCCATTTTTTTTGAAATTGTTATTGCTAAGTTTAATGAGTTCTTTCTGTACTCTGGTTAACCTTTTGGCTGATGTATGGTGTGCAAAGATCTTCTCCCATTTTATAAAGCATCTTTTTGGTTTGATGATGGCTCTCTTTGATGTGCAAAAGTTTTCAAATTTGATGTAGTCTCAGTGCTTTAGTTTTTAATTTATTTTCCTCTCTGTTGGACTTAAGTAACCCAACAAATTTCCTAAGCAAATACTGTGGCATGTTTTGCCAATGTTTATATCTGTGTATTTGATTATTAGACTTAATGGTCAAGTGTTGGATTCATCTGGAATCGACTTTTGTGCTTGGTGACATGTGGTTGTCCTGTTTCACTATTCATCATGTTTTTGTTTTTGCCTCCAGGGTTATTGCTGGGGCTTGGTGCCTATACTATGAATCCACTGCTTCTGGAGGCCATTTTTTCCCTTTTGTTGCCCTTGTTTATTGTTGTTGTTATTGTTGTTGCTTTGCTGTTGGTGCCATACACAGTATATCTATATGGTGTGAAGACTCAAATCCAGATCCTCATTAATGGTAAGCTATACAGGTTGAGCTATCCATATATGTTTGTGTGTGTGTGTGTGTGAAACCTCAGTTTTAGTATGAAATGAGAAACTCTTGGTCACTTCTACAAATTAACATGATATTTCTCCTCCAAATTGAACACAATATTCCAACAGAACAAATTTTTTCACTTCTGGGATTTTCAATGAGGCTTTATTTATTGGCTTCCAGGGTTATTGCTGGGGCTCAGTGTGACACTATGAATTGACTGCTCCTGGCAGCCATTTTTTACATTTTGTTAAATAGGACAGAGAAAAATTGAGGCTAGAGGAAAAGGGGGCTGGGTGGTGGTGCACCTGGTTGAGCACACATGTTACATGTGCAAGGATCCAGGTTCAAACCCCTAGTCCCCACCTGCAGGAGGAAAACTTCATGAGTGGTGAAGCAATGCTGCAAATATCTCTGTTTCTCTCCTTCTCTATGTCCCCTTCCTCTTGATATCTGACGGTCTCTATCAAGTAAATAAAGATAATCTCAAAAAAATGAAAATAAAATTAAAAAAGAGGAGGGGGAACTTCACTGCTTGTGAAGCATCTCCCCTATAGGTGTGTGTGTTGGGGGGAGGGCCTCAAACCCAATCCTTGCATGGGTGCTTGCACTTAGTACTGTGTGTGATTAACTGGATGAGACACCACTCAGGCTCCACTGGGGCTTTATTTATATTTGCACCATTTCACAACTCCTGGTGGATTCTATTGATCGAGTCATGTTCTGAACCAGCAGCACATTGTCTTACATACATCTCTCCAAGAAGGAGGCACTTAGGGCTTTTCACAAATATTCAACTTTCTGGGAATTTGAGCAGTGCTTAGTTACTTATTCTGACATCATAAAGGCAGATACTACAAATTATACTATTCCCAGCAATTTTGTTATTTCTTTACACTTTCTGTATTGTTTTCTTTTTTTCTTTTTGGGGTAGAGTTTGTGAGGTGTTGAGGAAGATCCCACCAACACTCAAATCAGCAGGTGCACATTAAACTTCTGCTGAAAGAAAAAAAATATATCCTTTGTTCTATCAAATGCCTACAGCAATTACTGAGCATAGGCAGAAGTTGTGTTAATCTCTACAAAAACAGACAGTGTATGAAGTTTATATAAACACTTATGATAAGCTTTTCTCTAATGAAGATACTTTGTGACCTATTCCTTTAAAAACATTTTTTTTAATTATCTTTATTTTTTATTGGATAGAGACAGCCAGATATTGAGAGGGTAGGGGGAGATAGAGAGAGACACCTGCAGTCCTGCTTCACCACTCGTGAAGCTTTCCCTCTGCAGATGGGGACCATGGGCTCGAACCTGGGTTCTGTGCACTGTAACATGTGTGCTCAACTAGGTGCACCACCACCCGCCCCTTGTGACCAGTTCCTTACTCTTCTATTTTCTAGAAGTCATTACAGCTTTAAAGGAGTGAAACTAGTGGTTGGAGTTGAAATTTATGAGTTTACTAGAGTTGTTTTGGTTACTTTTGGACAGAAATTTCTATTTTTTTCATGAAAGAGATAATCTCTTTCTTTGTTGTCCTTTCTTCTCTTTGCCTGTGTTGAAGAGTAATGCTGATAGTGGACAGCCCTGTCTAATCCCCAATCTGAGGGGGACTGCTTTCAGTTTCTGTCCATTTAGTATGATGTTGGTTATAGGTTTGCTATATATGGACTCCACTATCTTGAGGAATTTATCATCTATTCCCATTTTTTGTAGTGTTTTGAGCATGAATGGGTGTTGTATTTTGTCAAAGGCTTTCTCTGCATCTATTGAGATAATCATGTGGTTTTTGGCTTTGCTTTTATCGATGTGGTGAATGACATTGATTAACGTATGTATGTTAAATCAACCTTGCATTCCTGGGATAAATCCCACTTGGTCATGATGGACGGTCTTTTTGATATACTGCTGTATCCGGTTGGCCAAGATCTTGTTTAATATTTTTTTAAACATTTTATTTATTTATTTTCCCTTTTGTTGGCCTTGTTGTTTAACATTATTATGATTATTGATGTTGTTGTTGTTGGATAAGACAGAGAGAAATGGAGAGAGGAGGGGAAGACAGAGAGGGGGAGAGAAAGATACCTGCAGACCTGCTTCACCACCTGTGAAGTGACTCCCTTGCAGGTGGGGAGCCAGGGGCTCGAACTGGGATCCTTAAGCTAGTCCTTGCGCTTTGTGCCACGTGCACTTAACCTGCTGTGCCACTGCCCGACTCCCTTGTTTAATATTTTGGCCTCTATGTTCATCAGAGATATTGGTCTGTAGTTTTCCTTTTTTGCTTTGTGCCTATTTGCTTTTGGTATCAGAGTGATATTGGCTTCATAGAAGGTGGAAGGGAGTGTTTCTGTTTCTTTGATCTTGTGGAAAAGCTTTAGAAGTATAGGTTTTCTTTGTCTGTGATGGTGTGTTTAAGTTTTGTAGTTCTTCTTGGTTCAGTTTTGGAAGAGCATATGTTTTTAGGAATTCTTCCGTTTCTTCCAGATTTTCTAGCTTGGTGGCATATAGTTCTTCATAGAAGTTTCGCATGATTTTCTAGATTTCTGTGGTGTTGGTTGTGATATCTCCTCTATCATTTATGATTCTTAATAGAATTTGAGTGTTCTTACCCCCTTTTTTTAGTGAGTCTGGCTAGGGGTTCGTCAATCTTGTTTAACTTTTCAAAGAACCAACATTTGGCTTCATTGATCTTTTGTATGGTTCTCTTATTCTCAATGTTGTTTATTTTTTGCTCTAATTTTAGTGATTTCTGTCTTTCTGGTTGATTTAGGGTTCCTTTGTTTCTCTTCCTCTAAGTCCTTAAGGTGTGCAGTAAGGTCGTTTATTTGAGCTTTTTCTTGTTTTTTAGTATGTGACTCTATGGCTGAGTTTCCCTCAGTACTGCTTTAGCTTTATCCCAAATATTTTGATAGCTTGTGTCTTCATTTTCATTTGTTTCCAGGAACATTTGAATTTCTTGCTTGAATGTCTTTCTGACTCAGTGGTTCTTAAGCAGTATGTTCTTTAGTTTCCAAATTCTGTATCTTTTAGTAATTTTCTGTTGGTTGTTAAATGTTAGCTTTACTCCACTGTGGTCTAAGAAGATACTTGGGATGATTTCAATGCTCTTGAATTTGTTGATGCTGTCTTTGTGGCCTAACATGTGGTCTATCCTTGAGTATGTGTTGTGTGTATTTGAAAAGAATGTGTATTCCAGTTTTTTGGAGTGAAGAACTCTGAAAATGTTCAGGAGGTCTAGTCTGTCAATCTCTTCATTTAATTCTCTTGTTTCTTTGTTGATTCTCTGCTTTGTTGATTTATCTAAGTGTGAGAGTGGGGCATTAAAGTCTCCCACTATAATTGTATTACTATTGATGTATTTTTGTAGTTCTTTCTGTAGGCGTTTGATGTATTTAGATGGTCCCTCGTTGGGTGCATAGATGTTAATAATTGTTAAGTATCCTTGGCTGATTGATCCTCTAATCATTATGTAGTGACCTTGCCTATCTTTTATTACTTTATTTAATTTAAAATCTATTGTGTCAGATATAAGAATGGCTGTTACTGCCTTTTTTTGTGGTCCATTAGCCTTTAGGATAGTTTTCCATCTTTTCGCTTTAAGTCTGTATTTATCTTGTTGGGTCAAGTGGGTTTCTTGCAAGCAGCATATGGTTGGGTTATATTTTCTGATCCATTCTCCCATTCTGTGCCTTTTGATGGGTGAGTTTAAGCCATTGACATTTATTGATACTATGGATTTAATGTATTGTAGGGCCATTATTCAATAATTTTTTTATTTGCTCTGATATATTGCAAGTATTATAGTGATGTTCTTGTTTATAAAAGGTCTTTTAGAACTTCTTTCAGGGCTGGCTTGGTGATGGTTGCCTCCTTTAACTGTTGTCTGTCCGAGAAGGTTTTGATCCCTCCATCTAGTTTGAATGAAAGTCTAGCAGGATATATTATCCGTGGTTGAAACCCTTTTTCATTCAAGGCTCGATAGATATCTTGACATTCTCTTCTAGCTTTTAGAGTTTGAGTGGAGAAGTCTTCTGATAGTCTTATGAGTTTTCCCCTGTGTGAGACTTTTGTTTTTCTCTTGCAGCCTTTAGGATCCTTTCTTTATCCTTACTTCTTTTCATTGTAACTATGATGTGTCTTGGTGTCTTCAGGTCTGAGTTGATTCTGTTTGAGACTCTCTGGGCCTCTTGAATCCTTTTTTTTTTTTTTTTTTGGCCTCTTGAATCTTAATGTCTTTTCTCTTGTTCAGGTCTGGGAAGTTTTCTTCTATTATTTCCTCTGGAATGTTTACTTCCCCTTCCTCTCTTTCTTCCTCTGGCAGGTCAATTATACGAATGTTACTTCTTTTGAGATCATCCCATATGTCTCTGTTGTTGTTTTCAGTGTCTGTATCTCTTCTTGAGCTCTTTTACCTCTTTCTTAGTTTTCTCTAGCTCGTCCTCTGTCTGGCTAATTCTGTTTTCTGCTTCTGTTAGTTGTTGGTTTGCTTCTAATTCTGCTTCTGTTTCCCTGCATTGCTTGATGCTGTGGTCTATTTACATAATAATTGTTTTGAGACCCTCACTGGTTTAATCCCCACTGGTTCGTGCTCTTTTTCCACTCCACCCCATCTCCTAGTCACATCCTGTATTCCACCATTTAATCCCCACTGATTCTCGCGCTTTTTCCTTCTCCCTACCCCCTATCCTACATACATCCTCTTCCTACCTGACACTTCCACCTCAGGAGATACCTAGGACAGGATTGTGATTAGAGATTAGATAGATCACACTGCATTTCCACTCAATAAAGATTGAACGGCATTCCCAGCTCAGCCATGAGTCCCTGGTCGTCTCTTTTCCACCCGCAAAGCTAGCCTGGCAGTTAGTCTCCTTTCCCTTCTCTCGGATCTTTCTTCAGTTCAGCTATTTCAGCTTTCAGTTCTCTAATTTACCTCAAGGTAGCTAGTATTTTCCTTGAGGGTCTCACCTGTTGTTTCCCTAATTCTGCTAGCCTTTTCCTCCATACTTGTCTTCATTTCTGTGATTATTAAGTTTACTATTGCTTGCATACTTTTCTTATCTATGGTTACTTCTGACTGATTTGTAGTTTCTTCTGGGCTCCTGTCTTCATTCATTGCAGTATCAGTTTTATTTGCTCTTCATTTAACCATTTTTTTAATTGATGTGTTTTTTATTTTTGTTGTTGTTCAGTTGTTGTGCTTTGAGTACAAGCCACAGTATACTAAATACCTTTATGACAAATGCAGTCACCAACCTCTGAAATTACAATAGTAACTGAAGCAAGGCTTGAAGCAGTTTAACCAATACCAGTTAGCCAAACAATGCCTCAGTCCTAGAAAAAATAACAACCAGATCCAAATGAAAAAGAAAGAGACAGAAAAAAAGGTAAAGCAAGAATAAAAAATTATGCAAATCTATTGTCCACTGTAAATTATAGGGGTAGGAAGAGGAGAAAGGGAAGTAGAGAAGAGACACACACAGAGTCCTCTCTGAGTCAGATTTCTTCCCCAAAATAATTCAAAAATGAGTATCAGTGAATTCAGAAAGCAGAAGAAGGAGGAAGAAAGAAAATTAGACAAGAATGATAGAAAAAAAGAAAACAAAAAAAAGCAGTGAAAGGAAATAGTTTCTTTTTAATTAGCTAGGAGGAGGGAGAAGGGGGAGAGTGGATAGAGGAGGTAGACAGAGTGAAACAAGATCCTCTCACAATGGATAGGACACCCAGTCCCCTAGCAATGGAAAATACACTAAAAGTTAATTTTGGTCAACCTGAAGGGGGGGGAAGGGACACACACACACACACATATATATATAATACTAATAATAAAATAGAACAGAGTAAAAAACTAATAGTCTGAAGCTTGGATGGCTCCTGATTGGCTCAGGCAGCCTGAGCAAAGACAGCCAATTGTTAAATTAAAAAACAAAACAAACAAAAAAAACCTTCCAGGTAGTCTTTCCCAGGCAGGATGAGGCTCTGATTGTTCAGATATATTGTCACTCCAATTGAGTTTGAAATGAAAAAAAAAGAGCAAAGGAAATCAGAAAGGAAAGGATTGGAATCACACCCCTGGTGAGCCAGGAATCTTGGTAAAGAAAAAAGCTCAGCAAGGAGCCTGCTAGTAGCAATTCTCTAGTCCCCAGGTCTGGTTATAGGGTGGGGGAGAGGGGTGAGCTTCAGAAATAATAAAAAAAATTTCCTTTCTTTTTTCTCTGTTTTCTAACCCAAATTGAGCTATAGTCACCTCCTTGGTGTCACACCTAGGACCCCTTAGTCACCATCCTGCTGACAGCCAGGTATCCTACCCTTTTCAGCAGTTGTTGTTGGAACTCATGCCAGCAGCAGCCTCCAACTCATCGTCTTGGCTTCGCTTCCCTAAGTGTTATTTTGAAGAATACTATGTTTCTGAAGTAGATCCAAGTATAAAACTTTGTTGTTTTAGGTGGTATGGATCACATTTTATTTATTTATTTATTTATTTATTTATTGGAGATAAAGAGAGGTTAAAGCATGATTCTGCCACCTTATGTGTTACTAGGGATCAGACCCAGGGCATCATGCAAACAAGATTTGCATGTTAACTATGTTGGTACTTTTGGTCTAGGTTTTCTGCTTTTCTTCATGAAACAGACTTTCTCTTTATGGAAACTTCTTGCTTTTTTATTTTTATTTATTTTTTCTTAAAATTTTTTTTATTTTGTTTTTATTTATTGGAGGATTAATAGTTTACAGTTAACAGTAAAATACAATAGTTTTTAGGTGCATGAAATCTCTGTTTTCCACATAACAATTCAGCCCCCACTAGGTCCTCCTCTGCCATCATTTCCAAGACCTCAACCCTCCCCCATTCTCCTTTTTTTTTTATTTCTATATTTTGGATTAATGTTTTACATTCTACAGTAAATATAGTAGTTTGTACATGTGTAACATTTCTTAATTTTCCACATAAGAATACAAATCCCACTAGGTTCTCTGTCATCCTTTTTGGACCTGCACTCTTCCCCCAATCCACCCAAGAGTCTTTTATATTGGGGTAATACACCAACTCCAGTTCAGGTTTTACTTGTGTTTTCTCTTCTGATCTTGTTTTTCAACTTCTGCATGAGAGTGAGATCATCCCATGTTGATCCTGCTGTTTCTGACTTATTTCACTTAACATGATTTCTTCAAGGTCCATGCAAGATTGACTGAAAACAGTGAAGTCACCATTTTTTTATAGCTGAGTAGTATTCCATTGTGTATATATACCACAACTTGCTCAGTCACTCATCTGTTGTTGGACACCTGGATTCTTCCAGGTTTTGGCTATTACAGATTGTGCTGCTAAGAACATAGACATATCTTTTTGAATGGGTGTGTTGGATTCCTTAGGATATATCTCTAGGAGAGGAATTGCAGGATCATAGGGTAGGTCCATTTATAGCCTTCTGAGAGTTCTCCAGACTGTTCTCCACAGAGGTTGGACCAATTTACTTTTACACCAGCAGTGAAGGAGGGTTCCTTTGACCCTACAACCTCTTCAGCATTTGCTGCTGTTACCTTTTCTGATGTATGACATTCTCACAGGAGTGAAGTGGTATTGCATTGTTGTTTTTATTTGCATTTCTCTGACAATCAAAGACTTGGAGCATTTTTTTTTCATGTGTTTCTCAGCCTTCTGGATCTCTTCTGTGGTGAATATTCTGTCCATGTCCTCCCCCCATTTTTGGATGGGGTTATTTGTTTTCTTGTTGCTGAGTTTGGCAAGCTCTTTATATATTCTGGTTATTAGTCTCTTGTCTGATGTATGACATGTAAAGATCTTCACCCATTCTGTGAGGGGTCTTTTGGTTTGGGTAGTGGCTTATTTTGCTGTGAAGAAGCCTTTTAATTTGATGTAGTCCCATAGGTTTATGCTTACCTTAATTTTCTTTGTAATTGGATTTGTTTCATTGAAAATGTCTTTAAAATTTTTGTGGAATAGACTTCTGCCAAAGTTTTCCTAGGATATAATAGTTTTCTGTTCTCACATCTAAATCCTTGATCCACTTGTAATTTACTTTTATGTTTAGTGAAATATAGTTGTTTTTTTAATTCTTCTGCATGTTTCAACCCATTGTTTCCAACACCATTTGTTGAAGAGACTCTGCTTTCCCCACTTAATAGTCTGGGCACCTTTGTCAAAGATTAGATGTCCATAGGTGTGGGAGCTTACTTCTGGGCTCTCAATTCTATTCCACTGGTCAATGTGTCTATTCATGTTCCAGTACCAAGCAGTTTTGATTACAGTGGCCTTATAAAACAATTTGAGATCTGGGAATGTGATGCCTCCAGTTCTGTTCTTTCTTCTCAAGATTGTTTTGGCAATTCTAGGTCTTTTCTGGTTCCAGATAAACATTTGTAGCATTTGTTCTATACTCCTAAAAATGTGTTTGTGATCTTGATGGGGATAGCATTAAATTTGCATATGGCTCTGGGTAGTATATTCATTTTGATGTTATTAATTCTTCAAACCCATGAACATGGAATATCTTTCCACTTCTTTGTGTCTTTTTCCATTTCCTTGAGTAATGAATCATAAATTTCAGTATAAAAGTCTTTCACTTCTTTGGTTAAGTTTATTCCTAGATATTTTATTGTTTTTGTTGCTATAGTAAAAAGAATTGATTTCTGGATTTCAATTTCTTCTAACTTAGTGTTTGCATAGAGGAATGCCACTGACTTTTGTATGTTAATTTTGTAGTCTGACACTTTACTATATTGCCTGGTGATTTCCAAAAGTTTCTTGCTGTGTTCTTTAGGTTTTTCTATGTATTCTATCATGTCATCTGCAAACAGGCAGAGTTTGATGCCTTCTCTTCTAATCGGTATCCCTTTAATTCCTTGCTCCTGCCTGATTACTATGGCAAGAACTTCCAATACTATGTTAAATAATAATGGTGATAGTGGGCAGCCCTGTCTAGTACCTGATCTGAGGGGAAATGCTTCCAGTTTTCCACAATGAATATGATGGTGGCTGCAGGTTTGCTATATATACACTCCACTATCTTGAGAAATTTTCTATCTATTCCCATTTTTGTAGCGTTTTGATCATAAAGGGATATTTGATTTTGTCAAAGGCTTTCTCTGCATCTATTGATATGACCATGTGGTTTTTGGTCTTGCTTTTGTTGATGTGGTGGATCATGTTGATTAATTTACATATATTAAACCAACTTTGCATCCCTGAGATAAACCCCACTTGGTCATGATGAAAAATCTTTTAAATATACTGCTGTATCTGGTTGGCTAGAACTTTGTTCAATATTTTAGCATCTATGTTCATCAGAGATATTGTTCTCTAGTTTTCTTTTTTGGTTGTGTCCCTGTATGTTTTTGATATCAAAGTGATTTCATAGAAGCTGGAAGGGAGTATTCCAGTGTCTTCAATCTTCTGGAAGACTTTTTAAAAGTAGAGGTATTAGTTATTCCTTGAAAGTTTTGTAGAATTCATTTGTAAAACCATCTGATCCAGGACTTTTATTCTTTGGAAGGTTTTTAATAACTGATTCAATTTCACTAGCTGTGTGGGCCTGTTCATATTATCTAGTTCTTCTTTATTTTGTTTTGGAATTTCATAGGTATCTAGGAAATTGTCCATTTCTTCCAGTTTCTCTAGCTTGATGGTATATAGTTGTTCATAGAAGCCTCACATTATATGTTGAATTTCTGCTGTGTCTGTTGTGATATCTTCTCTTTCATTTATGATGCGATTTATTTGGGTCTTCTTCCTTTTTTGTTTTGTGAGTCTGCCTAAATGTCGATTTTTTTCACTCTTTTGAAGAAACAACTTTTACTTTCATTGATCTTTTGTATGGTTTTCTTATTTTCAATGTTATTTATTTCTGCCCTAACTTTAATTATTTCAGTCCTTGTGGCTTTAGGATTCTTTTTTTCTTCTTATTCTAGGTCTTTAAGGTGTGCAATTAGGCTGTTTATTTGTGCTTTTTCTTGTTTTCTAATGTGTGCTTGTATGGCTATGAACTCCCCTTTCAGTACTGCACTAGCTACATCCCAAATATTTTGATAGCTTGTGTCTTCATTTTCATTGAACTCTTGAAACATTTTGATTTCTTCCTTTATTTCCTCCTTGACATAATAGTTGTTAAGTAGTGTACTTTTGAACTTCCACATTTTGAGACTATTACTAGTCTTTTCTTTATAGTTAAGTGCTATTTTAATACCACTGTGGTTTGAGAAGATGTTTGGATGACTTTAGTGCTCTTGAATTTTCTGATGCTGTCTTTGTGGCCTAACATATGGTCTCTCCTTGAGAATGACCCATGTGGAGTTGAGTAGAATGTGTATTCCAGTTTCTTGGGATGAATGACTCTGAAAATGTCCAATAGTTCTAGTTTATCTATCTTCTCATTTAGCTCCCTCATTTCTTTATTATATTTATGCCTGGATGATCTGTCAAGTGGAGAGAGTGGGGTGTGGAAGTACCCTACTATGACTTCGTTGCCGTTAACATATTGCTGTGGGTCTTTCAGTAGATATTTGATGTATTTAGATGGCTTCTCATTGGGTGCATAGATGTTAATAGTGGTAAGTCCTCTTAGTTGACTGATCCTCTGAGCATTAAGTAGTGTCCATCCCTTTCTTTTTAAATTTTATTTATTTTAAAGTCTATCGTGTCAGATATGAGAATAGCTGTTCCTGCCATTTTTTGTGGGCCATTGGCTTGTATGATAGTTTCCATCCTTTCACTTTGAGTCTTTGTTTATCTTGTTGAGTTAGGTGGGTTTCCTGTAGATAACATTTTTGGGTTGTATTTTATGATCCATTTTCCTATTCTGTGCCTTCTTTTTTTTTTTTTTTTTTTTTTTACCAGAGCACTGCTCAGCTCTGGCTTGCGGTGGTACAGGGGATTGAATCTGGCACTTTGGAGCCTCAGGCATTAGAGCCTCTTTGTATAACCATTATGCTGTCTACCCTCTACCCTACTCTGTGCCTTCTAACAGGTGAATTCAGACCATTGACATTTATTGATATCATAGACTGAACATACTTTAATGCCATTCTTGTAGATTTTTAGAGTGTTCTGATATATGGCATATTTATGGTGGTCTGACTGTCTATAGGATACCTTTCAGAACTTCTTTCAGGGCTGGCTTGATGATAGTTGATTCTTTCAACTGTTGCTTGTCTAAGGAGGTTTTTATGCCTCCATCTAGTCTGAATGACAGTCTAGCAGGATACAATAGTCTTGGTTGAAAGCCTTTCTCATTGAGCACTCGATAGATATCTTGCCATCCTCTTCTGGCCTATAGTGTTTGCATGGAGACGTCTGCTGATAATCTTATGGGTTTTCTTCTGTAGGTGACTCTTTTTTTTCTCTTGCAGCCTACAGGATCCTTTCTTTTTTCTTTCTCTCTCTCTTTTTTTTTGCTCCAGGGTTGTTGTTGGAGCTCAGTGCCTGCACCATGAATCCACTACTCCTGGATGCCTTTCCCCCCCTTTTGTTGCCCTTGTTCTGGTTATTATTGTTATTGTTGATGTCATTCATTGTTGGATAGGTCAGAAAGAAATGTAGAGAAGAGGGAAGACAGAGAGAGGGAGAGAGAGATAGACACCTGCAGACCTGCCTCACTGCCTGTGAAACAACTCTCCTGCTGGTCAGGAACCAGGAGCTCAAACCGGGATACTCATGCTGGTCCTTGAGCTTGGTGCCACATGTGCTTAACCCGCTGTGCTACTGCCCGACCCCCAGGATCCTGTCTTTATCCTTATTCCTTTCTATTCTAAATATGATGTGTCTTGGTGTCTTTAAATCTGGCTTAATTCTGTTTGGGACACTCTGAGCTTCTTGTACCTTTATGTGTTTTATATTTTCTAGACTAGAGAAGTTCTCAGCTATTATGTCCTGAAGAATGCTTTCTTCCCCTTCCTTTCTTTCTTCCTCTGGTAAGCTGATATTACGTATATTATTTCTTTTGCAGTCATCCCATAAGTCTGTTGTTGTTTTTAGTATCTCTTAATCTCTTTTTGAGATATCTTACTTCTTTTTTAGTCATCTCTAATTCATCCCCAATCTTGCTAATTCTGTCTTCAGTTTCTTTTATTCTATTCTCTCTCCCCTCTATGTTTTCTGGAGTTCATCTATTTTGTTACCCTGTTTTGATACTGTTTTAGCTTGTTCAACTAGTTGTGTTCTTAGCTTAGCTATTTCAGCTTTCAGCTCTCTAATAACTTTGAGATAACTTTTTCTTCCAGGGTCTCATTTGTTGTTTCTGCATTTCTGATGACAATTCTTTCAAATTCTTTATTCACTCCTGTGATATTTCCTTAACTAGTGTTTGGACGTCAATCTCATGATTTTGTGCTTCAGCCTTTTGGGGGCTTTTAACTGGACACTTGTCATGGTTCATTTTTCCAATTTTTCTTCTTTTTGGTTTAACCATTCTATATAGTATGTTATGAGGTCCATCTCTCTGTATTTTTCAATTTACTGATCATTCTTGCCTGGATGATCAGTACTTACTTGTGTCTAAGTAAGGTAGTTAATGAGTTCACAGTTGTGGAAATTAACAGTTGTTTCAATATTATTTCAATCCCTCAGTTGGAGCACAGAGACTGTTAAAGCCTCTTTTGTTATTTTTCTTCCATGTAGGCTATGGGAGCCTGAAGCCTTTTAAACTATAAGTAGGCTTTTTAGCTTAATCCCTCACTCCTGACCAAGAAATAAAGCAGAGTGGGGGAAAGATCTCACAGTGATTATGCAAAGTGTCTCTCATACCCCAAGGGTCCAAAGCTCTAGGCTCAACTCAGCTTCTCTGCCAAGCCAAGCAGCACTACTGGGCCCTATGAGTTTCTAGCAAGTTCCATTTATAGTCTGTAGGTTCTGAGGCAATTATTCACAATGTTCTCATCAGGAGAACAATGTGCAAAGTCTCCCACTATACAGCCCCACTGTTAGGCCATCAACATGTATATCTCCTGAGTTTCCTGGTCAGTTCTCTGTTCCCAGATGTCAGCACAGGGCCTCCCCACTGCTGCTTCAGCCTCTGAGGGCAGTAGCAATGGAGACTCACAGTTGCATTTGGTGAGTCTTAGGGGAGTCCTCTTCTCCCTTCATCAGACTTGTTGTTGGTAAAACAGACTTGAGGTTGTGCCTCAACTGGTAAACTACATACCGGATTGTTCCCAGCCACTCAATCTCTCCTTAGGCTTCTTCCTGTCCACGAGCCACACGTGTTTGTACTCACTGGTGGTTTGTTGGGTTCCTGAAGTCATTCTAGTCCTGTCTTGTTGTGGTCCCAGGTGGTCTCCTTTGGTATTCCTAGCTGACCCAGGAGAGGAGAGGAGAGGAGAGAAACATAGCTGTTGCTGCTCCATAACCCTGCCTCCCGATGTCTGTCTCTTGCTTTTTTCTAATCATCTCTGTTTTCCTTGCTTGTCTAAATTCCTGGTCCAGTTATTGGTCACCACAAATAACTCAGACTTCCTTGTGTGTAAGCCTCTATCTGTAGAAATTACGGTGAGAATCCAGTGTGATAATTCAGAGGCAAAATGTTGATATATGTGAATGTTGAATAAAGTGCATTGATTTATTTAAAGTTTATTTTGGAAGAGTAACAATAGTAATTATTTGTTCAGGAAGAATCAATTTAGCAAATGTTGACCAGATAATCTGATACGTTGGTAACTGAAGATACACAATAATAGTTTTGCTAGGATAAATGGAAGTATCTTTCTTGGAGCCATCATACTTGTGCAAGAAGTTTAGTATTCTTTGTGACAGCTTCTAGCACTGCTTTGAAAAGGGAAAGCCTCTCTTTCTCTCTCTTTCTCTCTCTCTCTCTCTCTGTGTGTGTGTGTGTGTGTGTATCCATCTAAGGACAATATGCTGTGACACCGAGCTACAAGTAAAAAAACAATTAGCACCTAACCACACCATCTGATTGATTCAGTACCTTTTTAAAGACTGACTTATGCGGTGTCAGATGTTTGGTAAACTGTTGCAGAAAAGTAAAATCTTTAGAAACTGAAACCCAAAGCCAACAGAAACAACAGTTTTTCAAGAAACATACAAATAACCCACTAACACACCGTAGTCACAATTCCCTGCCTCCCACATCTCTGTGCCACTCATCTCTGCCACATGGCATTACTGGGAAGTGAAAGTTGGGCCTCTCGGGTCTTAGGTATGCAAGTTTTGTGTTCATATGCTGAACTGTCTTGTCTCCCTGGCCTCAGAACTATTTTAGACATAGCTCTTTCTTAGTTGCTTTACGCAACTAGGTCTGTACTATTCAGCAGTGAAGGGGTTATTTGTAAGTGTGATCAAAGATTTAAACTGTCATCTTGATAGCAAGATAAGGGACAGGCTGCAAAGGAGCTTTAATCAATCTGATCTTGACTTATTGCAGAACTTCATTCAGCAGAAAATTATTTCTGCAGCATATTGAGTGCTCTGCTCTGATGGAGACCAAATAAAAGAAAGGTGGAAACGAGGAGAAGAGAATGGAAATTCAATCCACATGTGGAGGGGAGGATTCTTCAGTAAATTTTCCTCTGATGAAATAAGAAACAGAATGTGTAAGGCTCCTGGAATATGGTGTGCTCCTTTGACTAGTAAGAAATCTTACGAGAAGAAAGTAGACAAGGTGTGATTCTCAGGCAAGATCATTACAGAGGATGGACGAAAAGTGAAAATGTGACTGA
Organism: Erinaceus europaeus; assembly: GCF_950295315.1. Taxonomy (NCBI): domain Eukaryota; kingdom Metazoa; phylum Chordata; class Mammalia; order Eulipotyphla; family Erinaceidae; genus Erinaceus; species Erinaceus europaeus. Next base: position 25,937,005 of record NC_080169.1, read on the forward strand.
TTTAGTCTTGATGGTACAAACATTTGTCCATTGAACCAACCAGTCTTTTACAGAGTTCTGTCTATGATTGCTACAGTGAAGCCATTGAGGTGAGCATGGCACCTCTAGGAGTTACAGATAATGATTTGCACATTTATTATACCTTTAAAATTTGTCCAGCACCAGCTCCATTCAACACCCTGTGAAGAGGAGCAAAGCCTTGTTGGAAAAACTCTGAAGAGTGTGAGAATATATAGTCAGATTTCAGACAGAAGAGTTCACACTGTCTCCCAACACAAGTACCCACTACATTGGAGTGTTAGTTTTTATTTGTTTGAAAAGGGTAATTAAAATCAGGCAGGCTTTCTCAGATAGTATGTGGCTGGAATATTTATAAATTTTTTTTTGATTTTTTAAAATCTTATTGCATTACCATTTCACATTTTAAAAAAGGAATAGAAGGTTAAGACTTCACCTAAATATATATAAAATTTCAGTTCACAGAGTACCCTTTTAATCTTAGGCCAGAGGTAATATGAATTCAAGGGATAATTTAGGAGATAGGACTTCTCTTTCCATGCTTTTGAAACTATGGGAAAAAGCTCAAGATAAAGGCAAGAAAATAATGCAAGCTTTTACTCTTTTAAATAATTGATTCACTGTTAGTTTGCTTGTGTTTTCTCTGTACACTTTCATTCTCAAAGCTAAATGTGTTTTGGGAACAGAAGGCGTTAGATATGGGTTTTTGGTTGCTGTTGTAGAGGTTTCTAAATTCATGAGCCTGCTGGGTATTCTAGGAGTGGGTAATATATAATTTTCAGAGATCTGCAGCTTCCATCTCTTCTTTTTAAGTTTTGTAGCTTATGTGTGTGTGTGTGTGTGTGTGTGTGTGTGTGAAGAGTTGATATGTTTTGTGATAGATAAGCCAGCTATCTCCCCAGAAATTTCAGCAGTGAACCCAAACTTTAACAGACTCTCTCCTATGGAGTTATGTGCTTGTGTGAGCCAGACTTGGAGTTTCTTCCCCACAAAGGGGAGGAGAGACTGCAAGGGAGAAACAACTAGCTATTCTTTTCTCTCTTACACTGATCTGGATTAACATTTTTTAGATAGAGATAGAAGAACACACACACACACACACACACACACAGAGAGAAAGAGAGAGAGAAATACTAATACTAATACTAAAACTTCTCCTAAAGCTGTGGGAAATGAGGCCTTGAACTTGGGTCTAGCTCATGACAAAATAGGTGCCTTCCCACGTGAGCCATCTTGCTTGTGTATAAATGGCTATCATAAACAAGGGGTTAAGATGAAAACTCAGATATAGTGGGAAAATAAGGATTCTCATCTGCCAGGGAGCATGGAGATTAGATGTAAAAGGATTAAAAAAAAATGGTGGGCTAAAAAAACGAGGAATAATGTTCTTTTTTTTTTTTAATCTCTGATAACATGTCTCCTTCAGAACAAAGATACAGTTAGTCTGGGGACTGTACTAATAAGGACTAGACTTATCAGCAGAGCTGGATTAACCATCCAATATGCAATATCTAAGTATAATTTAGTTACTCCCAGTAAGGAGTATGTCCCAGAGGGCATACGTTTTAGAGGTGGAACTAAGTCAAAGGACCTTTCTCTATGCTTAACTCTGTTTCTGTCTTCCTCTAGCTCCAGCTTTCTTTTTGAGAGTTGAACTTGGGGTGGCGTGAAGCAGGGTGAGGTTGGTTAGCTCTCCAGGAAAATTTGGAAACAGCCTTGGGGTTATGAACCTGGAGAGGCAAATAAAATCAACTGTTGCAAAATAATTGACTACAATTGCATAAGCTTTCTCAGTGTGTTAAATATTTAAAGGTGCTGAAGTATGTCATTCATGGATTCATTTTTTTTTTTTTTTTAGATGCAGAGAGGCAAAGAGAATGAAAGAAACCACAGCACGGAAGCTTCCTTCAGTGTGGTAGGGCCCTAGGTTTGTACCAGTGTCACATCACATGGCAAAGTAGCACACTATCCAAGGGAGCTAGTTCATAAGCCTAAAACTTAGAGTTTTTAATAAAATTTATTAAAATATTATTATTTAAATATTATTGATTTTTTTTAAATAAAAGAGAGCAAGTGAGATAGTATAGGGTCCCAAGCACCTCTGATATATGCAGTGCCAGACATGAAACCAGGGACTTTCAACCAAGGCATGTGCTCCACCACTGAGCATCTCTGCAGGCCTTCCCGCCTATTAACTACAAAAATAAATTTTATCCCGATGAAGGATGTATTTCCAATGGTGTGGAGTTATATCTTTATTATTTAATACTTTTGTAAATCATTAATAAAAATAAGACAAAATAAATAAGTTTAAAAAAAAAAGCCCTAGAGATGCATAGAAACTTGAGATTTCTTTGTCACACTGCAGAAATTTCATCACTACTCTTGCCACTTTATCCTACTTGTACAAGAAAGGAACATGCTGCTCTTATTTGCTTCATGGTTTGTGGAAACCAAGGTGATTTCCCAACCTGACCTTATCTCCATAGAGACTTGAATTTCTCTATTTTCCTGGATGACTTCTACAGAGGTTGAAAGAATGACAACAATTAAAATTTTGATTACTGCAATTTAGTCCCTTTAATTTAGAACCAGAAGCAAAATTACAAATACATGTGGATTTCAGGAACAGTGTCCATTAAATGATTGACTGGAAGTTACAACCAATTAATAAGTTCATTTTTTAAAAAACATCATAGATCTTTTGTTGCCCCAATATTGCCACATGTGCTTAGTTCTTCAAGGACTTTTCTTTCTTTCTCTGCTTATGAGATAACTATTAGTATACTCTTATTTCAGTCTTCAGAGTGGTTAGAGTTCCTTTTCCATGACCACCATCCCCTTTTCTACCTAAAGCAAATTTTTTGACACTCCATGTCAGAGAGTTCACACTGAACAAAGGATTTGGAGAATTCAGAGGGAACTTTTGACAGAATGTTTGGTGTGAGGGGGTGAGAAAAAGCCTGCAAAAAAACTAAAGGGGGCTTGGGCAGTGGGTGTTGGGGTTGAGGGAGGATTGGCTAAGATTGAAGGGGAGGAGGTTTCAGTGATCGTGGGGGAGGGCTTGATTATCTTTTTTTTTTTTTTTTTTTAAATTCGTGCTTTGCCCTGAAACAAAGAACACTTGAAACATCTAAGAGAAAACAAAACCAGTGGCTGCAAACAAAGCTGATCAATCAGAAGAGAGAATGTTGTGAAAGTACCACAGTGTCAGAATATTTTATCTCTGGAGAGCCATGGGAAACTACTAATTAGCTCCATTAAAACTCAAGAGCAAATAAAAGAAAAAGGAATGTACCTGCGTACAGTCTTTAAAAATACATGCTTCTGTAAAAAAAGAAAAAATGTTGCCTGCTATACGTAAGGTGGAAATTTAACTAAATCACTGCTGGAAAAAATATTTGGTTAGGTTTCAAAGATTGGAGAAACCAACTAGTTGTAAAATGGAATATTTGAAATGACTGCCTGAGAAAAGTAAACTTAAAAACTGGAAAGGTATGCTCAGTAGATCTAAAATAACAAAAAGGTACAGTAGAGGCCATGGGATTTCGCATTTGCAGGGATGAGTGAAGGTGCTCGAGCAGCAATTAATTTGTCAAATTTTGAGTTGTGACTGTGTTTTCTTGAAGAGGGATTAGGACTAGTCGTTAGTGCAAAGTAGCGTTTTATTATGGAACAAAAATTCTTCTAGGTTCTGGCTCAGAAATTCTGAATTGTGCTTCAGGCATTTGTCTCCTGTCTGGTTAACTGTAGAAATAAAATTGAAGAGAATTTGGCTGCTAGGTTATATGGCTGGAAAATGCTTTGAGAGACCTTCTGGTTGGATTACTTCTAACCCTTCTCTGACAGATGAAAATTTATCTTATTTTTAAATGCTCCCCAGAGGAAGAGTGTCCATAGACTCCCTTATTTCAGATTTTAATGACCTCCACATTCAGGAAATTCCTTCTTCTTTCATACCTAAACCTATTCTGCTTCATCTTTAGTCCACTTGCTTCTGACTTGCCCCAGAAGAGATGGAAAAAAAACGAGGCTACACTCTTGCATAAACATCCTTTCACATAATTAAAGATGAACTGTCCTCAGTTTTTTAAAAAATCTCTTCTTCTTTATCACATCAAATCACTCCACTTCCTTCTGTTTTTTCTCAGGGATTCAGTCTCCCAACCTCTTATTCACCTTTGCAGTAGCCTCAGAAATTTACTTCCCTGTCTGAAACCTAAGCCATTGACTGCAAGAAAAGAGAAAAATGTGGCCATGCATGTCCTTCCCTTGTTTCCTCAACTGGCCTGAGCTAGGGCTGCTGTAAGAGCCTAAGTGTAAGGTACTGATAATGTTTTATACTTATCCCAAATTATAACTTTTTAAAGTTGATATTTGCTCATACAGTAAATTAGTGGATATATACAGGGTGCATCTTTCTAGATTTTGGAGAGTGAAAACAAAGCATGTCATATAGTATTAATACAGCAAGCGTGACTCAGTTCACTGTATGGGTGAGTCTAATGGTGGCTTTGAGATAAGTACAAATCTACCTTGGTGCATGAGGTCTTTCTACTAAGCTTAGGAATTCTGAAAAATATACTTTCAACTTTGCACAATTGAAATACTTCATTAATTAGTTCTTGGTTCTTAAATTGAACCAATGACCTTCCTCTGGTTCTTGTTGGTGAGACCTAGAGCCTAAGTAGATGTCACCCTTACCAGTATGCTATATATATGCTTCTAGGGCAGGAGAGTCTTGACTCATTTTCCTGGACATCAAGGATTTTGACTAAACAAAGTAATGTACCTTTTTATTTTTTATTTTATGATGATGATGATGATTTTGCTTCCAGGGTTATTGCTGGGACTTTTGCTGCCTGCACCACGAATCCCCTGTTCCTGGTGGCTGTCTTTTTTTTTTTTCTTTCACTTTTCATTAGATACGACAGAGAGTAATTGAGAGGGATGGGAAAGATAGAGAGTAGGAAAGAGAGATAGACATTTGCAGAGCTGCTTCACCACTTGTAAAGTGACTCCCCCACCCTCCGCGCAGGTGGCTTGAACCTGGATCCTTGAGCTCTGTATTATGTGCACTTATAATTTATTCTTGCACTGAGCAGAGTCTTTTCTTACCTATTTGCAAAAAGTTTGCAACTATTCAGACATTTGGGGATCAGAGAATCACAGATGATGCTTTATTATAATTTATAGTTTCTCTAATTTCTCCCCTCCAAGTACTAACCAGGCCCAACCCTGCTTAGCTTCTGACATCAGACGAGATCAGGCGTGTTCAGTTTTGTACAGCCGTAGACAGTTTTTCTAATTTCTAAAAAAATTTCTAGTAACAATTTGAAGGTTTGCACCCCCCTCCCATCTCCCTATAGTTCACGAGATAATGGTGTGAGAATGTTAAATGGGAAGCAGGTGCTTGTATTAACAACCAGTATCTGTTTTATGAATCATATATTTGCTTTTACTTATGTCTTAACAACAGATTACAGAAGAAACTGAAACACAAAGAAAGCAAGTTACTTGTCAGTCTCACAAGGAACACTTTTATAGCAAACTGTGTGTGTGTGTGTGTGTGTGTGTGTATGTGTGTGTATGTGCTAATGAAGAGACAGTCCTTGAAGCCTTCAGTCCTTCATATTAATCAGTTTATTCATTGACAGTCCCCCATCCTGATGATAGGTCATTCTGTAGCCTCAATACCAGGGATGTTACAGAGGATAAAAAAAGACAAAAATCATCGCCTTCAGAAAACCTACATTTAGTTTTTGTTTCACACACACATATCCATCCTTCAGCACCACCTAATAGAGTGAGAAATTGTACCTCAAATACATATTCCTGGGGCTGGGCAGTGGCTCACCTGGTAGAGTGTGCACATTATAGTGCCCAAGGACTCAGTCCTCACCTGCAGGGGGGATGTTTCATGAGAGATGAAAGTATGCTGCAGGTATCTCTACCTCTGTCTTTCTCCTCTCTCTCTCTCTCTCTCTCATTCTGTGTCTCTATCTAAAATGAAAAAATAATTAAGGAAAATGTATTCCTGTGGCCAGTAAAAAGATGCAGTATGCAAATTAGAGTGTGTCATGCCCCAGGTTTGATGCCAGGCACTGAACATACAGGAGGGATGATCTGATTTTTTCTCTCTTCTATAAGGATACAAGAGATCTTTTTTTTTTTTAAAAAAAAAACTTTTATTTTGAAGTTATTAAAGTTATCATTTATCTGAAGTTTACAATGAATGTGGAAAATGCTTTGTGATTATCATGTTAAAAGGCTACAAAGTTGTGTATATATTCTGTTCTAAATCAAAGTTAAAATAATGTAATCACTCTTTTCAAAACACACAAACAAGTAAAGCTTACAAAAACCAGACATGTAGAAAAGGTTGAAAAAATACAACAAAATGTTAACAGTGTTTGCTTGAGGGTAGCAGAATGATGAGTAAATCTTTTGCTTTTGTTTTTTGGCATTTCTCATTTTTGGGGTAGTTCTCATAAATTACTTTTAAAATGGAGTGACTGATAGTCATTAAGAGACAAATATTTCTTTTGTCTTTAAAAAAGTTTTCTTTCTTTTTTTTTTTTAAGATTTTGTAGCCTTTTATTAAAATACCCCTGTGATGAGTCAATTCATGAGCCATTGTCAGTGAAGTTGGAAAGGCAAAGGGGTGTGGGGCAGGATGAGATGGGGCTGTGGAGGTGAGTGGGTGGAGAGATGATGCCTGGAGAGAGATGCTGGAAAGGGAGGCAGTGTTAGTTACAGCACATTGGCCGCACCTCTAGGCAACTATGCTTCAGGCAATGCCATGGGCCTGAGAGGCAGAGTTAGTCTTTCATTTGAGGGTAGAGTGAAGAAATGAACATTTAATATGAACATTAGGCATGGGATCTTCCAGAGTATTCCATTCCATTTTAGAGGAAACTGAGCTTGGAGGTGTCATGAATGGCTTCAGGAAATTAAGAAGTGAAGTCAGGATTCAAACCAGTTTTGCCTGACTGGAAGGCTATCTGTCTTTTCTGAACTTTTTCAAATGTGTTCCCCATGTTTTTTGGGTAAAATTCAGTTTTGCCAGCGATATACCTGGAGTGGTCTAGCTCAAGCTGATTGAAATTAAATTTCATTATTATTATTATTTAAGGAAATGTGTTTGTTAAATAACTAAGTGTGACTCTAACTCTGATAGATTTTTTTTATTATTATTCAGAATATTTTCTACCAACCGACTCAGCTGGAAAAAATACCTTTGTCAGACCCTATGCCTAGTTTTGGGTCAGAAAATAACATCACTTTGGACTGCAAAAACAGAGTAAGAAATGTGATAGCCTAAGACCTTTTCTTGAAAGAGCAGGCATATTTACTGGAACTATTTTGAATAGCTAAGTATGTATACATATGTAAATACATAGACTTCAGTTTGAGTTCAAGATTTGTGTGGAAGTCTCTGAGCTTCCGCCATCTTCACATAGCCACCAGTCTCTAGGATGTGCTGAGCTGGGAGTTTAATCTACATTCTGTTAAACTTGGGAGTTATTTTCCTAAGGTTTTTCTACTAAGACTCAGGAGCTGTAGAATCATCCAGATTTTTTTTTTTTGTCAACTATTTTATTTCTTTAGCTAGATGCCATGGGTATTACTGACGCCCATATTATTTACACTTTGTGGTCAGTCAAGTGAAGGAAGTTTGAGTCAGTAAGTGCTGTGTTCAAACATTCCAAGGGTTGTGTACTATCAATTGGTTGACAGACTAGTATGCTTCGTATGCTGATAAGACCAAAATAAAATAGTTGTTGCTCTGAATACATCTTTCCAGAAAATATTCTTAGTCTACCTCCATGTTAGCTATCAAACTCAGGCAAAAATTACTGAAGTCACAGCCTCCTAGGAACATACCTAAAAAAGAATTCCTAGCTTCTAACAACCCTAAAAACCCCATTCACCTGCTCTATTCCTACTTTCTGGTTCCTGTTTATTACAACATTTTGTTCTGCTAAATATTATTATTATTATTATTATTATTACTTATTATAAACCAGAGCACTGCTCAGCTCTGGCTTATGGTGGTGTAGGAGATTGAATTTGGGACTTTGGAGGCTTGGGCATGAGAGTCTCTTTGCATAACCATTGTGCTATCTACCCCACCCACTGCTAAATATCTTAACTGCCTTTCAGACACCAAGATGCAGATGCTACTATGATTCCATCTTGAACTTCCTGGGCAGATGACCTCATCAATGTGTCCTAGAACATTACCTCTCCAAAGCCCTACCCCATTAGGGAAAGACAGAAACAGGCTTGGGGTATGCATTGACCTGCCAACATCCACATTTATTGGAGAAGCAATTACAAAGGTCAGAACTCCCAACTTCTGCACCTGAAAAAGAATTCTGGTCCATATTCCCAGAGGGGGAGAAATGATAAGGGAAGATAGAGGGCTCTGAAACCCAATTCCATCAGGACCCAGAGAGAGAAGAGGAAAAATATAAAAGACATTCAGAAGTAGTAATAGGTATAGATGTGACATAAAAAGAAAGAGAAGGCAGGACAATAAGAAATGTGGGCAAAAAAATTATATATATACAGTTATAGACAGATAATTATAGAAATAACAGTCAACTTAAATTTGTGACCTTGGGAGAACCATTGCAGTTTCCAATGAGGAAAATGGAGACACAGAACTCTGGGGATGGGAAGCGTGTAGAATTGTACCCCTGCTATGTAATTTTGTAAACCAATATTAAATCACTAAAAAAAAAATAAATAAAATTCTTGAGCATACCCTACACTGGAAGTTGGTGTAGGATGAGGTGTCCAGAATTCTTTAGACTCAAAAAGTTGGAACATTTGAAGCCATGGTAGCACAGCCACTTAGGCAATGGGGCGGGGGGGGGGGGGGGGGAGAATGGAAGAAGGAACAGGGAAAGACAGGCAGACAGACAGAAAATGTCATGGTAAATTGAGTTAAGAAGGAAAGCAAGTTTTGCATGAAAATGTGATAAAGTTTCATTGCTCCATTTTAATGATAGCATGGAATTCTAAGTAAACATGGATGAAATACAACTTGTCAGCACAAAAAATACTGCCTGTCACAGTCATTTGTGTATAAAATATGACCTGCAGGTTTGAACCATATGGTTACATGAGTTCTAATTTACGTGGCATCTTCTTAAGTCAGCAGAACACGTCCTGGCCGGCCTGTGGGAGGTGGAGTCAGCGCCTCACCCACTCAAGTGGAAAAGGTTCCCCGGGGTTCTGATGGAGCCTCAGGAGTTGAGAGAAGAATGACCCTCTCCCAGATAGTGCAGGGCTGTCCACACAGTGACATGGCTGACCAGGCTGTCCCTACAATCAGCCTGCAAAATTGGACATGCGAGATTGAGAATTATTAAACATCACAGCTTGTGACTTAGACTCTCCTTCTGTTCCCACTGGGGGAAAAAAGAGTAACACAATCCCTTCTAGATGCACTAGGGAGAGCGGACATTTGGATGCCATTTTAAAGCAATGCTTAATGAAGTGAGAAAATGCATTTGCAGCGTTGTGCTCCGTGGCACATGTACGCAAGCCCAGAAGTGCACAATGGACACATTTTGTGATTTAGACATGAACTGGAAAAACCAAGGAAACGGTATTGAAACAAAAATCAGACTCAAAAGTTGAAGCTCAGCCTGAAACAGAAATACATTTTTTTTTGCTCCTGAAAGAAAGGAAGAAAGAAAGAAAGAAAGAAAGAAAGAAAGAAAGGAAGGAAGGAGGAAAGAAAGAAATCCTATCTTTTCTGCTCCTCCCTGGGGGCTGTGCCCTGTCACTTATCTTGAGATGACCTCTCTACCCAGTCTCTATGAGAAGCTTTCAGGAATCTGGTTGGAGCAAGTGACTTTTGTGACACTTAACCTTTCTGTAAATTCTCGGGGAGCCCCAGGGTTCTTTGGTGACCCTTTGGGTGGTCCCCAAAGTTACAACCACAGATGTCTGCTCCTGATAAGTCCAGAGACCAGGGGGGGAGGGGACCCCTCACCAACTCTGCTAGAGGGTGAAGCAGCAACCCGGACTGGACTGCCAAGTAGTGGGGCCCAGAGCAGCTGCTCATGCTGGGAAACAGGAATGCAGGCCTCAGTGTCACTATTTTCCTGGCAGGGGTGAGGGCAGTTACCCTTGCTTTTGGAAGATCCTTACTCCCCACCCCTCTACCCCCATCTCACCTCCACGCCCACCATGGTTAACTGACAACAAAGTTTTTCTACTGTTGACATTCCCTACAGCATTAAGGCCCCAAATAAGACTCAGACATGATACTCAATATAAGTTAGCCTCAAAATGGAGGTGGTGATTCACATTGGTTTGGAAGAATGAAAGCCCCAGGCAGAGGTGTGGGGACAGGTATGTCTACCCAGTAGAAAAGAGAAAACAGAAAATGTGAAAGAGAAAACAGATCTAGAAAGCATCGTCTCAGTTGTTATTAAGTCATCATTGCTGCAGAGAAAAAGTCACCTGATGTTTACTGAGGACCAACTAAGTAGCAGAAATAGAGTTGGCTGTTTCTTTTAATTTTTTAATTTTTTTAAATTTTATTTATTTTCCTTTTTGTTGCCCTTGTTTTTATAGCTGTTGTAGTTATTATTGTTGTAGTCATTGTTAGATAGGATAGAGAGAAATGGAGAGAGGAGGGGAAGACAGAGAGAGGGAGAGAAAGATAGACACTTGCAGACCTGCTTCACCGCCTGTGAAGTGACTTTCCTGCAGATGGGGAGCTGGGGGCTGGAACCGGGATCCTTATGCCCAGTCCCTGCGCTTCGTGCCATGTGCGCTTAACCCATTGCACTACCACCCGACTCCCAAGTTGGCTGTTTCTAAGATGTAGTTTCACATGGTCTTCATCAGAGCACCATCAAAGTATTCTAGGCTTATTACAGAGATTAAACAACAACAACAACAACTGAAGTTCATAGAGATTCAAATCATGCTCTTGGGCACAGAACTAACTTGTTGAGCCAATTGCTCCAGGATTCTATGAATCCAGCTCCTGAATCTTTCCCACTTATGGTCACAGTAATATCTGATCCTAGTGATTATTACACTGCTATTTGAGATTAAGACCATGTTTTATTCATTTTCTAGTAGAAATCTGGTATTTGCTTATTATGCTTTCACGTGGGAGATTTTTTTTCTAGACTGAGAAGTTTGTCTTTCTCTGGTTCTTTTAAGTGAATCTTGCCTGCCTACAAATACCCATGCCCACATTGTGTTAAAGTCACCCCAGGATGTGAGTCTAGGAGTGGTATTGGTGGATTGTCAGGTATTTTGTTTTTATTTAAGGACTCTCCAAACTGTTTTTCACAGAGGTTGTACTAGTTTGCATTCCCACCTACAGTGCAGGTGTTGCTATTTTCTCTACACACTTATCAACACTTGTCATCTCTTGTTTTGTTGATGTGGGCATATATGCACTCTATGTTCATAGCTACACTATTTAAAATCAATAAAATATGGAAACAACCTAAATGACGAGTGGCAGATGACTGGATAGACAATTATGGGCTAAGTACTCACATTTCTGAATAGAAGCACTATGCTGGAATTAAAAAAAGATGATATTGTGTCTGTCAGGATAAGATAATTGGAACTGAAGATGACTATTGAAAGACTAGTGAAAGACAACTACTGAATGATTTCACTCATATGTGTAATATAGATAACTAAAACAAAAAAACTTGCAAAAAAAAATAGAATGGTAACCAAAATACCAATTGGACTATGTGAGAACTATAGTGGTTATGGGGGTGAAGGACATAGAACTTTGGTAGAGCATGATTTACACACTTTGGGGCAAGGTGTGAAATTGTACCCCTGAAATTTGGAATTTTATAAAATTCTATTATATTACTTATTAGTTAAAAAGTTTAAAAAAAGAGTTAAAAAAAAAGTCATGCTAAGCATGTGAATTTTGTCTTCAGAATTCACCTAGCTCCCATTTTTAAAGATATATTCTGGCCTTTTCTTTTCGGGATCCCAGATTTTGTGGTTTTTCTACCTCCTCTGCTTGTTTGGCTTCTGTTTTGTCCCTGCCCTTATCTGGCCACCTGCCTTGGCCTTCTCCTCTTGTACTCACATAGCTACTGGTGCCTACAACTAGTTTCCGTGTGTGACTGCGATGGGCAATTGATTTGGGAGGCTTATAGAAGAGCTTCTTCCCCCTGGCTTCCCTGCTCAGTGAGTAGACTTTCATTGGCACCATAGCTTTAGGGAATTGATTTTTTTTTTTAAGTGAAAATCTCCTGACATGGACCAGATAGCCGGGGGTGCATTAGGTAGAGCAAACATATTAATTAGCATGTGGGAATACCTGGGTTCAAAATCCTTACCCCCCCACCTCCACCTGCAAGGGGAAAATTCCACAAGCATTAGAACAATGCTATAGGGATCTTACCTCTGTATCTCCTTTTCTATCCCTCTCTGTCTCTTATCTTCAATTGAAAAAAGAGATGAAAGGTTAAAAAATGTTTTCTGGGAATGGTGGCATGATGCAGGCATGAAGTCCCAGAGATAACCTTGGCAGTAAAAAATTAATAATAAATTAATTAAATAGAAATAAGAAAATGTCCTGACAGTAAAATACCTACTTTTGTTTTATCCTATCATTTATTAAATATTATTATAAAATGGTGAAAATGTCAGATCACTGATAGATTAAGGCTAAAAGTCTCTAGATAATTTGTGCTATTTTTCTATACTTCTTTTTCTGGCCTTTGCAATTAATGTTTTTGTCCATCAACATATAGCTTTTTATGTGTGATTGTTATAGTTAAAACTGAAGATGATTTTTGTGATTAAGAGCATGGGCTTTTCAAACAGTCTGTGATATATATTCATATATATGTGTACATATATATATATATATATATTTTTTTTTTCCTACTCAGTGTTATTGCTGGGGTTCAGTACCAGCACAATGAATCCATTGCTCCTGTGGGCTGTGGGTCTGGTCTCTCTCTATCTCTCTTTGATGGAGACAGAGAAATTGAGAGGAGAGGGGAGATACCTGCAGCACTGCTTCACTGCTCTTGAAGATTCTCTGCTTCAAGGGGGGGTGGGAACTTGAACTTGGGTCCTTATGCATAGTGATGTATGCACTGTACTGAGTGCACCACTCTTTCCCTGAAGTGTTTGCTTTCTAAGGATATCTCCTAAGCCATCTTGTCTCTGTTTTCCTCATTATACATAAACAAAGCAGCCCTGGGTAGGGACATGTTGTCAATTAACGACCCTACCTTGAGGAATAGATCAATGGCTGCCAACTATTTTGCACCTAAACATACTTTAACACTCTTTTTTCTCATAGATTCAGTGTTTCAGAAGATTTTATTATAAAATCACAATTGTTTTTCCAATCAATCTTTTAATTTCCCAGAAATACCTAGTTATTAAATGGCAATTAAAAATTTCAGCCCAGGTCTGTGTGTTGACTATAATCTGAATTCTAAATTCATACTTTTAGGTCAAAATGAGAGAAGTATTAGGTTGAGCCATGGGCAGTTTCCAATGGCTGGCTATTTCTGACTTATAAAAATGACAATGACATAGAGTTCTACCAAACATTAGGCTTAATTACCATAATTTCAGGTAGAACCAATGCATTTTCTATGTCAGTCTAGGTAGATATGTCCTGGAAAACATACAGCTTTGGGAAATCATCTTTCATAGCTTTAGTACAATATTCTTTTTTATACCGCCCCCCCCAATCTGCTCTGCTGTGCCCAAATCTTGGCTTTCCACAGGTTCTAAGAGCTTAGGACATTAGCTTGGGAAATACTAAATTAAAGGTACAACATAAATTCTGATATATATATATTTACCAGCTGGTGCCTTGTGCAGGTACAATTTTATAGCTCCTGAACCAGTATTTTTATTCAGAAAGAGACAGAGAAAGGAAGGGAGAAACATCCTTTAGTGTCATAGTACTACCAATGTGCTATGCCACTCTACTCACCAAGATATTACTCTGGTCTCCATGGTTGTTGTTTCTAGGACTTTACCAGCCTTGGTTGACTTTTTCAGAGAGACAGAGGGAGAGAGGATGGTCCCTGCATGGCAAAACAGGCACCCACCCCACTGAGATATCTTGCTGTCCTCTTTCCACCATGAACTTTTTAATAGAAGTTCATTACGGCAGACTGGGGGTATGGACTGACCAGTCAACGCCCATGTTCAGCGGGGAAGCAATTACAGAAGCCAGACCTTCTACCTTCTGCAACCCTCAACGACCCTGGGTCCATGCTCCCAGAGGGATAGAGAATGGGAAAGCTACCATGGGAGGGGGTGGGTTATGGGGATTGGGTGGTGGGAATTGTGTGGAGTTGTACCTCTCCTACCTTATGCTTTTGTTCACTAATCCTTTCTTAAATAAAAAATTTAAAAATAAAAAAAAATAAATAAACTGTTAAAAGAAAAAAAAAAAAGAAGCTCATTACACATAAGTAATTGGTGTTTGTATAGAATTCTGGTATTTTTTCACTTCCATGATGTCTGGTCTGTGATCACAAGGTAAAGAAGGAAAACTGCTAGATGAGAGAACTACCTCAGGATTTGGTACTGTGTGCTCTAAGAGAAGGTTGAGCTAGACTACATGACTTCCCCTATAGAAGGCAATTATCACTGATCATCACACCAATTATCACTAAAATATTTAGCACACACTTATTTTAGGTGTACAAAGGACTCTTACAATACTTTGGGCTTTGCTAACTTCTGTGAGACATGTAATAGTTTCCTAATTTTGTAGGTAAAAAAAAAAGAAAGAAAAAAAGAGTGAATGTTAAGTTCAGGGCAGTGAAGATAGTTGGCTCTAGAGTACAGGTGCCCCATAGAATTTTTTGCCACACTGGAAGTGTTCTGTGTCTGTGCTGTATAATGTGGTGGTCACTAGCCACCAGTGATTGATGAACACTTGCAACGTACTTAATATAATAGCATTATAAATTTTATTTAAATCTAAGTTGGAACAGTCTTATCTAAAGGTTACTGATTAGACACTACAGCACTGGAGTTTGTATTTTCTTCTTTGTCATGCTTTCTGTTTGGTGTGGGCATTCTGACGACAGAAGAAAAGGGAAAGCAAGCTCACTCTAGAATCTGAGTCTGATAGATACAAAGTGTTTTTCCAACACTGAAACGGGTTGCTAGGGGTTACACATAAACTTTGCGCAATCACTGTGTGCAAAGGCTATTATTCCACGCGGTACTCTGATTTGTCTGGAGTATTGAACTATATTGTCCCCCCCCAAAAAAGCCTTCAGGACAAGCTAAATCAAACTCTCCAAGTTTCTTTAAAGCCATATGGTATTATGACAATCATGACTAATTCCTTCTCTGTTGGTCTGAATCTTGTTAATCTGCCAATCTGGTTAGCACCCATTAGAAAGCAGCTTTTATCTGAAAACTCTCATTAGCATGTGAAATTAGTTTTAGCCTAAACTACGTTTTGCCAAATCTTCCTTTGGTCTGATCTTGAACTAGAGTGTGTACACAATGGAGTTTTTGTTTCCTGAGTGTCAGGCTATCTCTGATGAGGTCAGATAACTCCCATAAGCATTTTATTATTATTATTATTATAAGATGTTTACTACTTTTTACTATTAAACTTTGAAAGATAAATGTATACATACCTATTTTAAAATTTCACTTGCACAACAGAGAACTTCTTTGTTGCTCAACAAACTGTTCTTTATGGTTTTATAGAAAAAGAAATCTTAAAAACTAATTTCATGTCATCCACTGATGTATCTAACTATCCTTTAGTTACTAAAATCTCTGAAAATTTCCAAAAAAACTACACTTTCTCACCATTGAAGGGAAGTACTAGAAAAAATAGAAATGGGCAGAGTAAAAATGTTTTATATAAACTAAACCAAGGAGTAAAACTATACCACGAAATCTTATAATTCTGTAAAACATTTAAATCAAGAATAAAAGAGAAAAAAAAAAACCCTATTTTTACAATGATCGTTGTTATGTCTTTTTATCTTTCACATTTTGACCCAGGCCTGGGAAAATGTCATACTGGAAGGCATTTGCAGACAATAAGTATAGACAAGAAAACAAAAGTCTTCTTGATTCTGAGCTTGCATGCTGTTCAGCAGTTTCATTACTATTTACTGGAACAGTTGTGACTATGTATGGGAAGGAAGACATCTCTCTCTCTCTCTTTTTTTTTTTTGCATTTCCTGTCATTCCCTGCCAAATCTATCTTCCTTTTAAGAACGTTTGCTAAGCCTACCCAAAGGCAAAGTGATTGCAAGTGATATACTATTGCATTAACATACTCTTTAGAATCTTGACTCCTCTCAGGTTTTTTTCAGTGTTGATTGTCCTTTAAAAGTATTAAGGGCCAGAGAGACTGAAACAGTACAATACAGGACAGGATGTGTATGCAAGCTTCTGTTGTGGGACTATTCCATCTTCAACAACACCAATAAACAGAGGCAAGCATTAATCTGGCTTGGAAAAAGGGGGGCACAAAAGAGATAAAAAGAAACAAGAGGGAGTCGGGCGGTGGCGCAGTGGGTTAAGCGCACGTGGCACAAAGCGCAGGGACCGGCGTAAGGATCCCGGTTCGAGCCCCCGGCTCCCCACCTGCAGGGGAGTCGCTTCACGGGTGGTGAAGCAGGTCTGCAGGTGTCTATCTTTCTCTCCCCTCTCTCTCTGTCTTCCCCTCCTCTCTCCATTTCTCTCTGTCCTATCCAACAACAAAGCAAAGTCAACAATGGCAATAATAACAGCAACGAGGCTGCAACAACTAGGGCAACAAAAAAAGGGGGAAAAATGGCCTCCAGGAGCGGTGGATTCATGGTGCAGGCACCGAGCCCAGCAAAAACCCTGGAGGAAAAAAACAAAAGAAACCAGAAATAGTCTCTGTGAGAACTATGGAGGCTATCTCTGGGAAGTGGGAGGGTGAAGACACGTAACTTTGGTGGTGGGTATGGGTGGAACTATTCACTATAACCTTAACAGTTTTATAACCCACTATTAATAACAAATAAAAAAATAAAATAAAAGAGGGGCCGGGTGATGATGGTGCACTTGGCTGAACCCACATGTTATAATTCTCAAGGGCCTGGGTTTAAGCTCTCAGTCCCCCCTTGCAGGGGGAAAGCTTTGTGAGTGGTGAAACAATAATGACAGGTGTCTCTTTGTCTCTCTCCCTCTCTATCACTCCCTTCTCTCTTGATTTCTGGATGTCTCTATCCAACACATAAATAAAAATAATAAAAAATTAAATTAAAAAAGAAATTAAACAAATAAAATGAAATTAGAAAGTAATTTCAGGGGTAGATAGCATAAGTTGATGCAAAGAAACTCTCATGCCCGAGGCTTCAAAGAAAAAGCCTCTCTTTTAGTGCCCTTAGACATGGTGCAATGGGTAGACAGTTAATAGATATATTTTTAAATTTCTTATTTATTTACTTTTAAATTTTTAAAAAATATTTATTTATTTATTCCCCTTTGTTGCCCTTGTTGTTTTATTATTGTAGTTATTATTGTTGTTACTGATGTCATTGTTGTTGGATAGGACAGAGAAATGGAGACAGGAGGGGAAGACAGAGAGGGGGAGAGAAAGACACCTGCAGACCTGCTTCACCGCCTGCGAAGTGACTCCCCTGCAGGTGGGGAAGGAGTCTGGCGGTAGGACAGCAGGTTAAGCACAGGTGGCACAAAGGGCAAGGACCAGCACAAGTATCCCGTTTAGAGCTCCCGGGATACTTGCGCTGGTCCTTGTGCTTTGTGCCACCTGCGCTTAACCCGCTGTACTACCGCCAGACTTCTTTATTTCTTTATTTTTAACAGAATTATCGCTGGGGATTTGTGCCTGCAATATGAATCCACAAATTCTGGTGGCCATTTTTTCCCTTTTTCTGGTTTCTTTTATTTTGACAAGACACGGAAAAATTGAGAGGAGAAGGAAAGATTAAGAGGGAGAGAGAAAAGAGAGACACCTGCAGATGGGGACTAGGGCTTGAAGCTAAGCTCTTGTGCATGGTAATATGTATATTCAATCAGATGCACCACTGCTTGGTCCCAAGAGTTAATCTTATAGATATGACATCCTGAGGTTGATTCCTAGCATCACATATATCAGAGTAATGCTCTGCTTTTCTCTTTTTCTCCCTTGTAAGTAAATAGATAAATAAATAAATGTGTGTGTGTGTGTGTGTGTGTGTGTGTGTGTGTGTGTGTGTTTTGGTCACAGTAGCAGCTTTTTTTTTCCCAAATAAAAAGAGAGAGACAGAGAGTGAGGAGGGAGATACTACAGTACTGAAGTTTCCCCTTGTGCTGTAGGAGATGGGGCTTTGAACCTGGGTCATCTGCATGACAAAGCAAGAGACCACAGGTGAGCTATCTTGCTGGCCCAATAAAATCTTAGGAAAAAAAATAGCTCAGCTGGTAGAACACAGGACTTGAATGTCTGAATCTCCTGGTTTAATCCCTGGAGCTGTATACACCACATTGGAATTCTGCTTCCCCTCCTCTTCCTTATGTTCCTTAAAATAAATTTAAAAAATTTGCCCTCTGTCTGTCTCTCCTCCCCTCTTGATTTCTCTCTGTCCTACCAAATAAAAATAAATAAATAAAATGCACCTTTAAAAAATATTTGTCATGTCAACCAAAACAAGAAGGGACAAAACTTGAATTGGAAGTATATGCCAGTCAAGCCCTTGTACTTCTGGTCCCAGAGAAGATCAGTGACTAAACAGGAGGAAGAACTAATGTATTCTTGCTAAGCACCCAGAAAGTGAACCCTGCTGGTCTTAGCATATCTATTAAATAGTTTGGGATGGTTCTGAGTGTCAGTTTCCTCATCTGCAAGATGGGGATTACTATGTGTTTCTACCTATTAAAGTTGTTCTGAAGATCTGTTGGCTAGTACAAGATGTGGGCTGTGGTAAGGGCACAGTGAGTGGCAGCTATTGTTATTTTTATCTGCAGGACATTGGGTGCTGGGTGGAAGGTAAAATAGCTTTTGTGCCTGTCATTGTTTGGGTGCATTGTCGCTGCTCACCAAGTATCAATACTAATCATCACAGAAAGTGGGTAGAGTCACTTTGGAAAGGGCAGGGAGGGTCTATGCAGGGCAAAAGTCAGACTCTTTGATGTGTTGCCCTGCATTGGTCACTTCTTAGAAACTTTGACAGACTTGATTCTGCCTCCTGCTGAATGCTGATGTTCTGGGAGGCACAGGCCCTGGAGGAAGAAACCAAGAGAAAGCTCAAGTGTGGGTGGGACTCCCTGTAGAAAAGCTGCTTATGGAATGTAGGGGCCTGGGATCTGAAGCATCAATTGCCTTTTGTGAAGGGGTCCAAGATCTTAGATGCTCCCTTGGAGGCCTTAGCTTTCAGAGAAGACAAGTTCTAGAGAAAAGTTTGATGGTTGCCTAAGGAAAAGAAAAGATGTTTTTATTTCCTTACTTTCATTCTGTTTTTGATTTTGTCATGAGAGCAGGGGTGGAGTGGGAGTGGATGAGAATGAAACCCGTCTTAGAGGATTGCAGAACTCACATCCACAAATCAACTTGGCTAAAGCAGCTCCCAGCCCTCATGATCCATATAAGTATTGCTTTCAGTTTCCATCAAAACTGTCTTGACTTTTGTTGGAGGGCTTTTGGTTAATGGAAGAAGACTGTTTTTATTACAGATAACATTCTCTTCTCCTTTGCTGACTATCACTATCACCAGGAGAGAACTCTTGGCAGACTGCCCTGCTCCAGATGGTATTGTTTGAATCTGGAAGCATCAGTTGACTAAAATATTGTAGGTATAACTTTGGCAAATTATTTAACTGCCTAAGGTCCTGTTTCCCCACCTTTCAAATGGGGATTTTAATAACACCTAGCTTATAACCATGTTTGTGAGGGACAAATGTGATAGTGCTCTACCCACACTGAGCCAGCCCTGAGCAAATGCTAGTTGATGATACAATACCCACAGGGCAAGTACAGCCAGACTTGATGACTCTCTCTCTTTTTTCTTTCCCCCTGATGATTTCTTTCTTTTTTAAAAAATATTTATTTTTATTTATTTATTCCCTTTTGTTGCCCTTGTTGTTTTATTGTTGTAGTTATTATTGTTGTTGTTGTTGTTGGATAGGACAGAGAGAAATGGAGAGAGGAGGGGAAGACAGAGAGGAGGAGAGAAAGATAGACACCTGCAGACCTGCTTCACCACCTGTGAAGCGACTTCCCTGCAGGTGGGGAGCCGGGGTTCGAACCCGGATCCTTATGCCGGTCCTTGTGCTTTGCGCCACCTGCGCTTAACCCGCTGCGCTACAACCCGACTCCCCCGCCCCCCGATGATTTCTAAGCCATGAGAAATATGTCACTGTATATAATAGTGGAGTCAAAAGGTGAGACTTTCTTGTCCATTCATTTTCTCACCTGAGTGTGGCCTTTGCGCTTGCTTCCAACTTACTCTGTTACATAGCTGTTTGAACACTTTTCCCCATACTCTGTCTCCCAGAGTGGGAATCTTAGTGTTCCCTTTCCTTTTCCTGTTCTACTTAGGGATCCATCCAGCTTTATTTGCTACCTGAGTGTTTAAGTTCCCTTTCCTGCAAAAAGTAAAGATCAAAGAGTAAAATGAGGCAAAGGTGTCCCCAAATTACAAAAATAATAAAATTCTGAAAATTGTGGTGTGTTTTTATTTTTATTTTATTTTCTAACTTTTAAGTGTGGTTGTAGATTGTATTGCATCTAGCGCATTGATACCTTTGCATCTAGCATTTGACTGAATGGAAGGATTCAGGCTCCAAGTTTCTTTCTGTGGGTATACAACTGAGTTTGTGTTTTCCTTTACTTATATATTTTTTATTTAAAGCTAACTACTTCTCTGTGGTAACACAAGATGTGCTTTTCAATATTTAGGGTCTTTTATTTTTCCAAACTGTTTTATTAGAAAAGAGAGGGTGTCAAACAATTCTAGGCTTTCTATTTGAAAATAATTCCGTGGGTTTAGATTGGGGTCTATTGATGCTGAATTTTTTTCAACCTTCCAAAAGATTCTGATGGAGCCTGCTCATGGACAAGTGTTTAGGAACTACTTTGTTAGTGTTTCACATACACACACACACACACACACACACACAGACACACACACACACACACACACACATTCTTGCTCTCCAACAGATAATAAATCCCTTCAGTACCCCCCCCCCCAACACTTCATCTGCACTATTCCAGCCTTTAGGTCCATAATTGTTCAACAATTTGTTTGGCTTTGTATGTTAACTTTCCTTTCAGCCACCAGGTTCCAGATGCCAGCATGATGCTGACCAGACTTCCCTGGACAGACGACCCCATCAATGTGTCCTGGAGCTCCGCTTCCCCAGAGACTCACCCTACTAGGGAAAGAGAGAGGCAGACTGCAAGTATGGATTGACCAGTCAATACCCATGTTCAGCAGGGAAGCAATTAAAGAAGCCAGACCTTCCACCTTCTGCAACCCACAACAACCCTGGGTCCATACTCCCAGAGGGATAAAGAATGGGAAAGCTATCAGGGGACGGAATGGGATATAGAGATCTGGTGGTGGGAACTGTGTGGAGTTGTACCCCTCTTATCCTATGGTTTTGTTAATGTCTCCTTTTTTAAATAAATAAATAAATAAATAAATAAATAAAAATAAATCCTTTCATGGGATCAGAAACTTGGAGCTCCCTGTCCCCACAATGAAGGCAGTCCCCAGGAAGATTCTAAATGATAACAAAACAATCCTGGTTAGATTTCCAAGGATGAAAATTAACAGTGACTAATTATGCATCATCTGCTATTTGAGTGTTAGAATAAAGATGAATGGGAACTTGGGAGAAAACTCTCTCTAACCCACCTATAGGAATCAATTCATTTGACCATAGAGTAGACTGCTGGGCTGAGAAGGGCAGTTATTACTTAATAGGTACATACTGAGCTTATAAAATGTTTTATTAAATGACAAAAATTCTAAACATTATACAGGGTCCCATTTTGTGGTATGCATGCTAACTACATTCCCAGATGACTTTAATGAGCAAATTACAGAAGTTTTGCAAAGAAAATAGATCCCCAGAGAGGGGAGAAGAAAACCACTAGGCTGCTACTGTGTTGAAAGTTGTCCCAAGAGTTCCCTTCTCTTGCCCAAAGTTTCCTGGTGGAAGAAAATCTGCTGTTTGGAAAAAGAAACTTTGGACTCATCTGTTCTATCCTCGCTGCTTGCTCTTACTTATCCGTTCCCAACCACAAGGACCTTGAAGCAACAGTGAAAACAACACTCCTGTGCTCTTCTTCTTTAAGAAAGAAAACATTTCACTGAGGGAGATGGGGATGGGGGAGGGACACAGACCTTCAGTGGTGGGAATGGTGTTAATAGATACTTCTATTAACTTATAGTCTCACAAATAACTATTTAATTAATATGAGAGGGGGAAAATGGATTGAATGTCTCAAACTTTTTGATGCATAGACCATAGACTGATAGATATTTGTTCAACCTAAGCACTTAAGACTTCAAATTGGTAATCAGATTGAATTTTAACAGTGGGCTCAATTATTAATACATTTCTAATAATGAATTGTTCTTTGAAATATTGTCTTCAAAAAGCTTAGACCAGGGAGAACAGAAGCAACAGGGTAGCATTACTTTATAAGATACAGCTATATATAAATAGCATAAAAGGACATAAATTATGGTGAGGTCTTGTATGATATAGCAAATCCTAACAATGGGATTTTCAAGGTTAACCTAATTGCCAGATAATTTGGTTATAGCAATAACTATTGCTGTCTTAAACCCTAAGACACCAGGAAACTCCCCATTTCTCTATAAAGCCCATATTTTCCCCAGTCTTGGAATCTTTAGGGTGGGGCTTACTTTCCTGCATGCTTCTCTCAGCTCGTACCAACTGATACTGCATCTGCTGATCCCAGCCTAATCTATGCAACCAGTACCACCTTAGCATGCTTCACTATGGACTGTGTTTTGGAGGGGGGGGGAGAGAAAGAAAACTGTCTATTCAGTTCTTTGACCCCCACTTTTTAATTTAAATTTTATTTATTTATTTATTTATTTATTTATTTTCTGTTGCTGAGCTCTAGAAGTACTTTATAGATGTTCGATGTTGGATGTTGGGAGCAGATGTGTGATATGCAAATCTGATAGTGGAATTGAACTTAATACTGAACAAATTTGAGGAGACACACCAGTAAAACACTATATACGTTTTAAGAGTGGCCTACCAATCACTGAGCTCTTTAACAAATTAATATTTCTCTGGCCTGCAGCCATCATTCAGGACCTCAGCGGGTATTTAAAGAGTGCCTTGACAAAGCACTAGACTTTAAGTCACAATGACTAAGATGGTTGGAATAGCCTCCTGCCCTCACAAAAGTCAAGTTTTCATTCGGAAACTTGACAAGGGTTAAATCATGAATAGGCAAATACTAAATGGTGGTACATGGCTAGAGACAAGATAATAGGAACTTGGGATAGAGGATGAGTATAGGTTGGCCAAAGCATAGTTTAGGAAATTATCTCTGAGAAAGCATACGGGCAGAGACATGAATGTTAAGGAGGAGTCAAGCAAAGCTTCAGGGGGAGGGAAGATCCAAGCCCTGTAGATGAAATGGGTTTTACAAGTTTACTAAGTATTGTGGGGTCATTTAGCCTAAGGGGTCCAAGACCAGTCATAGTTTAACTGGTTAAATGTTTATAGTTTCAATTGGACATTCTACATTACCTCTCTACAGTTGCTGTTTTTACTTTGTAGAATGGGAAATATTATAGTATCGGTCATGAAACATTTCTATGAAGGAAATATATAGAATGCCAGATAATAAATCAAGCTTACATAAACACAACTTATCTTCAGTAAAGAATTCAACAAAACTTTATTGAGTACCTACTATATGTCAGAGATTATTCTTCTAATTTATTGCTAGAGGGTCCTCTATTGCTATAATATATGTGAAGGTCAGGGAAAACACTTCCCTTCCAAGCTATGACCTTAGGGTAGACAGAAAACATGAACACAAGTGGGAAGCTTATGTATGAACTAAATGTTGGTTTATTGTACTTCAGAACATTTATTTCTATAACAAATATTTATTGTGTGTCTGCTCAATGTTAAGTAATATAATTAGGTACTGGAGACAGTGAATAAGATAAAGTTTCTGACCTGGTGAATTTTATACTTGGAAATTCTCAACTAAGATTTATCAATATCTAATTTGATTAGTGGTTTCAACAAATAATCCTGAAATGGCAGGATATATATATATTGGTATTCAAACCAAAATGTGTCCTTTCTGAAATAAAAATGAGGAGTTGGGGACAGCTGATTCTAGCAATGCATGTAAATTTCTTTTCCCTGTTTTGCAATTAAAATAAAATTTGGCCAAGGTCCTTTTGGATCAGCTGCTGCATAGTGTTGACAATAATATCAACTGCACTCTCCTGAGACTTGCTAATTAAATTGAAAGTTTAATGGAAAGAAAATGCACATGTTTCGTACTAATATGCTGATTTGTTTGGAATTGAGTGAATTTTAGATATACTTTCAGGATAAGTTAGGGACAGTATATAAGATATACAGTGAAATTGAGGACTAAGAATAAAAGTAAAAGATATTGGACTCAATACAGGATTTTTATTATCATAGGTGGACAGTTCCATATTTTCCCAAAATAGGTGTTGGCATACCTCATCCTTCACACAACTCATCATGCTCCTCCATTATAGGGCTCCAGGGCAGGCGGGAATTAAAAACAGTTACTTCTAGGCAAAGAACTGGAGTGGAAGAGCAATGAACATGTGTGTGTTTGCTTATCATTAGTTGTGTTTCTGCATTGTGCTTTTTTTTAAAATTTTATTATTTTATTTTTATTTATTTATTCCCGTTTGTTACCCTTGTTGTTTTATTGTTGTACTTATTCTTGTTGTCGTAGTTATTGGGTAGGACAGAGAAATGGAGAGAGGAGGGGAACACAGAGGGGGGGAGGGAAAGATAGACACCTGCAGACATGCTTTACCGCTTGTGAAGCGACTCCCCTGCAGGTGGGGAGCCGGGGGCTTGAACCGGGATCCTTACGCCTGTCCTTGAGCTTTGCGCCATGTGTGCTTAAACCGCTGCTCTGCACTGTGCTTTTTAAAGAAAACTTCTCTTCAGATTAGAAAAAGCCACACAAAGATTTCTTCAAGTACTATTCTCTTATATAAGTATCATAAAATTATTCAAGATCAAGAGATTGAAACTGATCGAATATTGATAGAATGAACCAGGGCAGATATTAACTGTTAAACCTTAATCTACAAATTAACAATTTACAATTAATCTTAATCAACAAATGCCTTTTCTGCTCTACATATATATGTATATACTATAAGTGACTAAATATTGATTTACAAAATTATAAGATAATGGGTATAATTTCACACCATTTACACCACTAGAGTTCTGTATCCCCAGTCTCTCCATAGGAAACTATAGTGGGTTCTTCCAAGATTGCAGATATGATTTGACTATTATTTCTATAACTACCTGTCTATATTTATATACATTTCCCTTCTTTTTTCTTATGGTCCTGCCATCTCTTCTAAGTCACACCTACACCTGTTACTATTTCTGAATATTCTTTTTTTTCCTCTTCTCTTTCTGGGTCCTGATGCAGTTGGAGTTCAGAGCTCTCTGGTTATCTTCCTTATCATTTCTCCCTCTCTGGAAGAATGGATCAAAATTCTTTTTGGGGAGCAGAAGGTAAGAGTTTTGGCTTCTGTAATTGCCTTTTCACTGGACATGGGCATTGGCAGGTGTATCCATACTCCCAGCCTATTTCTATATTTCCCTAGTAGGATAGGGCTCTGGAGAGGTGATGTTCTGGGACACATTTGTGAGGTCATCTCTTGAGGGAATTCAGGGTAGAATCATGATAACATCTGCAACCTGATGGTTTAATAAGCAAAATATTATCCATTTCCATCCATTTTATCCCAAAGGACACAATATCATCTTTTTTATTGCTGATTAGTACTTCACTGAGTATTTGTCCCATAACTTTTTTTATCCAGTCATCTGTTAGAGGGTATTTTGGTTGCTTCCACATTTTTGAATATTGTGTATAATGCATCTATGAACATGAGGGTACATATATCTCTTTGAATTAGTGTTATTATCCCCTCTTTAAGGATTCTCTATAATATTTGTACTTGTTTGCGCTTCCACTATGCTCTACCTATATTTAAGTCCTATAATTGGTTGAGAATCTGACTATTGCATATAGTTAGTTCTCTCCCTACTCTCTCTGAGCTTGTGACTCTGCCTTAGTCTTTCATAACTTTTGAATAGTACTGACGAGCTATTTGGTTGAAAAGGAGTTTCAGAATTTGGGTTTTTTCCAAATTTGGTTTTGTCTGGTGTTTTCTGCTTTTCTAATTATGTGCACACTGCATAGTACACATAACTCAGGTAAACATTTT
The DNA here is from genome assembly GCF_950295315.1 of Erinaceus europaeus. Taxonomy (NCBI): domain Eukaryota; kingdom Metazoa; phylum Chordata; class Mammalia; order Eulipotyphla; family Erinaceidae; genus Erinaceus; species Erinaceus europaeus. The sequence continues at coordinate 25,963,512 of NC_080169.1, forward strand.
GCTCAATAAATACTGTCCAGTTGACTTTTTCTAATGTTAAATATACCCTGTGTCAATAATTCATTTTTTAGCAGCCAGGGAAATGGTTTAGCAAGTAGAACACAAGACTTGCATGCTTAAGGTGGTGGTGGTGGGTGTACTTAGTAGGGGTGAGAGAGGAGGGTTCGACTCCCAACACAAGCCAGAGGGTGCTCTGGTCTCTCTCTCTCTCGTAAAATAAACACATCTTAGAAAAAGAAGTTTGGGAATCAGGCGGTAGCACAGCGGGTTAAGCACATGTGGAGCAAAGCACAAGGACCAGGGAAAGGATCCCAGTTCCAGCCCCCAGCTCCCCACCTGCAGGGGAGTCCCTTCACAGGTGGTGAAGCAGGTCTGCAGGTGTCTATCTTTCTCTCCCCCCTCTGTCTTCCCCTTCTCTCTCCATTTCTCTCTGTCCTATCCAACAACAACAACAATAGTAACTACAACAATAAAACACCAAGGGCAACAAAAGGGAATAAATAAATAAATAAATAAAAATTCTAAAAAAAAAAGAAAATTTTTTTCTTACATCAAGCCTTTCCTAAGGTTCTAAATGACTTTTTTTCTTATTAAACAATTTTATTTTAATGAGAGAGAGAGAGAGAGATATGCCAGAGCACTGCTCAACTCTGGTTTATGATTATGTTTGGAGTTGAACAAGAGACTTTGGAACCTCAGGCATGAAGTGTTTTTTCATTTTCATTTTCATTATACCATATCCTTATTCCCAGGGTTCCTCTCTTTTCTAGCTCTATTTTTGGGGAAGGTAATGAACCATTGTGATCTAGCCTCCACTACAAGACTTTTGCTGATTGCAGAGGAACAGGTCAGACTCCCTTTGGGCTCTGGGAACATGCCAGCCACAGAGGCAGAAGCCAACTCTGACCCAAGCAGAGGAGCATCAGGGAGTGACTGACATGAAGCCAAGCCTCCTCAACCAAAGGTTCTGGCCCCTTAAAACCCCCATCCTTACCCACAAGCATCTCCTCCACTCACTGTTACTAAGCACTTAGGCCTTGTCAGGTCTCTGCTTGTCTAAGAGTTTGCCTTTGGCCTAATCTTAGCCTCTCACTCCTTTTAAACAAAGGGAGTGGTGACAGTCACCATCTCCAAATGTACTCTCAGCCTTTTGAGGCTTAGAGAGATTCTTAGCTCTGGCATAAATCAAAGAAGAGAGAAAATATTCATTTAGTCCATAAAAAAAAAAAAAAACCTCACTATCCCATGTCCCATACAGGAGCTTATTCTTTTAATAGCTTTATTCTTTCCCATTAAGAAAGGTATTGTTCCAGAGCACTCATTCCAGACTGTATATTAGCCATTTCATTTTTCACAAAGGGGAAAAATACCTTTCCACACATGATTAATACTGTAGTTGAATACCAGAAGAGCCGACCATGTTCTGGCCTTGAGCCATCCGTCAGCAATTTAACATCTGCAACTTAGCCACGGTGAGTCACAGCTAACATCATGAACAAATCATGGCTGAACAAATCGTGGTCAGAACAGTTTATGAACTTTGTGTGTGCAGATCATACCTACTCGCCTGGGATTTGAAAATGAGGATGATCTAAAGTAAGGAAAGCCACATATGAAAAGAGAATCCACTGATCTTTGTCAGTAAAACATTCCGATTAGATTCTCTCCCATGGGAATTCAAAGCTCTGCCCCCTCTCACTTGAAGGTAATAAGGAAGAGGGAGGCTTATATTTTAGAGAGGCATTGTTAGAACTGTGCAGATTGTAGTATCGGAACAGTTGCGTGCATTTCTTAGTGTAAACACTTTCTATCAGATGTGCAGGCATGCTGGAAATAGACAATGTGTGGGTTGAGTAGGTGGATTCAACTTAACATTTTTTTTTTTTTAATACACTACACTGCTTCTCTGCCATCCACCCCAAGCCCACTCTTATCCCCATTTTTTTCTCATATATTAATATCCACTGGGTAGGTTGTTCTAAGAACAAATCCAGCAATGAACCCACATGCACTGACATTAAACACATAGTAGGTGCTCCTGGAACATAAGTTTTCATTCTTCCTTTCCCCTTTCTTCTCCAAAGAGAAAAGGTGTGTCGGCTAGAATTAACTGATGAAGACAACTTTTCTGGAAGTTAGTTGAAGGGCAGATTCTTTAGAGGAACATGAATAGCTTTATAAATTGCCTTCAAGAGTCACACCAAATCCTTCAGTCTGTTTTAAAAGAACTGTTTACCGCTGCATATGGCAGTCATTATTTGGAATAATAAACCCTCCGAGAATCTGAACATTCATGGGCCAACAGATGGGTCAACTTGCTTCGCAATTTAACAAAGTAATTTATTTCAATCACCAAGACAGGGCATGTGAAGATTACTAATTCCGTTCACAAGCACAAGGAGCAAACACCACTACATTGTGCAATTGTGCTGCCATTATGGAAATGCACACCTGTTCAATTGGTTTTGAGACAGGATTCATTTCGATTAATGTTTCCTTTTCTTCCAAGGTGTGTATTAAATTGCCATGGATTCTTCTGCTGAAATGCATGTGCTAATTGGTGTCAGGATGAGATAAAGATCTCAGTGAAAATTTATACCAAACCATGGATATAATCAAGGTCCTCAAAGTCAGCTTTGGGAAGTAAAACAGGTGCATCAGAAGTATATTCTTATTGTAATTGGACAATATGTTGCTTTTTTCTTCTTCAAGCAGTCATCTGGGTTCAATGGGGATAAAAAGACATGCTCATTTGTTCCTTATCTTCAAGTCCTCCTAAGTATACAATAGCTTTATTTCCCTTTTCTTCATCCATTTTCACTCATCTGTTTGAAGGGAGAAAAGAATACAAAATGATAAGATAACTTCTTGGAATAAATTCATATATCTGCTAAAAATGGGATTTAAGGTGTTAAAGATAACAGGTAACATTTCTCTGATCATCTACTTTCTTCACCTCACATCCCAACACCAAGTTGGACAGAAAGTCCATGATAATTTCAGGAAGTGTCATCCAAAAGGTGGCACCTGTTTCACATTTAAGAACAGTCATATGTTACATAAGATTATTCATGCTAATGCTCTTTTTTGAAAAGAAAATATTTTCTTCTAAGATAAATCTTTCTCCACTTCTATGTCTATACTACTTACTTCAACATAAATGACTTTCTTCTTTCTCATCATTATTCCAAAATATTTATTTATTGAATGCATTTTTTTTTGCCCAAAGTCATATTAGCTTCTGTGGTATGAACCCTAGTAGAATAGAACATAACTCCATCTCCTCTCAGCCAGCAGGGGGGTTATGGGGAAGGCAGCAATTATAGCAACTATAAATGTAGGTTTTGAGAGGACCCTTATCCAGGGTCATTAGCAAATATATTTTGTCTTTCAAGTCTCCATATTTATTAGGGCAATGAGCAAATATACCAAAGGGATTGGCAAAATTATGACATAAATGCATCTCAACACTAGCAACAATTGAAGTAGTATGTATATAAACTTATTTGAGAAATAGGTTTATATACATACTCAATTTATTCTCAATTTGAGAAATATTATGAGTTTGATACTTGAGTGCAGTGACTCAAAATGTCTCATACCTCATTCAAAATCCCTTTCTATCACTCTCTTCCTGTGGGTGACAGGACTGACAGTACCATTTTGCCATTCCTCTAGCTTTTCTCCCCGGTCAGGTTCTCAGGGGTTCTCCTCTCCATTATTCCCTCAATTTTCCCATGCTCTGCCCCTCTTCATTGTCATTTATCTCACTTGGGCTACTGTTGTCATTCACCTTCTACAATGTTCTCCTCTCTGCTTTTTCTGCCTTCTACCCAAAAATTCCTTATCTACTTGGCAGGTTGATTCTCTTGGCCCCCAGACCTTCCCCAGTTATTCATTCTCAAGGAATTTGATTGAAACTTATAAACCTGATAGCCAGAGTCTTCTCTAGACTGGCCACAACAACTTTTCCAGCTCTCTCAATGACTCACATGCTTTCTTTCATGTGTGTGAAACCAAGACATCATCCATGTACAATTTCACTGATCGTGAACCAATATTTTCACTGTAAGGGACAGAGAGAAAGACAAAGAGTGGGAAGAGACGCTACAGCATCAGAGATTCCCCCACTTCCAATGTACTCCCATGTGGTGCTGGGGCACAGACCTCGGTTGCACACGTAGTAAGACACACCTGCTGCCCTGAGGCCCTGAGTCATCTCTCTGGCCCCACTCTCATCTCTTACCCCTCCCCCACACAGTCTAAGCACAAGGATACTAACTATTCTACAAGTCCATCTTTGCTTTTCCACATCTAAGCACTGTATTTAAATACACTGTTTCTAGGCCTCTGTCTTCAGTACCAGCACTGAAGTCTTTTTTTTTTTTCCCAAAGGTTTTAAAGCATCTCTGTACCAGCCTCTGTATCACTTGACCAGCTGCTGTTCTTTTTTATTTTTAACTTTTTTTTCCTTTACTGGGGGACTAACTTTTTACATTCAACAGTAAATGCAATAGTTTGTACATGCATAACACTTCTCAGTTTTCCACATAACAACACAACTCCCACTAGGTCCTCTGTCATCCTTTTTCAGGACCTGTATTCTCCTCCCCACCCACCCCAGAGTTTTTTTCTTTGGTGTAATATACCAGCTCCAGTCCAGGTTCTGCTTACTGTTTTCTGATCTTGTTTTTCAACTGCTGCCTGTGAGTGAGATCATCTCATAGATATCCTTCTGTTTCTGACTTATTTCAATTAACATGATTTCTTCAAGCTCCATCCAAGATGGGCTGAAAACAGTTAAATCACCATTTTTAATAGCTGAGTAATATATATGCCATAACTTGCTCAGCCACTCATCTGTTGTTGGACACCTGGGTGCTTCCAGGTTTTGGCTATTACAAATTGTGCTTCTATGAACATATGTGTACACAGATCTTTTTGGATGGGTGTGTTGGGCTTCTTAGAATATATACCCAGGAGAGGAATTGCAGGGTCATATGGTGGGTCCACTTCTAGCCTTCTGAGAGTTCTTCAGACTGTTCTCCATAGGGGCTGGACCAATTTACATTCCCACCAGCAGAGTAGGTATGACATTCTCACAGGAGTGAAGTGGAATTTCATTGTTGTCTTTATTTGCATTTCTCTGACAATCAATGACTTGGAGGATTTTTTTCATGTGTCTCTCGGCCTTTCAGATGTCCTCTGTGGTGGATAATCTGTCCATGTCCTCCCCTCATTTTTGGATGGGGTTATTTGTTTTCTTGTTGTTGAGTTTGGCAAGCTCTTTATATATTTTGGTTATTAAACTCTTGTCTGATGTATGGCATGTAAAGATCTTCTCCCATTCTGCGAGGAGTCTCTTTGCTTGGGTAGTGATTTCTTTTGCTGTGCAGAAGCTTTTTAATTTGATGTAGTCCCATAGGCTTATTCTTGCCTTAATCTTCTTTGTAATTGGATTTGTTTCACTGAAGATTTACATAAGGTAGGATGGTGGAGTAAGAGTATATCAGATAGTACCACTAAAGAGAACTACTGGAGAAGAAGAACAGAAGAAAGAGAAATCAGGACTGGATGGTGGTGCACCTGATTGAGTACACACACTACAATGTGCAAGGACCCAGTTCAAGGCCCCATCCCCACCTGCATGAGGGAAGCTTCATGAGTTTTGAAACAGTACTTCGTATTTCTCTCTCTCTCTCTTTCTCTTTCTCTCTCTCTTTCTCTCCTTTTAATATCTCTCTGTTTCTATCGCAAGTAAATAAATATTTGTATAAAAAAGAAAGAAAAATTAGTCACAGAGTGGTGTAGAAAGAACCTACAAAAGACTCCAGTGTTCATATTTTATCTTTTGTAGACAGATGTGTTTTTTAGGCAAGCTGGCGTTGTAGCTTATACTCATTTACAGGGTTTGAAACTAGCTAGTGTGCTGACTCCATATGGAGACCTGACTTCATGAATAATCCCAACTCACAACTTTTACAAGTAAAAGTTCAGGTCTTGAAGCTGAAATCAGGAAAGCACATGTAAAACCAAATAGCTTTCTGGAAACTTTTGTCACCATGAAAATATTTTAGTTCAATATTCTACATAAAGTACACAGTAGCAGTTAAATAAAGGAATGCTTAGTAAAGATCATCTGGGAATGTGGGGGGAATTGTAATTTTGCAAAGTGTTATCCGGAATTACAGATTTAGCTAGCTGCTTGTCAATTTTTTTCTTTTCCTTTTGTTTTTTTTTCCTTTTTTGCTTTTTCTTCTTCTTCTTTTTTGTTTGTTTGTAACAAGGACACTGACAAAACCATAGGAAAAGACGAGTACAACTCCACACAATTCCCACCACCAGAACTCCGTGTCCCATTCCCTCCCTTGATGGCTTCCCTATTCTTTATCCCTCTGGTAGTATGGACTCAAGGTCATTGTGGGATGCAGAAAGTGGAAGGTCTGGCTTCTGTAATTGCTTCCCACTGAATATGGGCATTGACAGGTTGATCCATACTCCCAGCCTGCCTCCTCTCTTTCCAGTTCTAGGGAATCGGAGCTCTAGGACACATTGGTGGGGTTGTCTGTCCAGGGAAGTCTGGTTGACATCATACTAGCACCTGGAACCTGTGGCTGAAAAGAGAGTTAACATATAAAGCCAAACAAGTTGTTGACTAATCATGAACCTAAAGGTTGGAATAGTGCAGATGAAGAGTTGGGGGGGGGGGTCTCTATTTTGTAGATAGCTAGTAGGCATATTTTAGTTATATTCCAAAGGGCCTGTGGCTATACTAGTTTTTTTTTTTTTTTTTTTCTCCCTGAGCCTGAAATCTGAAATGCAGGTGGATCCAAGTTATTGTCTGGGGAGATGATGTCATAGCTGGAAAAAGGACCAGGAAGCTAGGACAGGGAAGAGAGTAGCTCCCAAATATGGGAAAGGTATATAGGTATTGTTGACTGTAAACCCATCAATCTGATCTCATCTGGGGCCCATATTCAACTTAGAAGCCTGTGTGACCTCTGCATTACTGTAGATCTGAGCTTACATTCTGTGGTCATGATAGGAACATTCCAAGCTGCCCCAATATAAGGACCCATCTTCCTCAGGTGTAGCATAGAGTATGTTGTTCAGCCTCCCTTCAGAGGATGGAACATTCTTTACTGTTGTTAATTCAAGTTGAAGGCAAGGTCCTTTGGGGGCCCACAAAGGGCTCTATTTTGTTGTTCCTGATATAGATGACCAGTAACAATGGAGACAGAGATTTATTTCAAGGTCTAGGCCCATCTTGTCTGTTTGGGAATCTCAGGACTCCCTGAATAGAGCCAGCTGATGGGGAGGCCTGATAGTGACTAAAGAGTCATCATTAAATATGCCAGTCTCTTGCCCTTATTCAGCTTTTGAAGTCCTTGTTTTGGTAAGGAAAGCTTGGGAGTGAGTGAGGGAAGTATAATAGGAAATAGGTGAGGAGGGTGACTAAGTCTAAGTAGACACTATTTCATTATGAACTTCATACTGACTCACTGTAGACTATTGTGTACTTTTGCTTTCAGGTATATATTTTGCCTTAATTTATGGATATATGTGAACGTATGCCCTATCTCAAGGGACCTGGTCTATATCTAGGTTTTGGGACTTTTTTAGGTAGTGAACCACCTGGAATGGAATTAGAGAATCCTATGAAAGGAAAGGTATCACCTGAGTAATGAGGATGAAGGGTTGACATTCTATGCCTGATGTCTCTGGACACAGTCTGAAATGAAGCATAGCGAGGTGGTACTCGTTGCGTTGATTAGGTTGGGATCAGCAGATACAATATCCTTTGGTTGAGAGAAGCATGCAGGAAAGTGAGCCTTACCCAAGAGGTTCCAGAACTAGAGGAAATATAGGCTCTATAGAGAAAGTGGAAGGTTCCTGATGACTTAGGGTTTAAAAAGGGCAATAGATGGTTATTGCTATAATCAAATTATTTGGCAATTGGGCTAACTTTGAAATATCCCTTTGTTAGGATTTGCTGTATCATATAGAACATCACCATAATTTATGTCCTATGAGATTATTTGTATATAGCTGTGCCACTGGTTGTTTCTGTTCTCCCTGGTCTAAGCTTTTAAGAGAGTCAGCATATCAAAGACTTAGCCTATGGTCTGTGCATTAAAAAGTTTGAGACATCGAATCAATTTTCCCCCTCTATTTCCCCCACTATTTAATTAAATAGTGATTTATATGACTACAAATTAATAGGAGTGTACATAAACATCATTCCGTAGCACCAAAAGACTGTATCCCATATGCCACCCCCCTACCCTACCACCCCCCACCCCATGAAGCCAGACATACACCCTCACCCTGAACCCAGGGTTTTTACTTTGGTGCCCTACTCTGAATTCAGTCAAATCTTGCTTGGAGTTTCCCTCTCTGTTCTTCTTCCTGAACTTCTGATTTTGAGTGCGGTCATCCCATACTGGTCTTTAACTTTTTTGACTTAGCTCACTTAACATAATTCCTTGTAGCTCCATCCAAGATGGGTCAGAGAAGGTGGGAACATTGTTCTTAATAGCTGTGTAGTATTCTATTGTGTATATACAACACAGCTTTCTCAGCCACTCATCTGTTGTTGGGCAGCTGGCTTACTTCCAGGTTTTAGCTATTAAGAATTGTGCTGCTGTGAACATAGGCATACACATATCTTTTTGGTTGGGTGTTATGGAGTCCTTGGGGTATATCCCTAGGAGCGGTATTACTGGGTCCTGTGGGTGGTCAATGTCTAGCCTTGTGAGCATTCTCCAGACTGCTCCCCACAGAGGTTGGACCAATTTACATTCCCACCAGCAGTGCAGAAGGGTTCCTTTGTCCCCACAGCCTCTCCAGCATTTGTTGTAGCTGTCCTTTTTGATATATGCCATTCTCACAGGGGTGAGGTGGTATCTGAATGTTGTCATTATTTGCATTTCTCTGACAATCAGTGACCTGGAGCAATTTTTTATGTTTGTTAGCCTTTTGGATCTCTTCTGTAGTGAATGTTCTGTTCATATCCTCTGCCCATTTTTGGATGGGGTCGTTTGCTTTTTTGGTGCTAAGTTTGCTGAGCTCTTTGTTTTTTTGGTTATTAGTCTCTCTCTGATGTATGGCATGTGAAGATCTTCTCCCATCCTGTGAGGGGGCTCTTTGTGTGATAGTTTCTTTGGCTGTGCAGAAGCTTTTCAATTTAATGTAGCCCCATTGATTTTTTTTTTTTTCCATTTTAGTCTTCCTTGCAATTGGGTTTTTATCATCAAAGATGTCCTTGAGTGTTCCACCAATGTTTTCCTCTAAGTATTTGATAATTTTTGGTCTATCATCCAGGCCCTTGATCCATTCAGAGTTGATTTTTTGTTTCTGGTGAAATAAAGTGGTTTACCTTTATTCTTCTGCATGTTTCAACCCAGTTTCCCCAGCACCTTTTAATGAAGAGAACCTCTTTCTTCCATTTAATATTTTGGGCCCCTTTATCAAATTTTAGATGTCCATAGGTGTGGGGTTTAGTTCTGCGCTTTCAGTTCTGTTCCATTGGTCTGTTTGCCTATTTTTGTTCCAGTACTAGGCTGTTTTGATGATGATGGCTTTATAATATAATTTGAGATCTGGGAGTGTGATGCCTCCATTTCTGTTTTATTTTTCCTCAAGATTGTTTCGGTGATTCTAGGTGTTTTCTGGTTCCAGATAAATGTCTGTAGTTTTTGTTCTATTCTTTTAAAAAAACTTGGTGGAACTTTGATGGGTATTGCATTACATTTTTACACAGCTCTTGGGAGGACATTTATTTTGATGATATTAATTCTTCCAATCCATGAGCATGGGATGTCTTTCCATTTCTTGGCATCATTTTCTATTTTCTTGAGTAGTGACTCATAGTTTTTTAATATGCAAGTCTTCCACTTCTTTGGTCATGTTTATTCCTAGGTATTTTATTGACTTTGCTGCAACAGTGAATGAGAGTGATTTCTAGATATCCTCTTCAGACTTAGTGTTTACATAAAGAAATGCCACTGATTTTTTTACATTGATTTTGTAGCCTGACACCTTGCTATCTTGCCTAGTAACTTCCGGTAGTTTTCTGCTGGATTCTTTAGGTTTTTCTATGTATACTATCATATCATCTGTAAAAAGTGAGAGCTTGGCATTTTTCCTTCCAATCTGTATTCCTTTTATTTCTTTTTCTTGCCTGATTGTTATGACAAGAACTTCTAATACTATGTTGAAGAATAATGGTAATAATGGAGATCCCTGTCTAGTCCCTGATCTGAGGGTAAATGCTTTCAGCTTCTGTCTATTGAGTATGATGTTGGATGTGGGTTTGCTATATATGGATTCCACTATCTTGAGGAATTTCCCATTTATTCCCATTTTTTTGGTAGTGTTTTGAGCATGAATGTGTGTTGGATTTTGTCAAAGGCTTTCTCTGCATCTATTGAGATAATCATGTGGTTTTTGGCTTTGCTTTTATTGATGTGGTGAATGATATTGATTGACTTATGTATGTTGAACCAGCTTTGCACTCCTGGGATAAATCCTACTTGGTCGTGATAAACAATCTTTTGATAAACTGCATGTATGTACTGATTGCATATAAAGGCTTGGAATGACAGCCCGGGTGATCCAGGAATACTGGTAAAGAAAATAGCTCAGTGAGAAGCCTGCTGTATGTGGCTGCCTAGCTCCTGGGAGCTGTTTCTGGGGTGGGGCGGGGAGAGGTGAGTTCAGAAATAATCAAGTCCAAAAGATTTTCCTTTGTGATTTTGGCCTCTGTTTGCTAGCCCAAGAGTGAGTTATAGGACTATATTTTTGTGTCACCCTGACCAACACTTGTTCACCTTTCTGCAGACAACCCAGTATCCTACCCTATCCATAGAATCCCAGGTTGTAAGCTGCTTCTGTTTGGAGCTCAGTGCAGCTGAGTTTCCAAGTCACCATCTTGGCTCCCCTCCCCTTTTCTTTTTCTTTTCCTGGGATTAATCTACAGTTCTCACAGCCTCTGTGGTAAATTTGGTCATGCGGGTGATTCAAGTACATGAAATGTATGTGGACCTAATAGATAACACTTCTGGACTTCATGTTATTTCTCTTTGCTGCAAAGTTCCCTGTTGAAGATGTAGAGGGAGAGATGGCAGCCTTCTAATAATTTTAATAATTCAGCATAGTCACACTGGATTTCTGGGTGAGGGAGACAAAGATTTCTGGTATGCTAAGTTGGTGAGATTTGGGGTTTATCTGGTAGAGCACCTGTCATGAGTCTAATATAACCTACTTTACAATATGTTTGGAAAAATGATGACAAAGAAGCAAATTATCCTAGTGGAATTTCTAACAAAGCATTTTGCCTTGTGGTGGGTTTGTTGCTTTGTCTATGAGTATCCTCTGTAGGCCTTTGGAAATTGTAGCCATGGTGCCCTGTGGTCTTGCACCCAGTTAAGTGCACATAGTAGTATGTGCAATCACCTGGTCAAGGACCTGGGTTTGAGCCCCCCCACCCCCAAAGACCCTTGCAATGGGGATGCTTCACAATCATTGAAGCAGATCTGCAGATGTCTGTCTTTCTCCTTTTCAATGACTCCCTGCCCCATATTTCTCTCTGTCCTATCAAATGAAATGGAGAAAGGGGGGGGGTAAAAAAAAAGGTCACCAGGAGTGGTGAATTTGTAGGGCAGGCACCAAGCTCAAGAGATGACTCTAGTGGCAAAAGAAAGAAAATAAAAATAAAAAGAAAGAAAGAAAGAAAGAAAGAAAGAAAGAAAGAAAGAAAGAAAGAAGAAACTGTAGCTTTTAGGTTTGATAGTATGACTGAAGTTCTCCTGCATTAAACTAAAAAAGAAAAAAACCAGTTGAATGTGGATGTAAATTCCTAATAGTTTTAACAACTGAAGAAAAAAATTCCAAATGTTTCACAAAGCACTAAAATACTGTACATTGTTTTCCTTTTCAATGGGAAATTATTCACAGGGCAATAAAAGATTGCTTTTTCAGTAAACAGATTATGTTTCAGTCTGCGGTGTGAACACTTAAATGAAACGATGCAATATGCCACTTTTTAAAGGAGGGTTTTAAACATGTCAGTACAAACCTTTCAGTCTTCTGTCCCATAAATTCAACTTTTTAAAATGAAATCAACTTGAGCCCTGTAGAAGCTTATACTACTATATCAAAACCAGTGAAATTTGCCTGTTTATTGCCACCTTTGGACTGTGGCAAAAAAACACTATTTTCACATGGGACAATTTCTTCAACTTTACACCAACTGAAATTTAATTGCTTTCACTTCCTGGAATCATTAGGCATTAGTCCTGTAAGAGGCGGAGCCTAGAGGAGAAGCTGAAAATAAGTCTGTTTAATACATTTCACCTTAGAATTTTATCCCTCTTCCCACGACTCCTGGTTATGCAGCATGTTTCTGCCTGGGAAATTACTTTAGAAAAATTTAAAGAAGCAAGAAATAGTAAAAGAAAAAGAAGCAACAAGTGCCCTGTTGGAAAGAGTAGACATCTTAGAAATAAATTAATACTACTCGTGACTGAATTATACTGTCAACAAGCCAATAGAAATTTCTGATTTGCTAAACTCACTTTTTAATATGCTTTTATCTTTCCATTTTTTTGTTCCTCCCCATCGTGATTATGGTTGGGTCCCAGTGCCTGCATGTTGAATTCCGTAGTTCCTGGCAGCCATTGTTTTTCTTATAGAGATAGAGAGAAATTGAAAGGGAAGAAGAGATAGAGAGAGAAAGAGAGAGAGAGAGAAAGAGAGATACCTGTAGAACTGCCTTACCTCTTATGGAGCTTCTCTACTGCAAATGAGTGCCAGAGACTTGAACCTGGGTCGTTGCACATGATAATGTGTGCTCTCTACTTGATGTGCCACTGCCCAGCCCCACTATGCTTTTGTCTTTACAAAGAGAAAGAGCCAAACTAACAGGCAAAATCATAGACTATCACAAACTCTCTGCGTTATGATAGCTTTACATCCAGGAAAATCAGAATTATACAAAACATATACTGTGTGATCACTTTATCCATATTCCTGTTACCACAAGTTGTTTTCACTTTAAAAAAGGCTTCACAAATCTTTTTATATTTAGTTTATCATACAGTTGCAGAGTTTTTGAAGAGTATGGTAATACTTCACAGAACCAGAGCAGAAGAGAAAGGGCAAAATTAAAGTGCTTTGTTGGATCAGCAAGATAGCTCACTTGGTCTGTCATGCTGATGACCCAGGCTTCTAACACTCCTAATTCATTGAAGGAAACTTTGAGTCTGTGGTATCTTTCTCCATGTCTCCCTATCTCTGTCTCTGTCTTTCTATCTGAAAATGTTGGCTTGGAGAGATTAAAGCCCAATTAATAATAATAATAATGATAATAATATAAAAAGAAAAAAATTTGTATGGTAGTGACTTGCCACCCATTACCAAGGAAGAGATTTCAAATATGTGTGCCTAATAAAAGTTGCTTGCTAAGATCTTTTTTAAAAATTTATTTATAAAATGGAAACATTGACAAGACCATAGGATAAGAGGGGTACATTTCCATACATTTCCCACCCCCAGAGCTCCATATCCAATTACCTCCCTTGATAGTTTCCCCATTCTTTATTCCTCTGGGAGTATGGACCCAGGATCATTATGGGGTGCAGAAGATGGAAGGTCTAGCTTCTGTAACTGCTTCTCCCCTGAAGATGGGCATTGGCAGGTCGGCCCACACTCCCAGCCTGTCTCTCTTTGCTAGTGGGGAGGCTTGGCTCCAAGACACATGGTGGAGCTGTCTGCCCAGGAAAGTCAGGTTGGCATTATGATATCATCTGGAAGCTGATGTATGAAAAAGAGTTAAGATATAATGCAGAACAAATTGTTGACTAATCATGAACCGCTGGAATATTAGTCAACAAATTGTTGACTAATCATCATCCGCTGGAATATTGCGGATGAAGACTGGAGTTTCCATTTTGGGAAAAGATAGTAGGTTTGTTTTAGGTATATCCAGAGCCATCAGGAACAACATAATGGATCTGTTTGTGGGCCCTTTTAGGACCTTGCCCTCAATGTGGATCAATAATGGTAGGGAATGTTCCATTCTCTCAAGGGAGGTTGGACAACATACTCTACCTATTTCTCAAGAAAGATGGGTCCTGAAATTACTGCAGCCTGGAATGTTCCTAGCTGTGACCACAAGAATGTAAGATCAGACCTATAGGAATGCAGAGGTTACATAGGCTCCTGTGCTGACTACGGGCCTCAGATCAAGTCTATGGGGTTTATAGCTAACAATATTTACATACTTTTCCCATATTTGGGAGCTACGCTCTTTCTAGTCCTTTTTCCAACTATGACACCATCTCTCCAGACAATAACCAGAGTCCATCTGCATATTAGATGTCAGGCTCATGCAAAAACTAGTAAAGTCATGGGCTTGCTAAGATGTTAACCCATACCTCTTTGCTAGGGATTCCCTAAAGGTGCATTCATTCATTCATTCATTCATTCATTCACTCATTCTTTAGCCTAGTCATGGTTTACTTTTGATGATTCTATAAGGAAGTCTTCTGGACCATGGCATGGGGAGGGAGAGGGAGGCTTTGCATCATGTCCTGAGAGCAAAGGCCTACAGAGAGTTTAAATAAAGAAGTTTAAATAGCAAAGTTTAAATAGAGAAGTGTCTTATATTTACCGGGCACCACCGTCTAAGCTGCTGTCTTGACCTAACAGAATTGCTTAGTGCTTTTATTTTTTTTTAATTTTTATTTATAAAAAGGAAACACTGACAAAAAACATAGGATAAGTAGGGTACAACTCCACACAATTCCCACCATCAGAACTCCATATTCCATCCCCTCCCTTGACAGCTTTCCTATTCTTTATCCCTCTGGGAGCATGGACCCAGAGTCATTATGTGTACAGAAGGTGGAAGGTCTGGCTTCTGTAATTGCTTCCCTGCTGAACATGGGGGTTGACAGGTTGATCAATACTCCCAGCCTGTCTCTCTATTTCTCTAGTGGAGCGGGTCTCTGGGAAGCAGGGCTCCAGGACACATTGGTGGGGTTGTCTGCCCAGGGAAGTCTGGTTGGCATCATGGTGGCATCTGGAACCGGGTGGCTGAAGAGTCAACATATAAAGCTAAACAAATTGTTGACTAATCATGAACCTAAAGGCTGTAATGGTTCAGATGAAGAGTTGGGGGTGAAAGGGTCTCTGTTTTGTAGATAGTAGGCCTACTTTAGTTATATTCCAAAATGCTTAGGATTTGGATAAGGTTTGGCAAGGGCCATTACCATGTTTGTGTTCATGTTTGTAATTAATTAAGGTAATTAATTTTTAGAATTTGTTCAAAGGAGGAAAAGGCCAGTAAACATCAAAACATTAGCTCTGCCTGAAGGTCTCCATTAGAAGATGTTAGTGTATATAACTTGTGATAGTTTTGAACCTATTAAGGTTTTATTGATTATTTGTTTATTTATCAGAGCAATGTTCAACTCTAATTTATGGTTGTCCTGGGGATTAAAAAATCAATTGAGTTTTACAGTAATCTCATTTCTAAAACAAACAAACCTTTATTTTAAAAGATTTTAAAAAATCCCTTGTGATAGAAGCAGAGCTAACCTAACAGTCTTTGATATGGAGATACAGCAGGCAGACATGGATTTTCCTAGATTAAAAGCAAATGTGTAATGTAAGCTGAAATACAAGGAATTTCTCCATTTATCTTTTTGATTAGAGGGAGAAAAAAAATACATCCGATATCACTTGAGTTTTAGGTCGATGATTTGAAACATTTTTATAATAATTCAGTGGCTCTTTTGAATATCCAGATGTTAGTAATGTCTCCCCTCTATGTGATTAGGAATGAATCTGCCAAGGAAAAATGAGGCTTTTTCTCTTGGGGGAAAGTTGAGTTACTTCTGTTATTTTCCCAGGCTTCCTGGGGAAGTCTATCAACATGTGAATAAAGGATGGGAACAGGAGTCTGGCAGGTCACCATGGAATTATCAGCTCTGCTCTCTGAGTTCAGCCTTTATTGTTTATACATTCAACTTGAAATATGACAAATATAGTAAATGACTTTATTTATTGAAACCCAAAAGTCCTTAAAGGGTTTGGGGGTTGAAAAGTCTGTACTGTTTTATTGTTCTCACTGGCTGTGAAGATTGTGACTATGGCTAAAGTTAAGAAATAACAGAAATAACAAATGGGGATTCCCTCCTTTACATTAAACTTTTCTTGGAAGAAAAAGAAAATTCTACTTCTCCTCCTGCTGGTCCCTCCCCCTTTTAAAAAAAATAAAAGGAACATTTAAAAATCATAAACTACTCTTAGATATTACAATAACCAGTTTGGATAATTTTTGTCTCATTCTATGCTTGATATGACATCTGCCACAGTTTTCTTTTCTGTATTGAAAGAGTGCCAAGAAGAGTTGTCTTGGATCTAGAATTCCCTTCAGAATAATTCTGTTGAGCATTAAAGTAGTCTGTTTGGTCTTTTCCTCATTTATCTTTGCTTAATTTTTTTTCCAAGTTTATTCATTTATAGGAGAAAGGGTGAGTAGAGCATCATGCTGTTATATGTGATGCAATCTAGGGGTCAGGCATGCAAGTCTGATGCTTTCCTCACTGAAAAACCTCACAGGCAGCACTATATTTATATGCAAGAACTTAAACACTGCTGGCATAATATCTACATATAAAAATACAATTGCAGCATCCTCTTTCTATACTTTGCCACTCATTCACGGCTTTTATTGGCAGTGCTTTCCCTGATATTTCTAGATTTTAAATTAGAGCTTTTTTTTTGGGTAACATATCAGAGAATTTATTACTCCTTTATCATTACAGGTTTTTTTTTCCTTTTTTGTGACTGATTTCACTCAGTAAACATTCTCTGGAGAAATACACTATCTTTCATTCAAACATTATTTAGATATATAAATAATTAAATTTTTATATGTTCAGTTATTTAGAGGATGAAGTGACCCTGAAAACAAAAAAATTTTGAGTCCCTGTTCTAGAAACATTCTATCATGGAATGTTTATCGCACTCTCTAATTCAGTAAAGTTGAGGAATTTCTTAGCAATGTTTAGTAACAAGTGCCAGAAATCACACCCCACATCTTCTAGGAAACTTCTCCTGTAGAATTAAGCACTTTCTCTGGTGCTTCTCTAGTAGCTTATATATTTCTCTGTTGTGCACTAGCTCATTGTTATAATATTTCATTTTAAAGTTTATCTTTTACTACGTGAATGCCTATCAAGGCATGGGTTATATAATACTCACTTTATGAGCTCATTTTTTTTGTCAGTATTAACTGAATATTGATAAGTAGGTGAATGATGAAACTTAAATGGCAGTCAACAAACTTCAAAAGTAATGAATTATATAAATGAAGAATATGTTATTTAGGGGACTGGGTGGTGGCATACCTGGTTGAGTGCACATGTTACAATGTGCAAGGACCTGGGCTCAAGCCCTCAGTCCCTATCTTCAGGGGAGAAGCTTTACAAGTGGTACAGGTGTCTCTTCACCTCTCTCCCTCCTTACCTCCCTCTCCCTCTAATTTCTGACTTTCTATACAATCAATAAGTAAAGATTTAAAAAAGAATATATTATTTTCAAGGCAACTCTGTAATGAGTGCTTTTATTTATTTTTGGAGAAAAAGATTGATAGAGAGGCAGCAAGATAGAGTGAAAGTGACCACAGATCCAGCCTTTTCTTTTTTCTAAGATTTTATTTACTTATTCATGAGAAATATAGGAGGGAAAGAGAGAGAGAGAGAGAGAGAGAGAGAGAGAGAGAGAGAGCCAGCCACCATTCTGGTACATGTGGAGCCGAGGATTGAACTCAGGACCTCATACTTGAGAGTCCACTGCTTTATCCACTTTTGGGGTATCTCTCTCCCTCTCCGGCGGGGTGGTCTCCAGGGGAAATGTAACAGGCTGGTTCTTTCTTGCTCATGACAGGGGTGACACAAAGTAAAAGACACCAGGGGACTTTTAGCGTGCCTAGAATCTGAGTCCTAGAATCCCAGAATCCTAGAGTCCGTTTATTAGCAAAATGGACATGAGTTAAATAGAAAAGCAATGGAGGTAATTATTGTTGAAATATGTCAGAAATTACAGGCCTCTTAACAGTCAGCATGCCCCTAAGTTAGGGGGCTGGTATGACAGGAATTGATGAGATACAAGACAGTTATTCTCCATGACACAAGCAACTTAATTATCCAAAGGTATTTGAGAGAAGCATAGGGGTTAAACCTGTAGGGTGAGACAGAGAGAAGATGGATATCAAAAAGCCATAAAGTTTGGAATTTCTCTTGTCTGGGGTCTGAGGTGTGTAATGAAGTGTGTGATAAGGTGTGTTCTTCTGTGTTCAGAAGGTGACTTTGAATCAGTGAATCCGTGGCCATGTGGCCTGCAGTTAATGGAGGGAAGTACTGGGGTTTCTGTGGGCTTGAGAGTCAAGAAGGAAAGAACTAAGTGTAAGTTTCCCCCCTTATGCTCACCTCGGTTGAGAGAGACTTACCAAGAGGTTATCTTCTCAGACCTCCATCCAAGATGGGGGTGGTTCTCCCTAAGCTCTATCAGGCTTACACATGTTCCCAACAACCCACTGTGCCACATTCCGGACCACCCAGCATTTTCTTTAATATGCTGGGGGCTAGGCTCAAACTTAGGTAGTACTCATGGCAGAACCACACACTATCCAATTCAGCTACTTCACTGGTTCCCCATAATGAGTGTTCTTTTCTTTCTTTCTTTCTTTCTTTCTTTCTTTCTTTCTTTCTTTCTTTCTTTCTTTCTTCATTTCTTTCTTTTTTTCTTCTATTGCTGGAACACTGGTATTTTTGCTTTGTGATAATAAATGGGTATTCAATCTTTGTGTCTGCCAGAGAAGCCAATTTCAATAAACCTTTGATACTAAAAGTCAACAGTGAATTTATTCATCTCACCTGGCTATTTAACTATACTAGTGAGTGGTCTTAAGAATGATTATACAGTTCAATATATCATGGAAGAAATGACATATAGTGAACCTCTTATTTCACCAATTTAGTTACTTGGTCTAAGTATAGAATCAGTGGTTTGAGGATGATATCTCATCTGGTTGCACGTGTGCCTTGCCATATGCTTGATCTGGGTTCAAGCTCTGACAGCATGTAAGAATGTTATGGCATGGGGGAAGCTTGAACCCAGATCATGCACACGGAGTCCCTTCAGGGTGGAAACTTCATGAGCTGTAGAACAATGTTGTGTTGAATCTTTCTCAGTCTCTATCTGAATTAAAAAAAAAAACAAACAAGAAAAATATTGTTAGGGAGTGGTGAGCTCACAAATGCTTAAAGCCTTAGCATTTCCAAACAAAACAAAACCCCATAAAGCCTAGTTAAGCAAATAGTATCATAGTTATTACACTGGAAAGGCAAAAGTTTTCAGAGGTGGTAGTTTAGTGTGAGAATTTAGAAAGCTTTATCTTCACCAAATTGTATGTTCTTTGATGAAAAAATTTTCCTGCTGTTTCTCTTTTTGTACATTTGATGATAAGGAAAAAATCTGTTGGTTGAAGTTGCTTGAAATTTTTATAATGTGTGCAGATAATGAATTAACACAGAGTGGGAGAACTATAATCACAGGACTTAAAAGTTAGTGGCAATAATTAATTTTTAAAACATCACTTTTTCTTGGCAGTGAACTTTTTGTCACTTGTAAAAAGATACTTTATATATTTCTCTTGATATATATTGCTTGTTTCTTTAAAGACATGGAGGGATATTTTAGACCTTGATTAAAAATAGGTTGTGTTAAATCCAGAAAACCTTGGGGTGGCAGGTGGTTCATTTGGTAGAGAGCACATATTACCATGCATGAGGACGCAGGTTTGAGTCCTGGGTAACCACATGGGAGTCCCTTCAGGGTGGAAACTTCATGAGCTGTAGAACAATGCTACAGGTTTTCTTCCCTCTTTCTCTCTACCTAAAGGAAAGGGGAAAAGTGGCCTCTTGGAGTGGTGGTATCATGCAGGCACTGAGCTTCAATGATTATATATATATATATATATATATATATATATATATATATATATTTAAATTTTATTTAAAAAAAAGGACACATGACAAAACCATAGTATAAGAGGGGTAGAACTCCACACAGTTCCCACCACCAGAACTCCGTATCCCATCCCTCCCCAGATAGTTTTCCTATTCTTAAATCCTCTGGGAGTATGGACCCAAGGTCATTGTGGGATGCAGAAGGTGGAAGGTCTGGCTTCTGGAATTGCTTCCCCGCTGAACATGGGCTTTGACAGGTTGATTCATATTCCCAGCCTGCCTCTCTTTTTCCCTAATGGAGTGGGGCACTGGGGAATCAGAGCTCCAGGACATACTGGTTGGGTTGTCTGTCCAGGGAAGTCTGGTTGGCATCATGCTAGCATCTGGAACCTGGTGGCTGAAAAGAGAGCTAATGTACAAAGTCAAACAAATTGTTGACTAATCATGAACCTAAAGGATGGAATAATACAAATGAAGAGCTGGGGGGGTTCTCTGTTTTGTCAATAGCTAGTAGGCATATTTTATATTCCAAAGGTCCTGTGGCTATACTAGTTTTTTTTTTTTTCTTCCCTGAGCCTGAAATCTGAAATGCAGGTAGATCCTAGTTATTGTCTGGGGAGATGATTTCATGGCAAGAGAGTAGCTCCCAAATATGAGAAAGGTATACAGATATTGTTGACTGTAAACCCCATCGACTTTCTCATCTGGGGCTCATATTAAGTTTAGGAGCCTATGTGATCTCTGCATTTCTGTAGATCTGAGCTCACATTCTGTGGTCATGATAGGAACATTCCAAGCTGCCCCAATATAAGGACCCATCTTCCTCAGGTGTAGCATAGAGTATGTTGTTCAGCCTCCCTTCAAAGGATGGAACATTCTTTACTGTTGTTGATGCAAGTTGAAATAAGGTCCTATGGGGTCTATTTTTTTGTACCTGATATAGATTACCAGTAACAATGGAAACAGAGATTTATTGCAGGTCTATGCCCATCTTGTCTGTTTGGGAATCTCAGGACTCCCCGAATAGGGTCCCAGCTGATGGGTGGCCTGATAGTGACTAAAGAGTCATCATTAAATATGCCAGTCTCTTGCCCTTATTCAGCTTTTGAAGTCCTTGTTTTGGTAAGGAAAGCTTGGGAGTAAGTGAGGAAAGTATAATAGGAAATAGGTGAGGAGGGTGACTAAGTCTAAGTAGACACTATTTCATTATGAACTTCATACTGACTCACTGTAGACTCTTGTGTACTTTTGCTTTCAGGTATATATTTTGCCTTAATTTGTGGATATATGTGAACGTATGCCCTATCTCAAGGGACCTGGTCTATATCTAGGTTTTGGGACTTTTTTAGGTAGTGAACCACCTGGAATGGAATTAGAGAATCCTATGAAAGGAAAGGTATCACCTGAGTAATGAGGGTGAAGGGTTGACATTCTATGCCTGATGTCTCTGGACACAGTCTGAAATGAAGCATAGCGAGGTGGTACTCATTGTGTTGATTAGGCTGGGATCAGCAGACACAATATCATTTGGTATGAATTGAGATAAGCGTGCAGGAAAGTGAGCCTTACCCAAGAGGTTCCAGGACTAGGGGAAATATAGGCTCTCAGAGGAAGTAGGAGGTTCCTGCTGTCTTAGGATTAAAGAAGGCAATAGATAGTTATTGCTATAATCAAATTATTTGGCAATTGGGCTAACTTTGAAATATCCCTTTGTTAGGATTTGCTGTATCATATAGAATATCACCATAATTTATGTCCTTTGATATTATTTGTATATAGCTGTGCTACTGGTTGTTTCTGTTCTCCCTGGTCTAAGCTTTTAAGAGAGTCAACATATCAAAGACTCAGCCTATGGTCTGTGCATTAAAAAGTTTGAGACATTCAATCAATTTTCCCCCTCTCCTATTAATTAAATAGTGATTTATATGACTACAAATTAATAGGAGTGTACATAAACATCATTCCTTAGCACCAAAAGACTGTATCCCATATACCACCCCCCCACCCCACAACCCCCCACCCCATGAAGCCAGACATACACCCTCACCCTGAACCCAGGGTTTTTACTTTGGTGCCCTACTCTGAATTCAGTCAAATCTTGCTTGGAGTTTCCCTCTCTGTTCTTCTTCCTGAACTTCTGATTTTGAGTGCGGTCATCCCATACTGGTCTTTAACTTTTTTGACTTAGCTCACTTAACATAATTCCTTGTAGCTCCATCCAAGATGGGTCAGAGAAGGTGGGAACATTGTTCTTAATAGCTGTGTAGTATTCTATTGTGTATATACAACACAGCTTTCTCAGCCACTCATCTGTTGTTGGGCAGCTGGCTTACTTCCAGGTTTTAGCTATTAAGAATTGTGCTGCTGTGAACATAGGCATACACATATCTTTTTGGTTGGGTGTTATGGAGTCCTTGGGGTATATCCCTAGGAGCGGTATTACTGGGTCCTGTGGGTGGTCAATGTCTAGCCTTGTGAGCGTTCTCCAGACTGCTCCCCACAGAGGTTGGACCAATTTACATTCCCACCAGCAGTGCAGAAGGGTTCCTTTGTCCCCACAGCCTCTCCAGCATTTGTTGTAGCTGTCCTTTTTGATATATGCCATTCTCACAGAGGTGAGGTGGTATCTGAATGTTGTCATTATTTGCATTTCTCTGACAATCAGTGACCTGGAGCAATTTTTTATGTTTGTTAGCCTTTTGGATCTCTTCTGTAGTGAATGTTCTGTTCATATCCTCTGCCCATTTATGGATGGGGTCATTTGCTTTTTTGGTGCTAAGTTTGCTGAGCTCTTTGTATTTTTTGGTTATTAGTCTCTTGTCTGATATATGGCATGTGAGGACCTTTTCCTATTTTTTGAGGGGTTTCTTTGTATGATGGTTTTTTGGCTGTGCAGAAGCTTTTCAATTTGATGCAGTCCCATTGATTTGTTTATGATTTAGTCTTCCTTGCAATTGGGTTTGTATATTCAAAGATATCCTTGAGGTTTAGGTGGGAAAGTGTTCCACCAATATTTTCCTCAAAGTATTTTATAGCTTCCGGTCTAACATCCCTGTCCTTGATCCATTTGGAGTTGATTTTTGTTTCTGGTGAGATAAAGTGGTTTACCTTTATTCTTCTTCATGTTTCAAAGCAGTTTTCCCAGCACCATTTATTGAAGAGAGCCTCCTTTCTCCATTTAGTACTTTGGTCCCGCTTTCAAAGATTAGATGTCCATAGGTGTGCGATTTAGTTCTGGGCTTTCAATTCTGTTCCATTAGTCTATGTGCCTATTTTTGTTCCAGTACCAGGCTGTTCTGATGATGATGGCCTTATAATATAGTTTGAGATCTGGGAGTGTGGTGCCTCCATATCTGTTTTGTTTCTCAAGATTATTTTGTTAATTCTAGGTGTTTTCTGGTTCCAGATAAATGATTGTAGTTTTTGTTCTATTTTCTTAAAAAAGCTTGGTGGAACTCTGATGGGTATTGTGTTAAATTTGTATATGACTCTGGGAGAAATATTCATTTTGTTGATATTAGTTCTTCCAATCCATGAGCATGGGGTGTCTTTCCACTTCTTGGTATCATTTTCTATTTCCTTGAATAGTGACTCATAGTTTTCAGTATACAAGTCTTTCACTTCTTTGGTCATGTTTATTCCTAGGTATTTTATTTATTTTGCTGCAATACTGAATGGGAGTGATTTCTGGATATCCTCCTCTTCAGATTTAGTGTTTGCACTAAACAAACTTGCTATATTGCCTAGTAACTTCCAGTAGTTTTCTGCTGGATTCTTTAGGTTTTTCTATGTATACTATCATACCATCTGCAAATAGTGAGAGCTTGACTTTTTCCCTTCCAATCTGTATTCCTTTTATTTCTTTCTCTTGCCTGATTGCTGTGGCAAGAACCTCCAATACTCTGTTGAAGAATAGTGGTAATAATGGCAGCCCTGTCTAGTCCCTGATCTGAGGGGAAATGCTTTCATCTTCTGTCTATTGAGTATGATGTTAGATGTAGGTTTGCTATATATGAATTCCACTATCTTGGGGAATTTCCCATCTATTCCCATTTTTTTTTTGTAGTGTTTTGAGCATGAATGTGTGTTGGATTTTGTCAAAGGCTTTCTCTGCATCTGTTGAGATAATCATGTGGTTTTTGGCTTTGCTTTTATTGATGTGGTGAATGACATTGATAGACTTACGGATGTTGAACCAGCCTTGCATTCCTGGGATAAATCCCACTTGGTCGTGATAAACAATCTTTTTGATATATTGCTATAACTGGTCGCCCAAGATGTTGTTTAATATTTTGGCATCTGTGTTCATCAGAGATATTGGTCTGGCAAAGACAGCCAATTAAAAGTATCCAAAAAAAGAAAAAAGAAACCACCAGGTAGTCTTTGATTGGTCAGATATTTTGTCACTCAAATAGAGCTCCAGCCCCCGGGGGGGGGGGGGCGGGAGTAGGAAAACAAAAAGAAAAAAGCTTGGAATAGCACCCCTGCTGTGCTAGGAATCATGAAAATAGCTCAGTGGGAAGCCTGCTAGGAGTGGCTGTCCAGCCCCTTGGGGCTGCTTCTGGGTTAGGTGGGGGAGGGGTGAGTTCAGAAATAAATAAGCCAAAGATTTTTCCTTTCTTTGTCCTTTGGCCTCTGTTTTGCCAGCCCAAGAGTGGGTTATAGGACTCTTTTTTGGTGTCACCCTGACCACCCCTTGTTCATCCTCCTACAGACAGCCCAGTATCCTACCATATCCAGAGAATCCCAGGTTGTAAGCTGTTTCAATTTGGCGCTCACTTCAGTTGTTGTTTCCAAGTTGCCATCTTGGCTCTGCCATATATATATATATATATATATATATATATATATATATATATATATACATATATATTCCTTATCCATGGTGAACTGCTACTGGTAACTTGAAGATGCTGTGGCAGTGTGGTTATAAGAATTTGGAAGGGTGAGAACCTGTATTCCTAAAACATACACAGATATACCATTGTTATTTCAGTAATAAATTTTAAAATAAGTAAGTAAATGATACATATTTTTTGTGATTAAGAAGTTTATAGTATGACACATTAAATAGTTCCTCTCTGTATTTTACTAGCAATAAATATTTGATTTAGATGTTATCATGATCAAGGGATCTTCAGTGCTATTAATATCATGTTCAGATTTACTAGGATTTGGGTATTTAGTGATCTAGGGATGCTGCTATTCTGAAATTACTCGTGTTTGGGGTCTAAATTAGGCTGTCTTTCATAAAATTTTAACTTCTGGGAAATGTACCTTTTGCTGGTCTCAGTAGAGTAGAGTTTTAGGTCTTCAGCATACTTGGTTTTGATTTACCTCTAAAGCCACATTGAACATTCTGGGGCACATGGAGAAAGCAGGTTTTCGAACTGGAGCAATGAGATAGGTTTCAACTCCTGTTGCATTCAGAGCAGATGCAAAACTTGTCTCTACCTCCCCACTTGAAGAGTTTGAAAAAGAGAATGATGAATCATGTTTTTCTTCCAGGGATCAGAATTTTTTCAACTCATTTGACTTGAACTTTTATCTAACCTTTCTTAGTTTTTTTTTTTAAAAAAAATCACAGGTGCAAAGTGCAAGGACTGGCATAAGGATCGTGGTTCAAGCCCCAGACTCCCCACCTGCAGGGGAGTCGCCTCACAAGTGGTGAAACAGGTCTGCAGGTGTCTGTCTCTCCCCCTGCCTCTGTCTTGCCCTCCTCTCTCCATTTCTCTCTGTCCTATCCAACAACAATAATAATTACAACAATAAAAAATAAATAAAATATTTTTAAAAATCACAGATTGTCTGAATTCAAAAGAAATTGTAGACACAATCATCAACAGTTTCCTTTTAATGTTGCACATACCGAAAACTAGAGGTTAGTGAGTTGCTCAGGTCAATCATGAATTGGTAACACAGTCATACTAAAACCCCAGTTTGATTTATTTTTAGCTATAAGTTAAAGGAAAATGTTTGTAGGACGTTTGCATGTTTGTTTGTTTTACCAGAGCAATGCTTAGCTTAAGCTCATGGTGGTGCTAGGGCTTGAACCACAGATCTCAAACATCAGAATTCAGGCATGAAAGTCTTTTTACATAACCATTGTGCTATCTTCCTAGCCCAGGACTTCTTAGAGTGCAGTTTTAGATTATAATGTGAAGTGGAATGTGATCTCAGACATACAGGGATACAGAGGTTACACAGGTTCCTGTGCTGAATATGGGCCCCAGATCAGATAGGGTCTATAGTTAATGGTATTTGTATAGTTTTCTCATATTTGGAAGCTACTCTCTGCCCTGATTCAGCTTTATAGTCCTTTAGATAATTAGAGTTTTCTTCCAGAGTCTCATTTGTTGTTTATTCATTTCTGTTGACAATTCTTTCAAACTCTTTAGTCGCTCTTGTGACTATTTCCTTAACTAGTGATTGGATGTTGACCTCATTATTTTGTGATTCAACCTTTAGGGGGATTTTAGCTGGACTCTTGTCCTGGTTCATTTCTCCAATATTTCTTCTTGTTGGTTTAACCATTCTATATAATATATTATGAGGTCCCTCTCAGTATTTTTCAAGTTACTGATCAATCTTGCCTGGATTGACTTGTGTCTAAGTAAGGTACTTAAAGAGTTCACAGTTGTGGAAATTAACAGTTGTTTCAATAGTGTTTCAATCCCTGAGTTGGAGCACAGAGGGTGTTAAAGCCTCTTTTGTTCTTTTTCTTCCCTATAGGCTATGGGAGCCTGAGGCCTTTTAAACTATAAGTAGGCTTCTCAGCTTAATCACTCACTCCTAACCAAGAGATAAAGCAGGGTTGGGGAGAGATAGCACAGTGATTATGCAAAAAGATTCTCACACCCCAAGGATCCAAAGCTCTGGGCTCAATTCAGCTTCTCTGTCAAGCTGGGTAGCACTGCTGGGCCCTGTGAGTTTCTAAACAAGTATTGTTTATAGTCTGTAGGTTCTGAGTCACTTATTCACAATGTTCTCATGAGGAGAACAATGTGGAAAGGCTCTCACTACGCAGCCCCACTGCTAGGCCACGGAGGTGTAGATCTCCTCCTGAGCTTCTCGGTCATTTCTTTGTTCCCAAATGTCAGCACAGGGCTCATCCTTGCTGCTGCAGCCTCTGAGGGCAGCAGCAATAGAGACTCACAGTTTCATTTGGTGAGTGTTAGGGGCGTCCTCTCCTCCCTTCAGCAGTCTTTTTGTTGGTAAAACAGACTGAAGGTGGTGCCTCAACTGGTAAAATACCTACCAGACTGTTATCAGCTCCTCAATCTCTCCTTAGGCTCCTTCCTGTCCACAATCCACACTTGTTTGCACTCACTGGTGATTTGGTGGGTTCCTGAAGTTGTTCTAGTCCTATCTTGTTGTGGTTCCAGGTGGTCTCCTTTGGTATTCCTAGTTGATCTCGGAGAGTAGAGGAGAGAAACACAGCTGCTACTGCTCCATAAGCCCACCTCCAGATGTCCCAGCTTTCTAGTCCTGTTCCCAACTCTGACACCATCTCCCCAGACAATACCTTTAGCCCACCAGCATGTTAGCTGTCAGGCTCAGGCAAAATTAGTAAAGTCATAGGCCCTGTGGAATATACCTAAAATAGCTTTTTCCAAAATGGAGACCCCAAATCTCATCTGCTATATCCTTACCTTTAGGTGGTTGGTTATTAAAGAATTTGTTCTGCTTTATACCTTAATGTTTTTCAGCCACCAAGTTTCAGATGCTACCATGATGACCTTCCATGGGCAGATGCGCTCACCATTGTGTCCTGGAACCCCATCTCTCCAGAGCTCTGTCCCACTAAGGAAAGATAGAAACAGGATAGGAATATGGATCAACCTGCCAATGCCCATGTCCAACAGAGAAGCAATTACGAAAGGTAGACCTTCCATCTTTTGCACCCCATCCTACCAGAGGGATAAAGAATAGGAAAACTTCTAATGGAGATGAGATATGGAACTCTGGTAGTGGGAATTGTACTCTCTTATCCTATGGTCTTGTTGATCATTATTAAGTCAATTAAAAAAAAACAATTGAAGTGGATTAAATCCCACCCCAATCTATACACACACCCCTCTCTATATTGAAGTCTTAACTCTAGCTAGAACAACTATGTAACTATATTCATCTATTTGCAGACACAGTCTCAAGGTATATTACCATGCCCGTGCCTGTATTTGTTGCTCAGACTCAGACCAAACCTACAAATGTGGAGGTCATTTACTACTCATGTCATGTCTCACGCTAATAACCAAAGGCTTTAAAGTGAAGTTCTAAGTTCCGTTGGTTTACACAGGTGCATAGAATATCATGGAATTGTAGATGTGATTATTTCTCCTTCTCTTCTTCTTTCTTCTTCATTTTCCTCTTATTTTCTCATCACTGGGCTTCATTACTCCAGGTGGACTTTTTCCAGATAGAATGAGGGAGACAGACAGAATGAGAAGGGAATATACTACAGCATGGATGTCTTCTCTAATTTTGTGGGAGCTGGACTGAAACATGGCTAAGAAGGCATATTATCCAGGAAAGATATTTTGCCAGCCCTGCCATTATCTCCATTAATTTGCATTTGCGATGTTATTGAACCAAATATGTAGCGCAACTATATAGGCTTCTCCACTTTTCTCCTCACCCCTTGTGTTCTTTTTTTTAAGTTAGATTATCAATTTTAGAGTATTGTAGGTCCCCTTGGACTTTCAGTTTATTTCAAAAGTATGATAAAAGACCTTACAGATATATTCAAGAAAAATATATTAATTGCATTGGGACTTTTCTTTCATTTTGCAATCTATAGTGAGCTTCTTATACTTGTTAAAGCTGTCATCAGGGAACTGACTGTGTTTTGAACTACATTCTGCTTTTAGATCTACCACTGAGGGTCCTCTCATAGTCAGTGTGGGCTATCATAAGAAAAGATCCTAGACTAGGTGACTTAAACAGAAGGTATTTACTTTCTTACGGTTCTGGAAGCTGAAAATACAAGATTAGCATTCCATATGGACAGGTTCTGGGGAAATCTCTCTTCCTTCCTTGAAAATAATACTTTACCTACCACCTGAGGAAGATGGGTCCTGAAATTAATGCAACTTGGAATGTTCCTACTCACGACCACAGAATGCGAGTTCGAACTACAGGGATGTAGAGTTACACAGGCTCTTGTGCTGAATTTGGCCCTAGATCAAATCAAAGGGGCTAATAGTTAACAATATTTATACACTTTTTCCATCTTTGGGAGCTACGCTATTCCCTGATCCAACTTTCTAGCCCTTTTTCCAGCCATGACATCATCCCTCCAGACAATAACTTGGGTTCACTTGCATATCATATGCCAGTCATGGGCCCTTTAGAATATACCTAAAATAGACCTCCTAGCTATTTCCAAAACATTGACCCCAAATCTTCATCTGCAATATTCTTGGCTTTAGGTTCATAATTAGTCAACAGTTCATTTGGCTTTATATGTTAACTCTTTTTTCAGTCACCAGGTTCCAGATGCTACCATGATGCCAACCAGACTTCTCTGCGCAGATGACCCCACCAATGAGTCCTGGAGCCCCGCTTCCCCAGAGCTCTGCCCCACTAGGGAAAGAGAGAGAGACCGGCTGGGAGTACGGATCAACCTGTCAATGCTCATGTTAATTGGGGAAGCAATTACAGAAGCCAGACCTTCCATCTTTTGCACCCCATAATGATCCTGGGTCAATACTCCCAAAGGGTTAAAGAATAGGAAAGCTATCAGGGGAGAGGATGGGATATGGAGTTCTGGTGGTGGGAACTGTGTGGAATTGTACCCCTTTTATCCTATGATCTTGTCAGTGTTTCCATTTTATAAATAAAACTTAAAAAAGAAAAAAGAAAAAGAAAATAAGTGTATTCTGCTTGTGTTCTCACAAGGCAGATAGAAGGGGAAGACCCAACAAACTCTGCAGTGTCTATTATTATAAGGGCCTTTCAACCCATAAATGAGAGTCACACTCTCATGACCTTATCTAAATTTCCCCTGAATCCCATGTCCATACCCAAATGTTATCACTGTTCATGTTAGGTCTTTGGGGTTTCACAGTTCAGAGCAGGTATCTTATAGTATAAATACTATGAGTCTGTGTTATATGTAGTAAGTGCTGTGAAGTATCAGAAAATTTATAATACAGAAACTAAAAGCGAAAGACAAAACAGTTCATTTTCAAGAGAACATAGCATGATTGGAAAGAAAAAAATACGGAGCAGTGTGAAAGGACAATAGACAAGAGACAATAAGGTCTATAGAAGTTCAAAAGACAGAAGAATATTTAAGGTTGGGAGAACCCAGAAGGTCTTCTGGAAGAAGGTGGCTTTCTGTTGGAATTTGAAAGATGACAAGATATTAGTGAATGATGATGAATGTTGTGTGTGTGCTCCAGGAAACAAGACAGAGATGGAGAAGTGCTTTTTGAAGAATGAACCAAGTTACTTGCCTTAACTTTAGCTAGGATAGAAACAAACAAACAAACAAACAAAACGAAAAGCAAAGCTAAATAAAACAAAACAACTTCACTCCGGGAAACTCTAAAATCCACATTAAGAACGTTGGAACATATGTGATGATTTGAGTCTTTTTAACTTCTGAATAAACCAGGTGGGTTTTGGGGGGAAATGAACTCAGACATAGTATAGAGTATTGCCAGGCGCAGAGGAGTGATGAGCACAGGGACCAATTTGGAGGCTGGTGAACTGATCTATAATGACTTTCTGCTTTCTCTCAAGCATCTAAGACATCTGTCTAAAAAGAACTTGAGCCTTGGATTCATTCCTACTGGAACTCTACAACTCCCCTCAGTTTTGATTTCTGCTTTGGCCAGTCAGACTTACTTCCTCTTGTCAGACTCTTTCCATGCTAGCTTGAGACTCTGGCTTTATCCTGAGAGACTAGTGTAGCCAAGTCAAGAGAGTGTTGATAGTGGATACAAGGAGAGGCTGGTATTGCACTGGCCCCTGCAGATCCCCCCTTTTGGGAATGGCAGAACTGGACTTGTGGGGGTAGGTGTGAAGGAGAAAAGCATAAAAGTAGGACTTGCTTTACATTTATGGAGCTAATTCCAGGATGAAAGACTGCTGGTCTTGTTTTCAGTATCTTTGATACTTACAATCTTAAGCCATAGCCTGCTTTCACAGCCTGAAATTTCCCCAACGTTTCCTGTTGGTGTAACAAGAGATGCCGGGATAGCCTGAGGGTACTTCTTCCCGAGCCGGTGCTCTCTGGGTTGGAGAGAACTCAACTGGAGCTGATCTAGGCTGCTGTGTGGGAGAGGGATCAGGAACGCGTGCTGCACCAACTTCCGCAGGAGATACACTCTGGAACTCTCGGAGCCGGAAAGCAATTTCCAAGTGTCTTTAATCAGAAGAGCAGCTGTTTTTATACTCTCCAAGTAGGGTGGAAACAGGATGTGATATAGAGAGGGTGGAGAGAAAAGTGACTGGTGAAAATCAGAGTGTGACAAGGAGGGGGCGGAACAGGCGAGAATCCTATAACTGAACCACCAATGCCCTGGAGTGCTTTATGTAAAAGTGATTTATGTAAATAGACCAAACCTTTGGATCAGTAAATCCCTATATAGGCATATGGATAAGAAGAAGCCAGGGGGAGATGGCAACTACCCAACAAAGAGAGTCACACTTGTATGAACAGTCAGATATTACTGCATCAGTCTGTGTAGTGAGTGCCTCCACCTCTGCTCCACATACCTGGATATTTATGTATGGGCATGTGTCATGTGGGTTTGAATAGGCTTTCATGGATCCTTCTCTCAAGGTCATTGTCAGAGTTTGTTTCCTGTAGAGCCACTTGAGAATGTTGACTCCTAGGGACGGTTCTCCTCTCCAGACTCAGACTATGCTGAACATTGATTGCTGGAGTTCGCAAAGAATCTGCCTAAGGCTAAAGAGACAATATAATGGTTATGCAAAAGACTCATAACTGAGGCTCCAAGGTTCCAGTTTCAGTCCCCAGCACAACCCTAAACAAGAGTTGAGCGTGTTAATACATATTTTTATTAATCTATAGTCTTATAAATCATTATTTAATCAGTATGAGAGGGGAAAGACAGATCAAATATCTCGAGATTTTTAATGCATAAAATTCAGTTCGGACTATATATCCCTTCAATATAAGCTCTTAAGGTTTCAAATGAGTAAATTCATTGTATTTTAACATTGAGCTGAAATTGTTAATGCATTTATAATAGTAACTTTTCTTATGAAATATTAAATCACCTATAAATATAGACCAAGGTGACTAGAAGTAACTGATCTTGCTAGTATATAAGATATAGTTATTTGTAAATAGCATTAAATGATGCAAATCATGGTAAGGTTTTGTATAGTACAATAGACCTTTTTTTAAAAAAAATCTTTATCTATAAAATGGAAACACTGACAAGATCATAGGATAAGAGGGGTACAATTCCACACAATTCCCACCACCAGAACTCCGTATCCCATCCTCTCCCCTGATAGCTTTCCTATCCTTTAACCCTCTGGGAGTATGGACCCAAGGTCACTGTGGGATGCAGAAGGTGGAAGGTCTGGCTTCTGTAATTGCTTCCCGCTGAAAATGGGCGTTGACAGATTGATTCATACTCCCAGCCTGTCTCTCTCTTTCCCTAGTGGGTTGGGGCTCTGGGGAAGCAGGGCTCCAGGACAATAAATCTTAACCATGGGATTTTCAAAATAAACCAAAATTTTAAATAACTTGGTTATAACAATAACTACTTATTGTCTTCTTAAAAATCTAAGACAACAAGGAATCTCCCTCATTCCCTATAAACCTGTATTTCTCCCAGTTCTGGAACCTCTGGTGCATGACTTGTTGGAATTCCTGCATGCTTCTCTCAATCTATACCATTAGATATTGCTGATCAAAGCCAAATCAACACAACCAGTACCACCTCAACACATTTCACTTAGCTTTGTGTGTCCAGAGACACCAGGCCTATAATGTCAACCCTCCAATTTCAATATTTTGGTGAGAACTTTCCTGGCTCATAGGACTCCTCAGTTCCATTTTGGGTGGCGCGCTTCCTAACAAAGCTGCAGAACCTAGATATAGACCAGGGCCATGTTACAGGGCACATGTGCACATGTATCCATAAGTTGGGAGAAAACATACCTTAAAGTAAAGTGAGCAATAATCTACAGTGACTCTATATGTGCAGCAGGCAAGTAGAAAGACCAAAAAAAAAAAAACCCATAAAATACTTAATCAAATAGTTCCTATTTGCTTTATAGAAAATGGAGAGGGTTCCTGCTGTCTTAGAGTTTAAGAAGGCAAGTGTTATAACCAAGTTATTTGAAAATTCGGTTTACTTTGAAAATCTCATGGTTATGATGTACTGTACCATACAAGACCTTACCATGATTTGTGCCATTTAATGCTATTTACAAATAACTGTATCTTATATACTAACAAGACCAGTTGCTTCTGCTCTCCCTGGTCTAAAATTATAGGTGACTTAACATTTCAAAGAAGAAGTTATTATTAGAAGTGTATTAACAATTTAAGCCCACTATTGAAATTCAATCAGGTTACCAATTTGAAACCTTAAGTGCTTAGACTGAAGGAATATATACTCAGAACTGGGAACTATGAATCAAAAAGTTTGAGACATTCAATCTGTTTTTTCCCTCTCATATTGATTAGTGATTTATAAGGCTATAACTTAATAGGAATGTATATCAACACCATTCCAGCCACCAAAGTTCTGTGTCCTGTCCCCTACCTCCCATATGGTAGAGCTGAAAATCTATCCTCATCACTTCCCGCCCTCCCCTGGAGTTTTTACTTTGGTACAATACTCCAAACTCAGTCAAATTCTGCTTTGTGTTTCCCTTTCTGTTCTTCTTTCTCAACTTCTGTTTATGAGTGGGATCATCCCATATGCATCTTTGTCTTTCAGACTTACCTCACTTAACATAATTCCTTTTAGCTCCATCCAAGATGGGTCAGAGAAAGTGGGTTCATTATTCCTAATAGCTGAGTAGTATTCCATTATGTATATATACCACAACTTTTTCAGCCATTTATCTGTTGTTGGGCACCTAGGCTGTTTCCAGGTTTTGGCTATTACAAATTGTACTTCTATTAACGTAGGTATTCACAGAACTTTTTTGATGGTGTTTGACTCCTTGTGAAATATATCTAGGACAGGAATTATTGCATCATAAGGAAGGCCCATTTTCAGCCTTGTGAGTGTTCTCCAGACTGCTCTCCACAGGGGTTGGACCAATTTATATTCCCACCAGCTGTGCAGGAGGGTCCCTTTGTCCCCACAACTTCTCTAGCATTTATTGTTATTGTTATTTCTTTCTTTTTTTTTTTCCTCCAGGGTTATTGCTGGGCTCGGTGCCATGAATCCACCGCTCCTGGAGGCCATTTTACCCCCTTTTTGTTGCCCTTGTTGTTGTAGCCTCTTTGTGGTTATTATTATTGCCATTGTTGATGTTGTTCATTGTTGGATAGGACAGAGAGAAATGCAGAGAGGAGGGGAGGACAGAGAGGGGGAGAGAAAGACAGACATCTGCATACCCGCTTCACCGCCTGTGAAGCGATTCCCCTGCAGGTGGGGAGACGGGGGCTCAAACCGGGATCCTTACACCTGTCCCTGTGGTTTGCGTCACATGCGCTTAACCCTCTGAGCCACCGCCCAACCCCCTGTTATTGTTGTTTCTGATGTATGACATTTTCACAGTGGTGAGGTGGTATCTTGTTGTCTTTATTTGCATTTTTCTGACAATCTGTGACTTGGAGCAATTCAAGAAGGTCTGCTGACCTTCTGTATTGAATACTCTGTTCATATCCTCTCCCCACTTTTGGATTGGGTCATTTGCTTTTTTGTTAAGTTTAGTGAGCTCTTTATACATTTTGGTTTTTAGCCTCTTGTCTGATGTATGGCATGTAGAGATCTCCCATTCTATGACGAATTGTTTGGGTGATGGTTTCTTTTGCTGTGCAGAAGATTTTCATTTTGATGTAGTCTCATTGGTTTATCTTTGTTCTATTCTTCCTTGCAGTTGGGTTTGTATCATCTAAATTGTCCTTGAGATTTAGATGGGAAAGTGTTCTACTAATATTTTCCTCTAAGTATTTGATAGTTTCTTGTATAACATCCAGGTCCTTAATCCATTTGGAGTTTACCTTTGTTTCAGGTGAGATAAAGTGGTTCAGTTTCATTCTTCTGCACGTTTCAACCCAGTTTTCCCAGCATCATTATTGAAGAGACACTCCTTCTTCCATATAATTGTGTGGGCCCCCTTGTCAAAAATTAGATGTCCATATGTGTGGGGAGATTTTTTTAAATATTTCATTATTATATTTGAATGTGAGAGAGCTACAGAGAGGAAGATACAGAAACCAGAATAGTGCTCAGCTCCTATTTAAAATTTTTATTAGTGATTCAGCAATGACTGACGAGATTGTGATATAAAAGGGTCACAATTCCCATCACCAGAGTTCCACATTCTCTCCACTCTATTGGAAGCTTTCCTATTCTTTATCCCTCTGGGAGTATGAACCAAAGATGTGGAACAGAAGGTGGAAGTTCTGGTTCTGAAATTGATTCTCCACTGGAAATGGGCATTGACAAGTCAGTCCATACCCCCCAGCCTGCTTCTATCTTCCCAAAGTAGGGTAGGGTTCTGGAGAGGTGGGGTTCCAGGACACATTGGTGAGGTTGTATGCCCAGGGAAGTCAGGCTGGCATCAAGGTAGAGTCTGCAACTTGGTGACTTTACATTAGATGTACACTACCACACCAGATACTCTCCTCACCCTAGTTTATTTCCCTCAATCACTCTAAGTCCAACCATATCAAATAAATTAAGGACTACAAAATCTGGATAAAAGCTAGAGACTAGCATACTTCAGTGATAGCTCTCTTGGCCATTACCAGGCCTACACCATAATCTGGGGCTCCAGTCAGGGAATCCTGGGATCCCCACACACATATGATGGGGCCTAGACCTCCAATAGATCCCTTTCTCCACCATCATTGGTCATCCCCATCAGGGACAGCATTGCAGATCTGCTTGTGGGTTTCTTTTTCTTTCTTTTTTAAAAAATATTTATTTATTTACTTATTCCCTTTTGTTGCCCTTGTTGTTTTATTATTTTACTTATTCTTGTTGTCATCATTGTTGGATAGGACAGAGAGAAATAGAGAGAGGAGGGGAAGACAGAGAGGGGGAGAGATAGATACCTGCAGACCTGCTTCACCATTTGTGAAGTGACTTCCCTGTAGGTGGGGAGCCAAAGGTTCAAACCGGGATTCTTACACCAGTCCTTGTGCTTTGCGCCACCTGCGCTTAACCTGCTGTGCTACCGCCTGGCTCCCTGCTTGTGGGTTTCTACAGGACCTTGCCCTCAATGTGGAACAACAATGGTAGGGACTGCTCCACTCTCCGAAGAGAGACTGGGTCAACATACTCTGCCACTCAAGGAAGGCTGGTCCTGAAATAGGTATAGCCTAGAATGTTCTTAGCTATGACGACACAATGCAAACTCAGACCTACAGGGATGCAGAATCAGATCAGTGGGGTTTATAGTCAATGGTGTTTATATAGTTTTCCCATATTTAGGAGTTACTCTCCTCTGATTCAGCTTTCTAGTCTTAGTTCCAACTTTGACACCATCTCCCCAGACAATACCTTTAGCCCACCTGCATATTAGCCTATGGGTTCAGGCAAAAAATAATAAAGTCATGGGCCTCTTGGAATATGCTTAACATAGACATCCCCACCTCTCCAGAGCCCTGTCCCATTAAGGAAAGATAGAAACAGGCTGGGAATATGGATCGACCAGCCAATGCTCATGTTCAATGGAGAAGCAACTACAGAAGTCAGGTCTTCCATCTTCGGCACCCCATAATGACCCTGGGTTGCTGGGCAGTAGCCAGCTTCCCCCTGCTTATCCCTGTGGTCTATTTACATAACTAGTTACTTAGGAACCGCCCTGCCTTCAGGGCATTGGTTTAATCCCCATTGGTTCAAGATGTCTTTTTGCTCCGCCCCCTCTCATAGTCACCCTGATTTCCACCACTCTCTTTTCGCTCCACCCTCTCTACATCACATCCTGTTTCCACCCTACTTGGTGAGTATATATACAGCTGCTCTTCTATTTTAACACACTTGGGATTGCCTTCCGGCTCCTAGAGTTCCAGAGTCTACCTTCTGCTATGCTAGCTCGGCACAAGCACGAGTTCCTGATCCCTCTCCCACACAGCAGCATAGGTTGGCTCCAGTTGAGTTCTCTCCAACCCAGAGAGCACTTGCTTGGGAAGAAGCACCCTCAGGCTATCCTGGCACTGGGTCTATACTTCCAGAGGGATAAAGAGTAGGGAAGGTTCCAATGGAGGGGATGTGATGCAGAACTCTGGTGGTGAGAACTGTGTGAAATTGCACTCCTCTTATCCAATTGACTCATTGATCATAATTAAATCAACAAATAAATAATAAAAAAGAATCTGCCTAATCTGCACCATTGAACATACAAATAATTTATAAACGACATTATGTTTCTAGAAGTAGAATTGCTAAATTAACTAGTATCATTATTAAAAATTTAGACAATTACACAATACTTTTTATAAAGGTCACATCTCTTTCCAGTTTCACCAGGAATGCGTGAAAGTGCCTGTTACTTCACATTCTTACAATCATATTCTATTTTTAAACTTTTTAACTTTTTCCAGACAACTTGTTTTCTCTTTCATTCTGAAAGAGATCCAGCCTTTTATGAGAGCACCTTCAATGCTCTCATACCACCCAGGCCTTTGTGGAGTAGGCAGGAGACAGAAGGGAACAATAATTTATAAACGAAGGTCTCCATCAGCTGAAAGGTAATTGTTGTTAAGTTGCTTGAGGACAAGCGCATGTCTTTTCCCTTTCCATCTATGTTGGCACACCAAACTTACTGTAAATGCATGTCAGGTTGAATTTATGTTATTTTGGTGTAAGAGGGGAAGCTTTCCCCCATAAATGCCCTTCAAACTTTGATGTTTCTCTTTTAAGAGCCTGAAAATGCTTTCATGAAAGTTTCAGTTCAAAGAATTCAAGTTTCATTTCTTCTTATAATGTTACCACCTGAAGACCTCATTAAACAATAATACTGCATTGTTGTCTAGCCTAAATTATTGGATATGTGTGTGGAAGTGTCATAACCACATTCACCTTAGAGCGTGTAGAGAAACAACTCTGAACTGCCTAGACTACAAACCTTACTGTCTGCATTTGCTATAGTATTTTTTTATATTGAGTCAGCCACTATTAAATATCCATGAGTTACAGCTCTTGGGTGCATTAGCCTTAAATCTAGGACATTTACCAAAAGAGTTTTGATTGATGAATCTCATGGGAAGCATTAGAATACAATCTATATTACATGCAATATTGAAAATTTTATTAGAATGCAGCATATGTCAAGTCCTCTAAAATAAGAATTTTTGCAATTTGACTTTGCAACCATTAAAACTTTCTATTAACATAGATCTATGCATGTAATAAAGTACATACAATATTTTAACATTTAGGATATCTTTGTTTATAAAAAAATATCTCTTTTCTATTATCACCTTTATTTATTTATTGGATAGAGACAGCCAGAAATTGAGAGGGGAAATAGAGGAGAGAGACAGAGAGAGAC
The DNA here is from genome assembly GCF_950295315.1 of Erinaceus europaeus. Taxonomy (NCBI): domain Eukaryota; kingdom Metazoa; phylum Chordata; class Mammalia; order Eulipotyphla; family Erinaceidae; genus Erinaceus; species Erinaceus europaeus. The sequence continues at coordinate 26,002,229 of NC_080169.1, forward strand.
AACTGTAGCCCTGCTTCACCACTTGCAAAGTATTCCCCCTGCAGGTGGGGACCGGGTTCTTGAATTCGGGTCCTTGTACACTGTACCAGATGCGCTCAACCAGGTGCATCACCCACCACCCGACCCCCCAAAAGTGTCTGTTTTAAGTTATCGCAGTCCATGCTTTAATCCATATAAAAATATAAATTAGATTACATCCCCTCTTCCCTTCCATCCTTTTTGATGTTTTTCCTTTCATCACGTATAAGCTGCCACCCCTGCCAGTCATTAGGATAGAGTCAAAGTGTGTGTAATTGTACTTATATGTCTCCTCAGTTTTTGTACAAATTATTACTCTTTTTTGTCTTCTTGTTGTTTTAACAAGAGCCAAGAAACTAGTTGATTTCACAGTTCAGAATTAATGGTAAATGTTATTTGCCTGAGCAAAGCTACTTCTTTCACTGAGGTTCCAGAATGCTTGAAATTTTATGATTAGTATTTTTTAAATTGTTTCATTAAGGAAGCAGTGACTTACAAGGTCATTGAAGCTTTAAAAATGTATTACTTAAAAAATGTAATATAATGTATTAGGGAGGGAGGGAGACACCAGAGCACTGCTCATTTCTGGCTATGGTGATGCTGGGAGTTGAACCTGGGATCTCAAATACTTGGGCATGAAAGTCTTTTGCATAACCATTATGCTATCTTCCCCCACCCACTCTTCTCTTTTAGCAAATATTTACTGTGAAGTTGATTCTAAATCACACCACAATGAAGCATATTAAAGTACATGGTATAGGTATATTAATCCACAAACTGGATGGATTATGTGTAAAAGACACTAATAGAGAATGAACATGCAGGCAAGTGGACACAAGGACCAAAAGTTTGGCAAACTCAGGGAATGGTTATTTGGGGCAAAGTGTGGGAAAATATATGGTCATTCAGACTATACCACCCATACTGGGTGACCAGCTGATGACCCAATGTCTGTGGTGTGGAGGCTTACCCAACCAACTCTCGTTTCCTGGTGATAGCTTTTGGATGAGAGAGGGTCCAGATAGAACCATGGCTGATGGTCATGGGAAAAGATACTCTAGTGAGTTTATTCGATGCTAAGGTTTTCCCAGTCAAGATGGTTTTCTGAGAAGCTGTTCTAGGAAATAATCTGGATTTTTATTTACTCTTGTGAGATCTGAAGGATTAGCTGAAGAAAGGAGCCAAAGCAGTTAGGATTATGTTTTGCTGAGGTGGTAGAAGTCCTCAAATAATGCCACTTGAAAAAAAAAAAAAGAGGCCTATTTTAGTTTCACATAAGGAAACCTAGATAAAATTTCTTTACAATGTTGAGTCCCAGTATCACTCAATCTTGTGCAGGTGACTCATTCCTGACTCAAGATGGATGTTCAAACTCCCAACATTACTTCTTTATTTCAGAAACAGAGAGGAGAAACAGGAAAAGAAGAGTATAACTGCTCCCTTAAGGCACTATTTAAGGTTAGTAGTTGCACATCTGTCTACCAGGCAAGTTGAGAGTTATGATTCTATGCATAATGGCAACATGTCCAGCCAAATTATGGAGTTTGTTCTGTTAAAGCAGAAGAGAAAGAAAATTTTTTTTTCAGAACAGCCATCAGTCTGTCATTTTAAGGCAGATAGAGAGAATCTCTTGAAGTTCTTTGAAAAGTTAGAGTTGAGATTCCCAAGCGTGGTTAATCCAAATTTGTAGATTGCACATTTCCAGGACTTCATATACAATGATAAGTCAAAGAGAAGGAAAAAGTGGGATTATTCAAAGCTCACTAAAGAGTAGGTGGTGGCCTGCCAACAGCAGCTAACAGAGATCCCAGGTTCCTGTAAATGCAAATTGTAGTTTTTTTAAACCTCATTAAAGCCTGAAAATTATTATTATTTTAAAATTTTATTAGTGATTTAACATTGATTTACAAAAGTACAGGGGTACAAAACATACTGCTCCCACCACGAGTTCTGTATTCCCACTCTCCCCCATTGTAAGCTAGAGCAGTTCTCCTAAGATTGCAGATATGGGCTAACTATTATTTCTACAACTATCTGTATGGTCCTGTCTTTTCTTCTTTTCCAAGTCACACCTATACTTATTGCTACTTTCGAATGTCCTTCCTTTTTTGCTCTTCTCTCTCTGGGTCCTAGTGCAGAGCCCTCTGGTCATTTTTCTTCTGTCATTTTTCCCCCACTCGGAATATGGACCAAAATTCTTTTTGGGGTGCAGAAGGTGGGAGTTCTGTCTTCTGTAATTGTTCTTTGCTGGACATGGTCATTGGCACATTGATCCATTATACCCAGCCTGTTCAGCCTGAAAATTATTTTAATTTGATTTTATTAGATAAAAAAAATGTTCTTAGAGGGAGTTAGGAATAGAAGCAAGAGGTCCTTGTTCTCTTTTCTCTGCCTTCCAGATTGACCTGACCACTTTGGACAGTTCCAGAGTAAAACATAAAAATTCCCAAGCCTTGCTTGTTTGTATGCTTTTGGAATTTAAAACAGACCTCAATTGTGTATTCCGAGAAATCCTTCACTTTCTTATTGATGATTAGTACTACAACGTGTATTTGTAGAAGGACTTGATATGATCCAAGGAGTGGTGCCAGCAATTCCCTTGAGACACTATGCTAGTACAAGTATGTATAACTTGCTATCATAATTTGCCCCCAGAGCTGTAGAAAACCAGCAGAGGGAAAAACAAGAGATCCCGCTAATAGATAATTTAAGTCTACATGGATATTTATTGTATTCATAAGCTTCACTTACTGATAAAGAGAAGAGGGGAAAAAGCAGGATTTTCAGTCGCATTAATAATCTGTGACTAAGGGAAGAAGTGCCTACACAGTTGAGGAAGGTGATAAAAAATGCATGTGCGTCTAGGGAACATAGAATTCAGTAACCTCTGGTCAGTGTCACTGGAATAAATCTAAACTGAGCCCCAAATTTGAGACGTGACATAAATGGACCATTACACTTCTTTGCATTGCATTTTCCATATGTGGCTAAATACTTCAACACTTCAGACCACATCCTTTCCTATTTTTACTCCCCCCCCCCCCAAACAGAGCGTGTATTAAGACCTGAATTCCTATATGCAGAAAGAAAGCTTTTGTGAGGGGACCAAAATGTTCAGCAGCCCATGGGTACAGAGAAGACAATATGGGCATTATGGACTGGGATTCTGTAATCCTCCTTGAGAACTTTTGGAAAGATCTTCACTGAGGAGTGGGCCTCCCCCCAGCCCCTAGTCCTTATGCCACACCTCTTCATCTGTCAAATACTACATGTTGATAGAAGCAGAAAATGTCTAATAGCCTCAACTTCAGTGATTTTTATGGAGCATAGTTTTTAAATTTCTAACTGTAATGGAGCATTTGGAATCAGTGGATATTCAGCTCCCTGCTCCATCCACTGTCATCCCTACCCACCCATTCTTTACCCCTTCCTTGGTGGCACTTAATTTTTAGATCTGGAAAACTTTCAAAACCCACAGAGAACTAACTTTCACAGAATCGCTTGGTTTTTAATTATAGCTGTCATATACATAAACAACATATGCAGCAGCAGTGTCTCACATAACGCAGTTAAAAGATGCAAATATGGAGAATTTCAGTGAAATAAACTGTGCAAATAAATATACTATTGAATGTTTTACATGTGTGCATCTTTAAAATTAAAATTATAAACATGCACATCTGGTAAGGTTTTGTATATACAAAGTTCACCCACAAGTAAAAGTTGGCTGCAATTTCTCCGCCCAAACTTAATAAAATACGCATGTATGTGTGTAGAGAATTAAACACCACTTTAAAAACAATGTATATTGGCAACATATGCTTTTATATAAAATAAAATTACTTTTCTTACCTGGCTTTTACATTTCTCTCCTTCAGGAACAATATTCTGAAAGGATGATTTTATTATTTATATTGCGTCTGATGACATCAGCTATGTGTAATGGTGACTTTTGAGAGGCTAAGGCAAAGAGGGTTTATAGTTTAAGCTTAGACCTGTGAAGGGAGAAGGAAAGAGACAACAAAGACATGAGTGGTGATTCAACCACCTCTACCTGTAACTATTAGTACAACCATATGGGCCACTGAGAGTTGCCAATTGAGCTGTCACTACATGGCAGCTTCGGGACTGGCAGGGGCCAACTTTCTGTCAGGAAGCTCAGCATATAAGCTCAGAAACTGAGTGTAGAAGGAAGACATTATAATTCTCACATCTACTCTTTTTAAGTGAATGCATTTAGTGGGTTCCAGTTTCTAGTATCCATGGAACTGTTAAGAGTGGGGGAAAAAAGAACACCTTTCCTTTTTTAAATGCCTGAAGAATTTGGGATTGTTAAGTATTACAAACAATAAACACAATGGCATTTGGAGTCAGGGTCCTCAGATGCAAAATGACTTTATGTAATATCTTGGATCGTAATTTCTTCCAAATAGCTAAACACTCTTAAGGTAAAATTCATTGACCTGAGAGTCAAGTGCGTCACGGCATCTCTTTCACCAAGGGAGAAAACTGGGTGAAATGTATATTTTCTCCAAGTAATAAAATAGTTCATGTTTGTGGGCCATGAATTGATCTCTTGACCTGTAGGATTTACAGAGGTCATTATTTTTGACTCAAAGTCAAAAAGCTGGTTAGTGTGGAGGCCCTAAATCTCATCTGCTATATTCTTACATTTAGGTACCTGATTATTAAACAATTTGTTCTGCTTTATATCTTAATGCTTTTCAGACACCAAGTTGTGGATGCTACCATGACCCCAACCTGACTTCTCTAGGCAGACAACCTCACCAAGTGTCCTGGAGCCCCACCTCCCCAGAGCTCTTCCCCACTTGGCAAAAAGAGAGACAGGCTGGGAATATGGATAGACTTGCAAACGCCCATGTTTAGTGGAGAAGCAATCACAGAAGCCAGACCTTCAATCTTCTGCACCCCATAATGATTCCAGGCCCATACTCCCAGAGGGAAAAAGGATAGGAAAACTTTCAAGGGAGGAGATAAGATAAAAAAATTCTGGTAGTGGGAATTGTGTGAAATTGTACCCCTCTCTTCCTATGGTCTTATCGGTATATATATTGTAAATAAAAATAGCTGGTTAGTGAAAGAGAAAGTTCTAGAATATGGCTCTAAGTGCCATGATTTTCAAAAAATATTTTTGGGGAGGTATTCTAGGCTTACAGAACAGTTGAGTGTAAAGCTTAGAGCTGAGGAGACAGTATAATAGTTATGCAAAAAGACTTCCATATCTAAGGCACTGAAGTCCCAGGTTTTAATCCTTGGCATCATCAAAAAGCCAGAGATGAGAAGAGATCTGGCATCTCTCTATGTCTTTTTCTTTCTTCTATTCTTCCTTCCTTCCTTTCTTTTCTTTTTTCTTTTTCCCCAGAGCAGCCAACCACTGGCTTCCGGTGAGGACAGGCTTTGAACCTGAAGCTCTGTTTGCCTCAGAGTCCACAGGCAGAGCCGCTATACCAGCTTGGCACTCTGCTGTGTATTTCTTTCTTTATTTACTCTCCCCAAAGTAAAACTTTTTTTAAAAGAATACAATAAAGAATATAGAGTTTTCATACATCTCATCTTCTGCTTACCCTCGATTTCTTCTATGTTTACTCTCTTGGTTAGTGTGGTACATTTGTTGTAATTGATGAGTCAATATTGTTATGTTATTATTAATGAACGTTCATTTTCTTTATTAGGTTTACTCAGAACTGTAAACTGTATGGATTTTGACAACTGTGTAATGATGTGTATCTACCATTATAGTGGTGGGTGTGGGATCCATAGAATTCTATGTGAAAAATCAGTAGGAACACTGAATAATTTCATTGTTTCCCAAATTCTTTGTGCTCTGTTTGCTCTTCCCTGACCCCAGGCTCCTGGCACTCACTGACCTTTTACTGTTTCTGTAGTTTTGACTTTCTCAAAATGTTGTATAGTTGGTATCATACTGCATGTAACCTTTTCAGGGTTACTTATTTCAGTTTCCCCCATTTTTTCAACGACTTAATAACTCCTTTCATTGCTATATAATATTTCATTGTTTATATTTATCTATTAAAAGATATCTTTGTTGTCTGTTTTTTTTTTTGTTATAAATGGAGCAGTGAGGGGGCCTGGGTGAAGGCACACTTGTTTTGAATACACACATTTCATTGCACAAGGACCAGGGTTCAATTACCAGTTCCCACCTTCAGGGGATGGGGAGCTTCACAAGAGGTGAAACAGTGTTTCAGGTCTCTCTCTCTCTCTTCCTCTCACTGTCTCCCTACCCTCTCCATTTTTCTCTGTCTCTATCTAAAATAAATAAATAAATCTGTAAAAACCCCAATCACACTAACAATTAAAGAATAAAGAGTAATGATAACAGTAATCTTTATAATATAGTACATACCTTCTATATGGACTCAACATTAAATGTCAAGAATTTGCAAAATCTGTTCTTAAAAGCGATAGTACTTGGTAATACTAGTCTAGTTAAAAGCTTTTTAATAATTGTACAAGTAACCTGCCTTGTACAAATTCTGTACATCCCAGAAAGCCCTCTAAGCCATCTCTAAAACATCCCTTCATTTATTCCTTTCTCTTTATTTTTCTTTAACTTTTTATTGATTTAATAATAATCAATAAGACCACAGTATAAGAGGGTTACTCCTCACAATTCCCACCACCAGAATTCCATATCCCATCCCCGTCATCAGAAGCTTCCCTATTCTTTATCTCCCTGGGAGTATGGACCCAGGATCATTATGATATACTCTTCCCTTTAGGTTCCTGATTACTCCTTTCTCTAAGCTTGGTTAGGATGCTTCCTCATCTCTGAAGAAATCTGACAGTATGAATTTTATTCATATTGTAAGTCTTTCACATACTGCCTGTTCTCTGAATAATCCCTTTAAAGTGTAGAAAAGAAACAGAGAGACGTGGTTTGAATCCTAGTGTCTCTACTTTTTTAAACTCTCTAACCTTGAGCAAATGATTTAACTTCTTGGAGTTCAGTTTTCCCATCTGCAGAATATGCTGAGGAGCTGATTAGATAGCTCACAACTTAGTTAATGAAATAGCCTGAGAAAATAAGAAACTCTTTAAAAAGTCACATGGAGACATTTGTTTGTTTTATTTTTACTTAGTTCATTCCTTTGTATTGCCTTTGCCAGTAAATATGTGGCATGAAGTGTTAAAAAATAAACAAAATAAACTCAGGACCTTATACTTAAAGAAACAAACAAAAAAACCTTAGAATGACAGGGAATTTAGAAAATCCTTAGCTGCTAGCTAACTGAGGTGAGAGAAAACTGTGTGTGTGTGTCCTCCATCATAGTCTACTCTAGATCCCCACAAGGGAAGGAAAGGCATTTCCACAGGGGAGACAGCCCGTAGTTGCTCTGGTTCAAGCTTTATGTGAACATTTTTAATTATTAAGTTATGAAGTCAGGCAACAAGTCAACAGGATTCTAGGCTTAAAAATGAAAAAAGCAGGGGGTCGGGTGGCATTCAGCGGGTTAGGCGCACAAGGAAACCGGTTCGGTTCGAGTACTCTGTTCCCCACCTGCAGGGGAGTCACTTCACAAGCAGTGAAGCAGGTCTGAAGGTGTCTGTCTTTCTCTCCCCCTCTCTGTCTTCCCCTTCTCTCTCCATTTCTCTCTGTCTTATCCAAAAACAGTAACATCAATAGCAACAATAATAATAACCACAACAATGTAAAAAAAAAAAAAACCAAGGACAACAAAAGCGAAAAAAATAGCCTCCAGGAGCAGTGGATTTGTGGTGCTGGCACTGAGCCCCAGGAAAACACTGGAGGGAAAAAAAAAAGCAGTAGTACTACTCTGCAATAAAAAACTGTGACAAAATAGAGGGTAATGAAGATGATAAAGTGAAATAATGAAGAGGTTAAGGGTAACTATCATATGGTTTTGCTCATATGTGGACTATAAACTAACCAAATGAACTTGTAAGCTAAATAAAGAAATAAAAGGTAACCAAACTATCTCTTACGACTCTTGAGAGCTGTAATGGTTATTAGGCAGTGGGGCCCAGAGGACTTGGTGGAGGATGCAATAATTTACATATATAGTATGTAGGAAATTATACCCTTGAAATTTTATAATTTCATAAAATGTGAATCATTATTATTATTAATGTACATATATATTTTTTATTCTTACCAGGGTTATCACTAGGGCTTGGTGTAGGCACTACAAATCCATGGCTCCCAGCAGCCATTCTTCCCCTCGTACCTTTCATTTCTCTTAAATAAGACAGAGAGAAATTGAGAGGAGAGGGGAAGTTAACTAGGGAGAGAGAAAGATAGACCTGCTTCGCCACTCATGAAGCATTCTGCCTTCAGGTGGGGAGCAAAGGCTCAAAACATGGTCCTTGTACATAGTAATATTTGTGCTCAACCCGGTGCACCACAGCTCAGCCCCTCACTATTATTATTTTTTAAAGCAAATTTTTGGGTTCAGACAGATAATTGACAAGGTATGACACTTGCCTTATTATGGATGTGGTTTAGGTCAAGTCCCTGATACTAAATGAATGGGTGTGGTGTTAGAGAAAGCTCCAGTGTTGGAGTGTCTCTCTTTACTTAGCTAAATAAAAAAGCAACCCTAGGAGTGGTGAAATTGGTATGTGCTATTTTCTAGCTATAAATAAATAAATAAATAAATAAATAAATTTCCTCAACAAATTGCTAAAAAGAGAACATTTGAATAACTACTGAATGACTACTAACAGTAGTTTTAAGATAGAAAAATACTTCCTACTTCGTGAAGAAAAGGAATTCAGCTGAAATGGGATCAATTAATTTCTTTATGATAGAGGAGGTAAAAGAAAGTAGAAAATATATATATTTTGTTTCCTAGAATGCGATGGGTTTTAAAGCCCAAGGGAAATTTGTATGAACTGCTTTAACTTGGGTTTTCAGTTAGAAAATGTTGACCAAAAATCACCATGATGTAGAGATCAGACACAATTCAGCATATGGTCCCTTGTGTATTGTCAAGAGATATCCAAGATAGAGGGAATCTTAAGACTTGCTATTTAAACAAACAAGCAGACTGGAAAACACAAACGGACTGGAACAACTGACATGACCTTTTCACTTATGGAACACCAGTCTACCTTGCTTCTTTTCTCATTTCCAATGAAACTGATACACTAGTTTGCCATTGAAACAAGTAGGAGCTTTGACAGCATCGCCTTTTGTTTTACAGAGGCAGCAAAGGCTAGGAACAAAAAGCCAAGGTTCAGTTACTTGCCAAGGACCAGTCATATATCCCGCACCACCCTGTTCACACTCCCTAAATGGACAAAGATCTAAAATCCAAAACCAAACGAAGCTAATCTGAAATCAAACCACGACAATCCAAAAGCTTTGCAACCCTGTAGATGAAGTTAATTGAAAACACCCAAGTGCATTACTGCCCTTCCTTTACACATTCTCTACAAATCAGTGTTTTTATTTGCCTCAAAACCCCCATTAAATAAAATTTGTCTTGTAGCACACAGATCATTTCCCATGACCAAAATGCAGCTCTGTCTCCCTTTCTTAGTAAAGAATCTGAGCTATGTTTCCCTTCAACAAATCCCTATTCTCTAACCCACATCATACATTTCACCATGTTTTGTCTACTTGTCTTCAGATTCCAGCTGTGACATTTCACTTATCACAGCTTTGTGTCTCAGGACAAATATTTACAGGGTAGGAGTGAGGCAAGAAAGCAGGTGAAACACTGTTACCCCAAACTTGGTTTTTAGGAGCCAGCAATCTAACCAATGACCTATTTCACCATAATATAGACAGGAACTTCTCTCTCTCTCTCTTTCTTCTTTTCTTTCTTACTGTCTTTCTTTCTTTCTTCCTAAAGCATATTTTAGCCTTGATTGGCCATCAACCATATGGCATGATTGTCCTGTGGGTAAGTTTATTATTAACAGCTCACAGCTGGAGTTACAATAACTGCACATGGCTGTGACATTGCACTAATTGACCAAGACATGCTTGAGAACAAGATGAAGAAAGTGGCCATTGCAAATTACTTCAAGCACAAACAGAGAGTTTAGTGGGTAACACCCGTTTCAGATTAGAGGCCTCTATGCTAAGATCAAATCGGTAAGGAGAAAAAAGCTGTCTGGAGAAAGGGAAAGAAGAGGTAGAGGTGTCACTCAGAGGCATTCTGCAAGCCTCCATTAGGTCTTTATTTGAATGAGTTATTTTAAAAGGATTTCTATTAATGAGGAAGAAATGACAACACTTACAGTGGAATTAATCCTGAATTAAGAGCCCAGACAATTAAATCAGTAAACACAATTGGGTGCCTTCCATCCACACTTCTTCGTCTAATCCTGCTGTCACAGGCAAGGCCAAGCAAGATCTGAGAACAGCATGTGTTATGTTAACTCCATCACTTAACATTAGAGTCAAGGAAGCCGAGTTTAGAGGGACCTGGTACGTAGTCTACTCTAGTGAGTGGGGTGATGAAGTCAGGGACAATGGCCAGGAGTTGTGCATGAGTTAATAAGCTACCATGGGGCTCTCTGGGGAAGGCTCCTGAAAGCTATGAAATGTGAACAGGCTGTCTGTGCATCTCTCAGTAAATTTCTTTCTCAGATGTTCCCAGCCAGTGCGACGGAATTGAGAAATGAGTGGGGGAGAACAGAGGCCAATGAGCACAGCGTCTTATAAATCAGCATCAGTGAGCTGAACTGGAACTGTCAAACTGTGGAAAACCTGCTGCCATGCCAACCTGTGAGTCTTTTCAAAAACAAAACCTAACCTTTGTCTTGCTCTCAAGATGGGAGAGGGCTTAGTTAAATTTCACAGACGAGTGAGGAGTGAGAAAAAGAAATATGATTTGTTAAGAAAAAAGAAAAGAAAAGAACTAACACAAGAACACAAGGTATAGTACATATGACATATGTATCATTTCCCAGTTCTAACCTTGGCTCAGGCAAGAATTACAAGTGGAGTCATGAAAAATAGGTAAGGACTGTCATTAGTAAGTCCTGACAAAAAAAGTCCACTGATACACTGTATTTCAACATCAAACTAACCAGATAGCTAGATTCTATCAATATCATCACAGTCCCCTCCCTCCCTTGTGGATAGAGAAACTGGAATATAGAAAATATCAATACTTTGAGCTGGGGCCATATAGAGGCTTAGAAGAGTTAGGCTCCCCCCCCCCCCCAACTTCAGGATCATTTTATTGAGGAAATGTTGAATTACAGGACTGATGTCATGAAGATATATTTACACCTTTTCCCAAGATAGATCTCAATACTTGCACACACTACCAAACCAGTATCTCATGCTATAGAGACTTAAGTCTCCAACATCCCCTCTGTGCTCCTTCATTCCCTCTTTTGAGTCCTCAAATCCACCACAGATTCACTATGTACTGTCCTTCGCTTTGCTTCTTAGATCCCAACTGTGAGTAAAAGTACCCTGTATGTGTCCTTGCATTTCTGATTTATTTTGCTCAGCATAATTCCTTCTAATTTCATTGATGTTGTAGTGATACTACAACTGTGTAGTATTCTATAAGAGTTATGATTTTGAGCCTGCATGGTCTGGCACCAGAGTCCATGTTCTCAACTGTTAAAATTATAGCACTGGTCTCTCTTTAGGAATACCACTGACTCTAGGTTCTAACTCCTGCTCTCAGCAGTAGTGGATCAGCTATCACAACAATTCACATTCTAAAGAAGTCCTGTAAGGGCCAAGTGGTGGTGCATCTGGTAGAGTGCACATGTTACAATGGACAAGGAGATGGGTTCAAGCCCCTGGTCCCCACCTGCAGGGGGAAAGCTTCACAAGTGGTGAAGCAGAGCTGCAGGTGTCTCTCTCTCTCTCTCTACCTCTCTATCATCCCTTCCCTCTCAATTTCTGACTATTTTTATCCAATAATAATAATTAAAAAAGTCCTGGGCTGGCACTCTGTACCTCAAATGCATCCAGGTTCAATGCCTACCAGCTCAATCATTCCATATCTATATGTGCCCGAGGTTATGTTAATGTTTTTCCTCCCCGATTCTTTATATGAAATGCTGAAAAAGAGCTTTACATTTGGAAACAGGGGATTAGGAGGGCCTCGTCTGGTTTCCAATGGCAATTGTAAAGCAGCCAGATTGCATTGTCTCCAAGATGTGGAGGCATAAGAGTCAACCCCTCATGCACCAGAAAACAAGGCCTGTGCACCAGGCCTGAAGTTGTGTTCCTGTTGCTCGGGAAACCAGAATTGAATTTCCTGAGTTATACACAGTGTGATTTAACAGTGAATAACCATATATATTTGCCTCCTTGGTCCTGTGACATCCTTTGTTTAGATCACAAAGCTCCTATTGACTGAAGAAGAGGTTTGTTGATCCAGAAGCCTGCAATGGATGCATGAGGTGGTGGGAGCTCCTGGCCAGGACTGAGATTTCTCATCCAGTTTGACAATCACCAGTCAAATGACCTGGCTCTGGAAAACCTGGATAGAATCAGGCATGAAACTGATTCTCCCTTTCCCCCTTGGTGCTTTCAATTTACACTTAAGGGAAGTGAGAAGCAATGAGGGAAAGGTTTAGCTAGTAAAGGAGAGGATGGGTATCTGTGGTAGAGAAGTGTTGTAAGCACTAGGCTTATCTATATCGTCATGGGCACTCTGCACTGAAGAGCAAGACTGAGGGACAGGACATGGCTCAAAGGAATGATACCTAGGCGAGGGAGACACATTCCTTAAAGAGTTAACCATCTAATTCGGTTTCTGGTATAGATATTAAAAACATTATAAAAGGTCTACAGACTATCTCACCAGACTTGGATACTGAGAAGGATGAAAGGGGAGTGCTGTGAGGAAGAGTGAGGTTAGCTCCTCCCTATGGTGGAAGAGGATGAGGTTTGTTGACATCTACCTTGGGAAAATGTGGAAATGAAACTTCATGATGATAATCCTATAAATCAGTATTTCCTCAGTTATGTGGTGTTGAAAAATAAAAAGGTCTGCAAGAAATTACCTGGGGAAATCCAAGGAAGGCTCCTCTAGATCTGAGGAGCAGGCTGGAAAAAGACCTGTGGAGTTGGTGGCACTTAGGATGGCTCAAAGGGATGATTACTTCAGTGAGTGATCATCTTCCTCAACCAGGGACTGGAATCAATGAAAATACAGGTAGATCCTGTGTTCGAGTCTCTAATGAACGCTAGGTGTTCGCTGAACTAATCACTCTTAGCCACCAGCTTTCTATAGTCATTACCATCACTGATTCACATATAATTAAGTTATTTTCTGCAGCAGAAAAGCATGAAGTTAAAGAAGAAGATACAAGAGAATCACATTTCTAATATGAGGACCTCAAACCCCAGAACTCTCTCTTCTAATCAGGGTGCTAAGTCAGAACAATAAGGGTCACCTTTGATACCTGAATTGAAATCCAAGAGCATCTTTAATTAAAAACGAGCTTCTCTTTGAGATCTTGGAAGCACATGCAATGGTTTCCTTGATGCTAACTTCAATTTGATGTTTTTTTTTCTTTTCCTTCCTTCCTTCCTTCCTCCTTCTTCCTTTTTTTTTTTGTCAGTTGGGGGTTTTGAGGCTCCTGGCTGATATCTCAAATAGTGAGAAACACATACACACACAGAGATATCACAGCATCAAAGCTTCCTTCAGTGCAGTGGGGGCTGGACTCAAACCTAGGTTGCATCCATGGCAAAGCAACATACTATCTAAGGGAGCCATTTGGTCAGCCCCCAATTTGGTGTACCTTTATGTTCATCATCAGACTTTTAAAATAATCTATCTAGTTCAATCCTGCTTAAGAAGGCATCTTAGAAATAATTTCTTACAAAATCATAAAGTACTTTTAAGCTCTTGGTTAAGGACATTTCAAGCATTTATGGAAATTTGAAAGCACGGCTGGCACCTTGGACCTTCAAGTTTCAAGAAGTTTTAACACCTGCTTGAAGTTTATCTCATTTTAACTCTCCCTAAACCCTGTATGCTTGCATCTCCTTGACATCTTACACTCTTCTCTGAACTAAATCTGAAGCAGACGCTAATCATCATTTCATCTGCAAGTATTTTAGTGCTATCTCGATAAGATAAGGACTTTCAAAAATATATCACTAAAAAGCCATGATCACGCCAAAGGATAACAATTTCCTAATCAGATTCTAGTCAGTGTTAAAATTTCCCCATTTGACTCATGTTTATGTACAAGTAAATAGGAAGTACTTTCATCCTGCATTGTTTGTTGTGTCTCTTAACCTTTTTAGTCTGTAGGTTTCCTCTCTTTTTTTCTTTGATTTTTTTTGTTGTTGCTAAAGAAACTAGGTTATTTGTGCTATCAAAGTTGCTACATTCTACATATTCTAATTCCTAATGAAATAATGAACTTAGGAAAGGATAATCAGTGGCTGCAAAACATTAGGTGAAAGGTCAACTATATCTGCCACCACCCATTAATCCTGACATTTCAGAATAATTTTATCTGTAAAAATTAATATACATACATCCTATTTAATGAGAGTGGGATCCTAGAAAGGACAACTTAGGCATGTACAGGCAGCAAACTATATGACCAAGTATGTACTTCTCAGGTGGGCACTGATGTTGTTTTCCTGTCCTGGTAGAAGAAAGAAGGAGACATTTTTATGTAGAAACTCCTCTGAAAGTGATATAAGGGGATACTACAAAAGTTTCACCAGAGATGAAATTGTACTAACCAAAATGCATTTTAATTGTTGCTTTTGAATAAACTCATCCTGTTGCTGGAAGAACTGATGGCTTTTTGTTTGATGTTCACAGTTCACATCATTTCTTATGATGCATCCTTTAGACCCATTGACCTTCCAGCTCTGTTCATTTATAGAAAATAGAAGGGTCAGAAAGATGTGGAAAACCACACAATCAACTTCAGCTTACACTTTATTATTTTTTTTGTTATTTCTTTATTGGGGGATTAATGTTTTCTAGTTGATAGTAAATACAATAGTTTGTACATGTATAACATTTCTCAGTTTTCCACTTAGAAACACTTTAAAGAAGCAAGAACTAAGTGAAAGCTATTAAGAGCTTCTAATAGTAAATACACATACATTTGTGATTAGTATTTAGCTATTGTATGCTTTACATTGGTTTGGTTTAGCTCTCCCCTGCCAGGAAAATTGGTTTAGTCCTGCTAGTTTCGCGGGCCCGCTTGTCCCCACCCCAAAGAACCCCGACAGAGTTCGAGACTTCTTGGCACCACCATGTGAGAAGGATGCAGGAGAATTCTGTTTGGTGATTAGTTTGGGTTAGTTTATGAATCGTTGTTCGTGAATAAAGAAATACAGCTTCTCTGCCCAGCCGTGTGTCTCTGGTCGTCTCTGTTACCCGCCCGTGAAGCCAGCCCAGATAAAACAACATATGGCACCTACAATGTGGGACCAGACCTGCGCATCTCTCAGATAAGTGAAGACAATTTGGCTACCTATGCACTATGGCCTTCTCTTCTGCTTGTGAAGAGATCTCCAAAGGCATCTGCCCTTTCTTCACGAGACCGTTTTGCTGTTTCTGGAACATTTATCTCTGGACCATTCTGTGGTTTCTGCCCAACGCCAGCCCACAGGAGCCCAATGCCAGCCTGCATGAGCTGGTTTTCCACCGCGTGGCGCGGGGCATTGGGCGCCGGCTCCCTCCACGCTGCTCAGCTGCTGGGAGCAGGGCAGCAGACATGGCAGGGCCATGGGGCAGGGCCGTGGAAGCCTATCATGGCCACCAGCCCGGGGCACCTCGGCCATGCCTTCTGCATGGCTGGCCTGCCCGCCCTCGTGCTATGAAGTCTGGACAGATCCTGGTCCCCCTGGAGACCTTGGGCTCCCTGCCAAAACTGGGCCCCCTGGCCGAGATCTCCAGCTTGGGTCTGAAGGCAGACAAGCTAGAATACGCAGAGATTCGTGCAGAGATCACAACCTACAATTCCTAGAAGTGGAGCTGCCCAAGAGGCCACCGCTGGACAATGCACTCCCAGAATGGCTAAGACAGTCTAGATCTAAATTCGTGTTTAAAATGACATGTCTTCATAACAAAAGTTTCTTTCCTTGTGTATTAAAGACCATGTGTATGTGTGTGTTTAAAGTTTGGTAACATTAACTTTAAGGTTAAAAGTGTAACTTTAAGGCTAAATTCTTACCAGGCAAAGTTAAATGAAAAAGGTTTTCAATGTAATTCTCATAAAGATAAAATTAACTTACATTTAAAGTCTGAGGTAAAAATTAGTTAACAATCAATATATTTTAACTAAGTTGGTCTAAACAAGACCTGCGCACACCTAGGGTGTGTCTCCATCTTGAATGGGTATAACAAAAGGTTAAAAAGACATTGTTGATATGTAAAAGTCTCAAATTCCTTCTCAGTTAGAAACGTTAGATTGCGCTATGGTTATGCTAATAACAAGTTTTGTTTCATAGTAAGTAAATTGCAGCTGTCAAGTTCTCTACAAAAAAGAAGTTGGTCTAAACAAAACCTGCGCACACCTAGGGTGTGTCTCCATCTTAAATGGGTATAACAAAAGGTTAAATAGACTTGTTGATATGTAAAACTCTCGATTACCTTCCCTAGTAGAAATGGTAGATTACACAATGGCTATGCTAATGATACTCATGCCTGAGGTTTTCTTTCCTTGATTCTCATGTTTACCTTTTCACATTCTATTTTTTAAACTTTAACCAACCTTAAAATCATTCTAAAAAAGACTTCTAATTGTAATAGTTATCAATTGTGATAAACTTCTAACCTTCTACAAGTTTGTTTCATAGTAAGTAAATTGCAGTTGTCAAGTTCTCTACAGAAAAGCAGAATTCCGGCAGCGGACCTTACTCATACAACACTCCACCCCCTGGCATTCTTCCGTGGACATCTGCTTTCGACTGGCACTCCTATTGGACTCACTGGTCTCAAACACTGACTGCAGCCAGCTGCCTTTGGGACTCTAGGCCGTTCCCTGCCCCCATGCTAAAAAAACGCCCATTGAGGCAAGTACGCCCCCCAGAGGCAGGAAATGTTTTTTTTAAGCTGATAAAGTTTTGCCCACAGAGGCAAAAAATGACCCCCTCAGGCCTTCCCTTGGCAGCACACTGGTTCTTGTTACTTGCTTACATGTTTCTCCATGTTTGTGCCAGTTTCTTTTTTGAAAATGCCTGTACGATACAGGTTTCTGTTCATCCCACACCCTTGATACTGTAGTCATTTAGTTAAAAAGAAAAGGGGGAATTGTTGTATGCTTTACATTGGTTTGGTCTAGCTCTTCCCCTGCCAGGAAAATTGGTTTAGTCCTGCTAGTTTTGCTGACCCGCTTGTCCCCGCCCCAAAGAACCCTGACAGAGTTTGAGACTTCTTGGTGCCACCATGTGAGAAGGATGCAGGAGAATTCTGTTTGGTGATTAGTTTGGGTTAGTTTATGAATCATTGTTCGTGAATAAAGAAATACAGCTTCTCTGCCCAGCCATGTGTCTCTGGTCATCTCTGTTACCTGCCCATGAAGCCAGCCCAGATAAAACAACATTTAGCAATACTCACTGAACAATACTCAATATAAATTTTCAAGATATTTTCATTTTTTCCTAATCTCTACCTTCATTCTGGATAAATGAGATATAACCTATGTTATATTAATCACATTGGAAGAAAATTTTGTCATAGTCTATAGCGTACAGAAGAAAATGGAAAAATTCCAAACTGGAAAAGCTCTGGATTTCTCACAAACTTTTAAGTCCTACAGAAATGCCAGTTGGATCAGGTCACTAAGGATAAATAAACACTCTAGCTTCGCTGCTGACATTCCCTTCTTAAAACACCATCTTCCTTTGCAGTCCATGGCCTAACAATTGTCTAGTCTTTTCCTACCTCTTTAAATTCTCAAGTCTTTCTCCTGGTTTATCTTTCACTTACTAACTGCTAGATATTGGAATATTTCAAGGCTTGATTCACTGACCTATCCTCCTTTCACATTCTACATCCTCCCTCTGTGATCTTGTCCAGCTCATGCTTATGGTTTTAATTATTATCTATATGCTGATGACTTTTAAATTTATATCTTCAGCCTAGACTTTCCTCTGAGCCCCCAATCATAAATCCAATTGCTTATTCAACATCTTGACTTGGCTGTCTCACAGCACTTCAAACTCTGCATGTCCAAAATCTGAACTCATACTTTCTGTCACGAACCTGTTCCTCCCTCAGCATTTCCTCTTTCAGTAAATAGCAGCACCAACCAAAGGTGAGCAAGCTGGAAACTTGGCAGCTATCCATGACTCCTCCTTCTCTCTCACTGCCATATTCATTGGCTCAGTAAGTGCTATTGACTCTGATTTCTGAATCTATTCATGTCTCTTCATCTTCATAGCTACTACCTTCATCCAAGTTCTCACACTCCCATTCCTGGATCACTTCCAGAGTTTACTATTCCCATATCCATGATGCCCAATTAATTATATAGTAAGTTATAAATATCTTTTTTTTTTTTTTTTACAACTCAATTAAAGGTCCCTTTTAGGGTCTGCCTCCTAGTCTCTTCACCAGTTTTATTTCATGATTCTTCTCTTTCTTGACTTTTTTGTTCTAGTCATACTGGTCTACAGGAGTTTGTGTCTCAGGACCTTTGCCCATGGAGCTGCCTCTAGGAGGGTTGTATTCTTATCATCTATCTAGTCAACTACTATGTATCTTTCTGAATTTTTAAAAAATTTTAGATAGCTTCCATTGGCTTCTGCTAGACTTTGCTAATGTCATGTTCACAGAAATTACAACCGGGGAAATTGAGGCCTAGAAATGTTGTACAATTTGTTCAGGAATCATACATTCAGACAATATTGTGCTGAAATAATTTCATATTAATAGCAGCTAGACCTGTTATCAAGTATTAGAACCCTGTGTTTCTAAATGATGTGAGAAGCTGGAATGAGTTGAGACAAAGGGAACATGTTAATCAAAGAGAAGGAAGATAGGATGTTTGATGAAAGATTAAAGGAAATGGGGATTGTTTAGTCTAATATGATGTGAAGACATGGGAAGAAAAGGGGGTTTAGAGTTTTTGAAGTTGGGAAATTATTACAACAGTGATGGCAATCAACAACCATTTTTGTATAGCCAAAAAGTACAAAAGGTCATATTATGTCTTACACTTCTGTGTGAGTTAGAAATTTTAGCCAGAGAAGGTATTGCATGACAAAAGCAAAGGCAATTAAAGATTTGAACAAAATACAGAGTTAACTCCTAAATGGCTTTTTGTGGAAATGGTAAAGGCAGGATCAGTAACCATCTAACTTACCTAGTGGTTTCCTTGCTGACCACCTCAGGCAGGAAGCCAGGTCAGCTGACCTCTTGAGACTGTTTGGAATTAATGAAAGAAAGAATGAATGTGACAGTGAACCTTGCCATCAGTCACAGGCTAGATTGTGCTCCTGCCCTGTCTGGTGTACAAAAAGAAATATTGAGTGGCTTGTGTCCCTAAGGGCTCCTCAGCTGATCACACTTAGTTGGGCTTATCTGGCTCCCAGGTGTTTTCATTTATATCTGATAAACTGTCAGCCATGAGTCAGTTTTGGGGGCTGAGGTAGGGAAACAAGGGGAGGGAGGGTAAAACCCCAGATGCTTTCTGAAAAGATGGGATAACTTATTCCTCAGGACCAATACATTTCGTCATCCTCTCTGTTTGCAGATGTTAAATTTGGGAACACTTCCAGGTTCCTTTTAAAATAAAATGAATCATGTATGTAAAATACCAGAATCCAGTCATCTCCTGGATTGTATCTTCTTTGCATATGGACAACATTTTGAAGATTTAAGAGGAATCTAAGTTTCACTGGCTGTGTTTCTTTCAGTCTAACCGCCCCCATGGGCTTTCTCCCATGAGCGATGTCTTTTCTACTGAGTGCCTACTATGTACCATATAAAGCAAAATACTGTCAGTGCTATATCAAGATTCATTTTGAAGGTTGGAAATTTGCCCCCAATTCATTATTTATCCTAGTTCAGAAGAATTCCAAACAGTTGCTTAAACCAGAACTGAGTGACTTAAGTTAATATTGCAACCTTTTTAAAGCTTCTGTAATTGTCAGTCACACATTTTTCTTTGAGAGAGAGGAGAGAGAGAGAGAGAGAGAGAGAGAGAGGGAGAGAGAGAGAGAGATTGGGACCAAATGTTTACTTTACCATTTTATTTGGTGCTAGGAATAAAACTCAAGATCTCACACAATGTTCCATTGTTGAGCTGTAAATCTTATGAATGGGCATTCATTTTGCAGCGAGGAAACCTACGGATAGAGAAGTCCAGTAGCCTGTCCAAGCACTCATACATAGTTAAGTGGGAGGGGGAAGCATGCATCAAAGCCAAACAACTTGGCTTATGAGCTTGTTTTCTTATGTTGTTGTTGTTTTAAAATATATTTTATTAGTGATTTAATATTGATTTATAAACTTATGAGACAACAGGGATATAATTCCATACCGTTCCCACCACTAGAGTTCTGTATCCCCACTCCCTCTGCACATGGACCCAAGTTTGAGTCCCCAGTCCCCACCTGCAGGGGGAAAGTGTTGAAGCAGCGCTGTAGGTGTCTCTCTGTCTGTCTTCCTCTCTATTCCCCCATCCCTTTTGATTTCTGGCTTTCTTTATGCAATAAATAAGTAAAGATAATAAAAACAAATAAAGAAAAAAGAAAAAAGAAGGGAAGCTTTCTTTCTTTTTTTAAAAAATATTTATTTTATTTATTTATTCCCTTTTGTTGCCCTTGTTGTTTTATTGTTGTAGTTATTATTGTTGTTGGATAGGACAGAGAGAAATGGAGAGAGGAGGGGAAGACAGAGAGGAGGAGAGAAAGATAGACACCTGCAGACCTGCTTCACCGCCTGTGAAGCGACTCCCCTGCAGGTGGGGAGCCAGGGTTCGAACCGGGATCCTTATGCCAGTCCTTGTGCTTTGCGCCACCTGCGCTTAACCCGCTGCGCTACAGCCCGACTCCTGGGAAGCTTTCTTTCTGTGTTATCTCTGCTATTGTTTAACCAGTTAATAAAATAGTTGTCTATATTTATATATACTTGCCCATTTTTTCTATGGTCCTGCCTACTCTTTCTAAGTCACACCTATAGCTATTGCTGCTTCCAAATGTCCTTTCCCCCACCCCTTTCTCTCTCTAGGTCTTAGTGTCTTGATGGAATTGGAGTTCAGAGTCCTCCAAGCCATCTTCCCCTAACATTGCTTTCCCTATGGGAATATGGACCAATATTTTGGGGGGATGCAGAAGGTGGGAGTTCTGGCTTCTGTAATTGCTTCCCCACTGAACATGGTTATTGGTTGGTTTACCCATATCCCCAGCCTATTT
This sequence comes from Erinaceus europaeus, assembly GCF_950295315.1. Taxonomy (NCBI): domain Eukaryota; kingdom Metazoa; phylum Chordata; class Mammalia; order Eulipotyphla; family Erinaceidae; genus Erinaceus; species Erinaceus europaeus. The sequence goes on from NC_080169.1 coordinate 26,023,584, forward strand.
CTATCTTTCCCTAGTGGGTTAGGGCTCTGGGGAGGTGAGTTTCTAGGACACACTGGTGAGGTTGTCTGCCCAGGGAAGTCAGGATAGAATCATAGTAGCATCTGCAACTTGGTGGCTGAAAAGTGACAAGATAAAAAATAAGACAAAACAATAAAATTGAGCTTATTTTCTTAACTATGTCTCTTTTTTTTTTCTTTCTGATTCTGACCCCATTCTCATACTCTGTAAAGAACTAGGGTTAACTGAATACATTTTTTTTTACTCCAACTGGCTAATGTAACCTTTTAATAGCTTGAGGTAGAAGCTTCTTTTCTTCCATGTTGTCTTATCTTCCCATAGATCTTCTGTTGTTGGAGCAGCTGCAGACTCCCAGACTGTGGAGGTATTTGGATGCTAATCCATTGGCTGCAGGTGGCAAAATGCATGGCTTTAGTTCAAGCATCTCCCCCAGATTGGATGTTCCATAAAGGACACTCTGTTCTGCAAAGCTGTCTCTGCTACAGACTTTGATCTGGGAAAGGATGAGCTTCTCTGTTGAGTCAAAGCTGTCTCCTTACTTGGTTTATGAGAGCATCCTTCCAGGACTCTGTCTGCTTTTGGGGTGGAAGTGCCCTGCCAAAAATTTCAGCTCTCCATGCTGGCTATGTGGTCACTATACTGCCTGCCTTTTCAATGATTCTTCTGCCCTGGATTAGAGAGTGGTGTCTCATAACAGTTTGGAGACTATAGAAGTTTTCTTGGCAGGATGAACGTACAACTGGGCAACATGTTCTTTACTTTTGGAGTTGCCATCCAATTTTTTTCACGTTTGATTCTGTAAATCATTTTATCTTGTGTAAATTTACTGAGCAGTGAACACAGATGATCTCAATGGTAAAGATTATTTGAAACTCCATTTAAAAATCTATCCTCCTTTCAACAGATTAATGTGGTTTGACTTTGCAAATAATATTTTTCTCCAGTGCCTGCCAATGCATAGGTACCTCTAGCATTTTTTAGAAGAAGTAAAATATACTTCTATGCCAGGAGAAAGCAACTTGTCCGTGTATTGACAACTTCTGTTTAATCAAAAGCGTTTAAATCTCTTAGGGCAGGTGGGGAAGGTAAGGGGATGAAGTGGGGAGAAATGGAAATGTTTTAAAAGAGGTGTATAAGCCTGAAAAGGTCATTTAGAATATCCTCTTGCATTCTGTCAAACCCCACCTCCAAATTACAATTCTATTGGGGTTTTCAAGATAGATTAAGGCTAAATAATTTACAAGGTTGGGATAAAATTTTGGGTGCCTATCTGAAGTATCACATGTTGTAGTTATGTTCACATAACTATAATGAGAGAATCTGATGGAGGCAGGCTGTACGGAATGTTCATGTCCACCAAGTACAAATTGGTCAATGCTCATCAGATACAAAGCTTCTGTGGCATCTCTGCTATTGTTTAACCAGTTGATAAAATACTGGTCCACATGTAGTGACCATATGTTCACATTTTTTTTTTTTTTTGCTGTCGATGCTTGTTTTGTTTTTATTGGTTTCACTGCTCTGGGCTGTTTCAGCTAGAAAGGGAGGGGTAGAGGCAGAGGCAGAAGGAGAAGGAGGAGGAGGAGGAGGAGGAGGAGGAGGAGGAGGAGGAGGAGGAGGAGGAGAAGAAGAAGAAGAAGAAGAAGATGAGGAAAAAGAAGAAGAGTAAAAAGAAGGAGAAGGAGGAGAAGGAGAAGAAGAAGAAGAGGAGGAGGAAGAGGAGGGAAGGAGGAGGGGAGGAGGAGGAGGAGGAGAGGAAGAGGAGGAGGAGGAGGAGGAGGAGGAGGAGGAAGAGGAGGAGGACAAGAAGAATGGAGAATCATAGCACCAAATCTTTTACCAATGCTGTGGGGGGCCAGGTTCTCAAACCTAGATCATGTGTGTGGCAGACCAGGCATTACCCCCCCCCCCCTCACCTAGGTGAGCTGCCTTGCTAGCTTTGACGATATGCTTTTGACATGAAAATTTCTGAATGTTAGAAATCATCTTGTTATTTTCCTTCCTTCCTTCCTTCCTCCCTCCCTTCCTTCCTTCCTTCCTTCCTTCCTTCCTTCCTTCCTTCCTTCCTTCCTTCCTTCCTTCCTTCCTTCCTTCTTTCTTTCCTCTCTCCCTCCTTCTTTTCCTCCATCTCTCTCTCTCTCTCTCTCTTTCTTTCTTTCGTGACAGTATAATGTCTACCTGTTAATAGTGCATAGAAGACCTGTAGGTTGCTAGAGTTAAGGCACTTGTGATTCAGTGTGATCCAGTTAGGTTATTATAATGTAGGGACATCTTCTGTTTAAACTGTTTGTCACTTCTAGAAGGGAAGGTAGACTGGGTCTCAGTTTAGGCTCCAGCTTTGCTGCTCACAACCAGCGGGGGGCGCACTACTCAGGAGGTTTCCGAATCTATGAAAAAGCAGATAACTCTTATGCTCTGCTCATTGTGAATGTTAAATGACATGGGAAGTGTTTCTCAGTGCCTGGGAAAAGTGCTCAGCTGGTCTTTATAATTTTCATTTCATTCTATTTGGAATTTATATTATGTCTAACTATTAGTATTTTCAGTATGAAACCATCCAAAAGAAAGCTCAGGAATTCTTACAAAAGATATATAAAAGAAGTACACAATCCTGGAGGACATCATAAAATGGCCTGTCATATTCACTTCTTTTTTTCATGGAAATTCAAAGTTATGGAAGATGAGAATTAAAGTGGAAATCAAGAGGAACTGGGTATGAAGTTCAGTTCCGTTTAGTGACTAGTTATCCTACAGACATATAAAAGAAAGAACCAGAAAAAATTCATTTCATCACTTTCATTACTTAATTCTGTTAAAACTTGGGTATCATATAGCTACAAAAGTGACTATTACATACCAGAAACAATGTTTACTATCTTTCCAGAATATTCCTAAGTTTTTTTAATACTACTTATTTGATATACATTGAACATTTTGAATTTTCCATTATGTGAAAGGTCTAGTCTTTTGTCAAGAGTGATGAGAAACATGAAAAAAAATTTTTTTTAAAGTCACAAAACATCCTTTTGAATAAACTCCACTAACTTTTTTTGACAATCAGACTACATATTGGTTTTCACTGCACCAACAAGAGCACATTGGCAGAGAGAATCCAGCCTGGGTATAGTAAAAAAGGATCTTTTCCAAAAGACTGGAAACAATATAAAATTTCTCCTTAGGTTATAAATTATTTTTTTTTCTCATTGGTACTTCAAATAATTCATTTTGAGATATTTTATTCAGTGTCTCACCTCCCATAGTGATAATATCCTGCTGTGTTTAGAGAAGAGGAAGCTTAATGCAAATAAAAGTAATCCTTTTTCCCATCTCCATGGAAGCCATGTTGTCTTAGTTTTGATCATTTTCCCCAAATTAAGATTTCTGCATAAAACCCTAGAGTCTGTATTTGGCTGGCAGTTTTATGGCTGACCAAATTGTGCACTGGCCGGTGTTCTGGTTGGCTGCATGTTTACACAGGCTGTTAATCAGATGAGAAGGGGGAGAGGGTAGTGGGGACTGTCTGTGGGTCATAGCAGTCCTGCTTGCTGTAGTGCCCAAGGGCCTGCACTTTGTTACTACAAATTACATAATGACATGTTACATTTCAAAGTGTATTTTTACTTTAGGGAAAATTAAACCAATAAACAAACAACTCTGGTGTGTGTGTGGGGGGAGAACAAGATCCCTGGTTTCCAGATCTTCCTCTTTGAAAAGATCCTTAATTAAACTGTATCCATAAACAAATCATTGTTTTATTGAAAAGAGGGAAATTGCATATAAAAGCTATTTTTGAAAATTAGGATTCAACCCTTTGCTGGACAGGGGTCTGGTCCATGTTATGTATTTTATGATCTGTACAAAATGAAAAGTCAAGCTTGCAAAGCAACAGTAGATTTTTTCCATTTTTGATTGCTAATCCTTCTTAAATGTTATTTCCCACCCCCTGCTTGAAAGGAGTGTGGAAACATAGGAATTATCTTGGTTGTTCTAGGTACTGACTCATGCAAAACTATTGAGAACTTAGCATGAGTATGAAGTTCTGAGTTTAGATTTTTGGTCAGGTAGAAAAATTCAGAATACTACTTACAGTTTGGCAACTTTGAAATTGTTAAAAAGAAATCAACTTCTCTAAATCAGCTTCTAGCTTTTCACTATACAACTACAAGTCCAATACATTTTTTTTCTCAAAGTTGTTGACATTTAGTATATATTCAGGATGCAAGATTATAAAGGTAGCCCTTTTAGGGGGGAGGGTCGCTCATTGATTATGTAATTGCACAAGTTTGTGACTGCTCAAACATTTCTCAGCATAATCTATGTTATCCAAAGAGACTGTGTCCTCATTCTCTTTTCCCCCAGCTAAGTAGAATACTTGTGAAAAGGGACATTTATCGAACTGCATTTTAAATGTGCTATTTCACCAAGGCAATCCTGACCAAGATCTGCTGTTATCAGAACTATTTGGCCTGGATTTCACTTGGTTTGTTCAGGTGTTTGGCTGCTACTAGGAATAGCAGCAGCCCAGAAAATGGCTGGATGAAGGATTGCCACTCTTATATTTTAAAAACATCCCAGGATGCTTACATTTCTCAGGCAAAATTACGATGTGACTAAGGATAATTTATCAGTACAACCCACAAAATGAGAAATCACAAGAGCAATTGAGATAGACTGTCTACATCTTTCTGCTCAGGTTATTTATTTTTAAGTACAGATTGTTTAAAGAAATCTTTTCCTTTCAAATCTTGCAAATAAATAAAGGAATTTCATTGAAACTGTTAAAATGTAAGATTTCTCAGTGACTGGAAAAACCATAAGAAAAAGAGAAGATAGTGAAACAAAGGACATTAGTGTAGATTTTTTTGGATAAAAAGGAAACATTCTAGACAATGCTGTTTGCTTAGGATTAGACATGCAAATGTGTATCACCCCAGTTTGACTTTGTGGCAAAAAATGCTTTCTTTAGTCTCATCTTGGATACTTGGCAGTTATTTGAATAATTGATTTAGATTACTTGCTTTTACTTATGAAGGTAACACAGACTAAAATGTCACTTTTCAAGTGTCGTTGCTTCTGACATTAGATAGCTTAGTGTAAGGACTGCTGCCTGGGACATTTTGATGGGGTTTGACGTTGACTTTAGAGGGGGCAGAGAAATTCACCAGACATTTTAATTGTCAACTGGACTTGCTTTCATTGTCCCCAAATAGGTAGAAGTCTAAAGTGAAGCATGAGATACTAATTCAGGGCTCTTATTCTATGAATGACTAATTCAATTTTAAAAAATAAGAGTTTGCACCAAATGTTAGTACAGGAAACACCTAATAAGCTAAGAAAAGATTATAAATGGGAAAGACATCTTCACTTTAATTTTTTGTTTAGCCTGCATTTGAAGAAATGAACTGAGAAGGGCAGGGTGGGGAGGGACGATAGCTTGTTAAATGAATGAGAATAGGAATTATGATCACAGAAGAGACTATCCCCCCATTCTTTTCGATGGGTTGTTTTCCAGTTTACAATTTCTCTTCTGCCAGTTCTGCCTTTCCATGTCACCGTCTGCGTCAAGGCTCCAGGAGAAGTCGCTATCAGTACTGCCACTGCTCTGCACAGATCCAGTTAGAGGAAAGAAAGTGACTTAAGGCAGAGGAAAGAGTAAAAGGTCAATTCTTAGATGACATCTTAGATTTAAAAAACAGTATAAGAAAGAGAAGTGGATGGGAGTCGGGCTGTAGCGCAGCGGGTTAAGTGCAGGTGGCGCAAAGCACAAGGACCGGCATAAGTATCCCGGTTCGAACCCCGGCTCCCCACCTGCAGGGGAGTCGCTTCACAGGCGATGAAGCAGGTCTGCAGGTGTCTATCTTTCTCTCCTCCTCTCTGTCTTCCCCTCCTCTCTCCATTTCTCTCTGTCCTATCCAACAACAACAACAACAATAATAACTACAACAATAAAACAACAAGGGCAACAAAAGGGAATAAATAAAATAAATATTAAAAAAAAAAAAAGAAAGAGAAGTGGCAGATGAGATATCTCCCCTTTTACCTTTAGCTTATAATTTACTCTTAAGGGGATCGGGCGGCAGGGAAGCAGGTTAAGTGCACATTGCGCAAAGCGCAAGGACCGACTTAAGGATGCCGGTTCGAGCCCCGGGCTCCCCACCTGCAGGGGAGTTGCTTCACAGGCGGTGAAGCAGGTCTGCAGGTGTCTGTCTTTCTCTCTCCCTCTCTGTCTTCCCCTCCTCTCTCCATTTCTCTAGGTCCTATCCAACAACGAACGACATCGACAACAACAATAATAACCACAACAAGGCTACAACAACAAGGGCAACGAAAGGGGAAAAAAAAAAAAGGCCTCCAGGAGCAGTGGATTCATGGTGCAGGCACCGAGCCCCAGCAATAACCCTGGAGGCAGAAAAAAATTTACTCTTAACATGTACTTCTCCCAGTTTCTTTTTGTCTATATATTTGACTGTCTATCTTTCTTCCATCTATCTATATCTATCATCAGCATCTTTATCATCTACTATCAACTCCACTATTTCTTTCTCCTTCCTACTCTTCCATGCTTTTTCATAAGTAAAATTTCTACTGATACACAAGTCTGAAATTAGACCTTAAAAAATTAGCACTACTATTCTCTTTTACAGAGAGGTAGAGGTTTTCCTTGGTAGGTTTTAATTCTCCTATTTTTGCTTATGATACTTGACTTCATATTGATATAACTGAGTATCTATTGAAAACTTTTGTGTTAAATGGGACTGAGTGGAATAAAGGTCTACCTTAAATGGAATAAAGGAAAAAATATGAAGATTTCTGACATGGACTTGGTAGTTAATTTCTGGGGAGTCCCATTTCATATGCATGAAAATCTCTTTAAAATGCTATTAGAAATCACGCACACAAAATTTATTTTTTAAAATGCTGTTTAAAGTATACATGCATACATATATATGCATATATATGTAAAGAGAGCCTCATGTGCATTCTAATAAATAATATGAAAGATTAAATGTTAGAAATAATACTTGAAAGTTTTGCTGAATGCAATGCCACAGACTAATCAAATAGCGTTGTATACAGTGGATATCCCTTTAGGAGTGGCATGAAAATGTGTTATTTAGAATATTTTCCTGATTGAGCACGGAAGCACACCAGTTCACCACTTTATATTGTTCTCTTATGAGAGTCATTTTGAAAATGCTGCTTTAAATGGCCATTATTAAATCTTTATCAGTTCTGAGCATTTCAGCCTTTTGCAATCCAGAAATTTCTCAATCTGACAGAATAAGAAATGCATTTACATGGCCTAAGCTCTTAAATTGTCCCTTCCAATTAATGCCCCATCATGGAGCAATCTGGAAACCATTACTCAGTAACTCTTCATTATAATTGCTTGCAGCTGAGTATCCAGCCCTTGGTAATATAAGAATAAAAGAAAACTCAGTTAGTAACAAGTGCAATTGATTCCATTCAGAATTCCCCTGGTGTTTTGCCATGTTTGGCCTGCATGAGAGGAAACACTTTTTTTTTTTCTTTTGGGGCCAGGAAATGAGTTGGCAGACACAAGATGGTTTGTGTGGTGCTTGTCTTCATTTTTCAGCTGGTCCTAGTTAAAAATGAGACGGTGGGGCTCCTGCTTTCTCCCCACTGGCTACATTTTTTTCTGGGGGGGGTGTGGGGAGGGACTTTTCTGTTAAGAGATAAGAATATACAACTTCAATTTGCTGCAAACCAACAACATTTACAAAATGTCACCTTCTTGAGCCCCCAGCTAACCTGACTAACTTTTGCTATGGGATGGGGTTTAGGATGTCACTCACTCTCATCTTGCCTTTTGAGCTCAGATTCCCAGTGCATTTTGTGTAGGTGGAGAGTGTTTATGTGTTTGAAGGTTATCAGTCACTAGCTCCAGAAATGAAAAGATTTAAATTATGATAGATGAAAATGTGATGTGATGAGCTAACTTTGTCTCCTCATGAGAATCAGGAACTTGCCCTTTTTAAAATGATGGAGGAAATTGTTCTTATCGCTGCTTCCCCTCAGATATCAAGCCTTTCAGTACTGTTACTGTCTCTCCTACCCTGTACTCGTGTTTCCCTGCATTTTGAGCACTAGGAACCTGGACACAGCCAACTCATCACATCTTGAGCCCCTTCTCCCTACAGGTGGTGACTGAGACCCTGTGACAAACAAGTATGCACCGACTCCTTTGTGAATTAAAATGTGTAAATTGCAAAGTACTGTTTTCTTTTGTTGTCATTGCTGGGGCTTCACTGCTCTGGACTGACTTTTTCTGAGAGAAAAAGAGACAGAAACAGAGAGACAGAAGGGAGAGGGAAAGAAAACACAGTATGAAGTTTTTCCCAGTGTGGTGGGGGCTGAACTTAAAATTAACTCTGGTGCAGGCTCGCTCTTGGTCCACCCATGTCCCCGGCCATTGGGAGATGGAGGTCCAAAGTGGACCCCAGGCTTTTCCCTGGACCTCAGCGTGTCCAGGGCAAAGTGTACAGAAAGACAGGATAGTCAGCTCTGGGAAAAACCTTGGAGGACAATTCGTTTATTGAAAGAAAAAGCAGGTAGATATAGGCCACAACTTGGGGGGAAGGTTTGGGTATCCATTAACCCAAACACAGAGCAACATAATCCATAGTTACATTTTTACCAACAGAGCTTTATAATGTGCATTTTTCTGGAGGTAAATTGCAGGCACCTTAGGGCAGCAGGAGAGAGGCAAAGCTGAGCAATGTTGGCTGGGGTTTTAAAATCAACACAGTAATCTATGGCTTTTAAGGAAAGGGGGGAATGTGGCATGTGTAGCAAGGCACCCATGTTGGGGTCCAACCGTCATAAATTCCAGAGACCGAGGGAACCAGCCCTTCTCTAGACCTGAAGGGAGAGTTGGGGGTCAACCCGCTCATATCTCAAGGAAACAATGGCCTGGACTTTTCCAGGGCAATGGGCCCATTCTCCAACAGTCTGGTATATGACAAAACAGTCACCTGTTCAGGTGAGCTATCTTACTGCTATTTTCTTATAAAAGCATTAAGCCCAGTGAAATGCTAGCTGCCCATACTTAATTTCTATTCCTTACTTTTCTATAATATAAATGAAAGTTAAGTGGAATTTCGTTTTGACTTACTGCAGAAAGAAGAATGTAAAATCTCCCATGACTTAGGAAAATTGCTATAAATATTTTAGTGTATTTCTTGTATATATTTTTCTATGCATTCTTGAGGGAGGGGACCATTTCTTACCATGGCATGAATATTCTGTTTCTTTTTATACCCTGTTATAAGCTATAAAATTGCTGCTTTAATTATTAATGGCATATTTTAAAAGTCTACATTAAGGATTTTTAAAGAAGAGAGAAATATTTAAATAATTACATCAAAATATGAACAGTTAGGAAGAAAAGTCTTGGTATTTGAGATTCCAAGATCACACTGGAGAACAAAAGTTAATATAATATTGACTTTATTACCCAATGTGCTAGAACCCAGAATCTCAACTTTCTCAAAGATTTGAACTTAATGGTAATTAAAATGAACCAAAAACAAGTCTTACTTCCATTAAGAAATTTCTGGGGTCCTGGTATAAGCTTATGGAAAGGACTTAGGCAGGACAGGTAGTGTCTTATAAAGGGGGCCCAGTGGTGGCACACATATTACTATGCACAAGGTCCCAAGTTTGAACCCCTGCTACCCATCTGCAGTTTATAAGTGATGAAGCTGGTCTGCAGGTGTCTCTCTTTCTCTTTCCCTCTTTATCTCTCTTCCCCTCTCAGTTTCTCTCTACTCTATTGAATGAAATAGAAATGGGAACAAAAAGTGAAAAAATGGCTGCCAGGAATGGTGGGTTTGTAGTGCAGACACCAAACCATAGCAATAGCCCTGGTGGCAATATAAATGAATGAATGAATGAATGAATGAATGAATGAATGAATGAATAAATGAATAAGTAAATAAATACATAAATAAGAGAGAGAGACTTGTAGACAACTATCATAGGGAGAAGAGAGATTGTATCTATGTGACAACAACTATTCTGTAAACCATTAACCCCCCTCCAGTAAACTGGGGGGAAAAATTATGAAAGTGACCAGAGAGATGACTTAGTAAAATATAGAACTTGCATGTCGTAACGCTCAAGCCTGTCCCTCTTCTTTCTCTGATAAAATCAGTCAATCAATCAATCAATCACTTTTTTTTTTAAAGCCAAAACACTGGCTTGTGGTGCTACCAAGGATTGAATCTGAAGGATTGATCCCTGGTGCCTCAGGCGTAAAAGTCTGTTGCATTACCACATTTGCTATCATTTCTTCCCTAAATATATAATTAAAAATTATATAAATATATAATTAAATATATATAAATAAATATATATTTATTATATATTATATATTTATCATTAATATATAATATATTATATATTTATCATTTCTTCCCTAAATATATAATTAAAATTACATAAATATATAATTAAAATTATATAAATATATAATTAAAATTATATAAATATATAATTAAATATATAAATAAATATATTTATATATAAATAAATATATATTTATATATAAATAAATATATAAATATATATTTATATAAATATATATAAATTTATATAAATAAATAAAGTAGATACATAGAGGTAAGTTGCACAAAGGCAGGGAGAACTGCATTGTTTTATGTGTGATTTCATGTTTCTTTATGAGGGAGTTGAGAAAAAAAATCTATCAAGCTAGGTATCTTGATTTTATAAGCATTAAAAAGCCTCATTTTCTCTAGGATTATTTTCAATTTTTCTCTAGTCTCATTGCTTTAGAATAAATTCTGTCTATTGAAACCTGAATTCATTTAAAATATTCAATTAATGAGCATTTAAAAAATGTAATGATGGGGGACTGAGTGGTGTTGGACTTCGCAGAGTGAACATATCACAGTGCACAAGGACCCAGCCTCCAGCCCCTAGTCCTCACTTGCAAAGAGAAAGTTTCACATGCAGTGAAGCAGTGCTGCAGATATTTCTCTTTCTGTTTTCCTATCTTCCCATTCCCTATAAAATTCTCTTTATTTATATACAGTAAATAAAAAAAATCTATTTTGAAAATGTAATGGTGAAATCAGCTAATACCCGATGGCTATGAATTCAATTCAGTTACTCATTTTGGTTCCCAATCTTTGAGTGAAGTGGTAAAGTGGGGGTAAAGTCCATCTCTAATGGGTATTTGCCCTGTAGGGTTGGCTTCTCTATCTGAAATGATCACTCCCCAGCCCGCCAACTTTCAGGTTGGTCTAGTCCAGGGCTTTTGCCAAAGTGCATACAACTATTTGTATGTTACCATTTTCCCCTGTTGAGAGTCTTCTGCATTTTTCATGTGAACTGCTCATGGATGGGTCCCATTTTTTTCCTAAACCAGATAGGCTTATATGTTCTAGTCTAGGCTGTTTATAGGACTTTGGCTTTGTTTCAGGTTTTCAGCACCTTTATTTAAATTCTCTCTCCCTTCCCCATTGAGGCAGTACTTAAGCAATTCTCCCTTTTCCAATCAATCAGCAGGCATTTCTTGAGTTTAATTGAGCAGAATACTCTATCCTGAACCAAGGCTGTTGGTGAGTAATGCTTATGGCTTGACTCCAAGACTAAAATAGTGGACTTCAGTGAATTTTTTGGTTTTGTAAATTGTAGTAAAATACACATAACACAAACTTAGCCATTTAAAAAGTTCAGCGACCTTAAGTGTTCACATAATCTTGACTTTTAAAGGCCTTTCTATGAAAATTTTGAGTAATTTAAAATGTTGAGAACACACACACACACACACACACACACACACTCTCTTTTAGGTGAAACACGCAAAAGTCTGTTGATTCTTGTAAAGTGAATTAATTTTATCTGTGTTTTTCTAGTGGTAAGTTCTACAACCAAATGTTCTGTCTCACCCAGTGATAAATTCTGAGTGTAGTTACGTTATTTTGCACATGTTAAAACCTAAGACCTGGAAATGTACAAAGACAGTGGTCAAAGACAGCATGTCAACAATTGCTCGGCCCTCTGTTACTCTATAGGAGCATACCAGCAGAGATTGCTAATCAGAGGCCCCATGACTATCCAGTGTCAGATGTGCTTGGTTAACCCATCAAAGTATTTTAAAAAGTATGTATTGGTTTTAATCATTGCAGACTTGATATGATTCATATAAAAATACTTGTTCCAAGTTTCCTTTGAAAACTGGTAGATCAGACAGCATCATGTCTCTTCTGGGCATACCAATCATTATAGGAGTGGTGACCCCACCCGTTTGTACCAGGTTCCCCTCTGTAAGACCCAGCATTGTCATGTTGACCCTCACTTACTTTTGGGTGTGTGACCTTTCATATTTCACTTTCTTGAAAATCCCTATTTGCAGGGGTGATGGTGCACTCAGCAAAACACACATTACCATGTGTGAAGACCCAGGTTCAAGCTCCTATAAGGAAAAAGCTTGACAAGCAGTGGAATACTGCTACAGATGTCTCTCTCTCTTTCTATCTTCTCTTCTCCTCTTGACTTCTGTCTATATCCAATAAAAATTAAAAAATACAGAAATGATTTAAAATTTTTAAAAATATTTATTTATTTTTGTTTATTTTCCCTTTTGTTGCCCTTGTTTTATTGTTGTAGTTATTATTGTTGTTATTGATGTCATTGTTGTTGGATAGGACAGAGAGAAATGGAAAGAGGAGGGGAAGACAGGGGGAGAGAAAGACAGACACCTGCAGACCTGCTTCACTGCCTGTGAAGCAACTCCCCTGCAGGTGGGGAGCCGGGGACTCGAACTGGGATCCTTATGCTGGTCCTTGCGCTTTGCGCCACCTGCACTTAACTCACTGTGCTACCGCCCGACTCCCTAAATAAAATATTTAAAAAATATTCAGAAACCAAAGAAGGAGGAGGAGGAAGAGAGGATGGAGGAAGAGGAAGAGAAGGTAAAGGAGGAGGAGGAGCAGGAGTTGTTCTGCTTCCACAGTTACCACTGGGAGCAGTACAGTCCTTGTACAGACATTATGCCCCAGCAATAACCCTGGAGGTAGAAAAAGAAAAAGAAAAAAAAAGAGGCAGAAAGAAAGAAAATCCCTATTTGTTGCTATGTTTGTTTTGTCCTGTTCATTATGACCAAATTGGTATTATTATTATTATTATTATTATTGCCTTATTGTTGCCTTATTGGCACTTGGATGTTGATTGTGAACTGAGAACATCATGATCAACTTGCAATGAAATATTTCTCAAGAAAGAATATCAAGGAATATGTGGGCCCTCTTTATTCCCTTTTAAATGTTTTATTTCTGCCTTTTAGAAGTAAAAATAATTGGTGAAACTAGCTTGAGATAGCATACGGGGCGGTGGAACAAAGAAAGACTCACAAATACACATCTTAAAACTCATCTTGAATAGTTGAATTATACACAGCACTGAAAGAATGCCTTAGGAAAGCTTCCCAAAGATTTGGAAATCCTAAGAATCACATAAAATTGTCCAGACATTTTGTCCCCATTGGACTACATATCTGTAGTAAAGAGTTTACCTAAGCAATGAAACACTTCTCAGATCAGTGTGAGAGGAACTCTGTTTTCTTGCCAGTCTTCTCTGTAATCTAGTTTATTTTGTTTAGAAATGAGAAGTGAACCTATATAAAGTGATAAGTGACCTTCAGAGGTCTCTTAAAGAGTGGAAACTATAATTGTGTGTGTGTGTGTGTGTGTGTGTGTGTGTGTGTGTGTGTGTGTGTGTGTGTGTGTGTGGTTTCTGGGGGGATTGACACAGTCCTTTCTTTGACTCATCTTCATTCCCTTGACCTTTCTGATGAAGACCAGGAGAAAGAGGTGATTGTGTAGCTGTACAGTTTCCCAGATTACATATTTATTTTCTCCACACAGGTCCCTGAATTTGGTTTGGACTGACAAATCTGGCTGAATGATGACCAAATCAAATCTGAGAACTTTCTCAGTGTTAAAGTTTTCTAGCCCATAGTATCTATAAAAGAAAACAAGATAAAGTTACACTAAAAATAGGAACAGTAAGGAAAAAGCTCTCCCAGAGTTTACCATAAAAATTAAATTACTCCCAGGACCTTGATGACTATTAACTTTCTGGGCTTCTTGCATCACCCGGAGTCATTACTCTTAAGAATCTCAAAGCTCTTCAAAATTTTTGTTGTCTGTGTTCTCTCTGTGTCTGGTCTGGTACTACCTGGCCTCATACCACATGTGTCATTGGCATCTCTCAGCTGGTAATGAGTGAAATGACCTCCAAAACATTCCTTTGTCCATCTCAGAAAGTTAGATTCTTTACATGAGTTTCAATCTGACATTGAGGACCAGGAAGAAAAAGAATAATGAGCAAAGGACTTAACAGACATGTAGCAAAAAGACAGCTGTGTACTAAGGAGATGCCAAAATTTTGTGAGCTTCTTCTCTGGACAATGCCTGACTTCTTGTCATTTTTGCTTAGTTGTTTTAAATTTATGTATACAGTGCTGTCAAGTGATGGTACAACTGATTGAGCACACACATTACTATGCTCAAGGACCAGGTTCAAGCCCCACTTCCCCATCTGCAAGGGGGATAACTTCACAGGAGATGAAGCACTACTGTAAGTCTCTCTCTTTCCTTCTCTATTTCCCCTCACCTCTCAATTTCTCTCTGTTCTATCAAATGAAAAAAAACTATAAAAATGAAAAGGTAAAAGATAAGCTTATGTATGTATGTTTATAATAATAAAGAAACTATGATTTTTGGGTAATTTATTACATAATTTAAAAAGTATCATTTTTTATTTTTATCTATTTCATATGATAAGCAGCATTTTACATGAGAGAGAGAGAGAGAAGCCAGAGCACATTTTTAATAGATACAGTGCTGAGAATAGAATCACGAATCTTTGACATGCAGGTCCAATGCTCTATTAGTTAAGCCATTTCTTCAACAGCAGCATCCTTGCTTTTTTCTTCTCCTCTCTTAGAAGACTCTATCTATGGGTAGGCCTAGGGTCTCCCATACCAAGAATTCAGGACCATCAGTAATGAGAGAGGCTATACATAGTAAATAAGTCATGCTTCCCTCCTTTCTTTATACTTATTCAGTGTGAGAATGTCCAAAATCTATTAAAGTCTCTGTGGCAGAGACTGCTGGGGTATTAGCCACACTGTTTACCTCTTCCTCCTGGGCCAATATAGCTGTTCTCAGCTTTCACTATAAATGCCTGTCTATGAAACATCTCAGGCAAGTGCAATTTGAATGGCAATTATTTGCACCACTTCCAGGCTGAGCTTATTTTATTTTTTTATTTGTTATTGGATAGAGACAGAGAGAAATTGAGAGACAAGGGGGAGATAGAGAGGAAGAGAGACAGAGAGACACCTACAGACCTGCTTCACTGCCTGTGAAGCAACTCCCCTGCAGGTGGGGAGCCCGGGCTCCCCAGGCTGAGCTTATTGAACAGATTTTACATGAAAACTTATCTATGCCCAATGCCCTTTCATCCTGTTAGAATAGAAATGACTTCTTTTTTAATTTTAATTTTTTTTTATAAAGACTCAGAGAAGTTGAAAGGGGAGGAAGAGATAATAGAGAGTGAACAAAAGAAAGACACATGCAGCATGACTTCACTGTTTGTGAAGCCTGCCCCCTACAGGTGTGGCTGGGGGGCTTGAACCTGGTTCCTCATAGGTGGCAATGTGTGTTCAGGTGCATCACCACCTAGCTCCCCCTGGAAATGACTTCTTATACAACTCTGGGAGCTGCCTAATAGAGACATTGAGTCACATAATGGAAATCCTGAATCATCACATGGAGGAGAGTCTTAATTTTGAGTAATTTTTTACTGTGACAAGGGTGTGAAATACAGTTTTTAAACATTTGAGATCTCTGGATTCTTTAGATATAGCAGTTAATCTTACTTTGATAAAAATACAGAGATCAACTTGGTGCTTTCTGGGAGTAGGAAATAAGAAAGTAAGGTTTGTGAATAGCCTGTGAATACTGAAGAATGGAACTGTTTATGAATAGAGAAGGCAAAATAACCAGATTCTCCACATCTTTAGTATTGATTAACACTTAGAGTAGAAGAGTGTATCCAGTGTTGTGCTATATACACACAAGGGATTATTACTGAGATATTAAGAATGATGAAGTAGGGAGTTGGGTGGTAGTGCAGTGGGTTAAGCGCACATGGTGCAAAGCGCAAGGACCGGCATGAGGATCCTGGTTTGAGCCCCTGGCTCCCCACCTGCAGGGGAGTCGCTTCAAAGGCAGTGAAGTAGGTCTGCAGGTGTCTATCTTTCTCTCCCCCCCTTTGTCTTCCCCTCCTCTCTCCATTTCTCTCTATGCTATCCAACAACAAAGACATCAATAACAACAACAATAAAACAAGGGCAACAAAAAGGAAATAAATAAATAAATAAAAAGTAAAAAATTAAAAAAGTTCTAAAAAAAAAGAATGATGAAGTAATCTTCTTCACCTCATCTTGAATGGAGCTTGAAGGACTCATGTTAAGTGAGATAAGCCAGAATGAGAGGATGAATATGGGATAATTTTATTCATAGGTAGGACTTAAGAAATAAGAGCATAAAGGGGAAACACAAAGTAAAAATTAAAATGGGTTCGTTGTACTGCACTAAAACAAAGGACTTGGGGAGAGAATGGGGGTCAGGGCATTAAGGTCCTGGTGCATGACAGTGAAAAAAGATCTAAGCCAGGGTAAGAGTGTTTTGCAGACACTTAGCTTGGTGAGGTGAGAAATTTGTTCATGTGTCAACAACTATACTGTAAACCATTAACCCCCCTCAATTATAAAGAATAGAAGTGTGGCTCTATTTGGGTGTATAGTATATTCTCTAAACATTGACTCTTTGTAACTTGGAGACATGGACATCTCTCCAGGCACTTGGGGATGTTCACTTGGGAAATGTCAGAACTCAAGATTGTAAAATTTTTGGAAGAGTTTATAATAGGCACAGAATGCAACATGGAGTATATAATTAGATCTTTCCCTTGAATTACAACCTTTATCCATACAAAACTGGAGACAATAGATGGTATTTATATGCAGGACATATTAATTACAGAGTAAGAGTAAGAAAAACACAGAGAAAATGATATAGTGCTTTTGTTACAATTGTCCTAGAAGAGAAGACATGCTTTAAAAAGTCTCTTAATTGGTGTCTGACTTTCTAGAGAAGAGATTAGGGGGATGGAAGAAGAGGAGAGCTGAACTACCCTGACATTAATATAGTGAAGAACATTCCTTAAGTCCTTCCTGAATAATTGGATCCCATAATAGGCATATCAATTTGCAAACCTTAAGTGAGATTGAATTTACAGGATTATTTTTTCCAGAGGCTACTGGGCCCCTGAGAGATATATTTATAGAAGTAGTTATTATGTATGGCAGGAGCTATTTGGGATAGCATGAACCCCTGACTACTCCCAATCAGAGATTTGGAAAATAAAAAGACATACACAAAAAGAAAGTATTTCTACTTTCAAATATCAGGAAGATAATTATTTATTAGTATACTGTTATCATTGGTTAAATTTAATATCATAATTATGTAAAATTAGATACATGGACACTATTTAAAAATGCAGTTAAGTAGGAGTTGGGCAGTAGCCCAGCGGTTAAGTGCACATGGCATGAAGCACAAGGACCGGCTTAAGGATCCTTGTTCAAGCCCCGGCTCCCCACCTGCAGGGAAGTCCCTTCACAGGTGGCGAAGCATGTCTGCAGATGTCTGTATTTCTTTTCTCCTGTCTTCCCCTCCTCTTTCCATTTTCTCTCTGTCCTATCTAACAACGACATCAATAACAACAATAATAATAACTACAACAACAATAAAAAACAAGGGCAACTAAAAGGGAAAATAAATTTTAAAAAATGCAGTTAAGCACAAAACACTTCTCAATTCTTTTTTTTTTTTTTTTTTTTTGAAATTGGATCTTGTCTCACACTCTTGTGATTTCATTGCTCCCAGATCAACTTTCTCAGCTTTTAAAAAGAAATTCTGATTGGTGGGGGGAAGATACCACAGCACTATAGCTTGCCCTGGGACCAGAACACTCCTATGTAGTCTAAGGGCTAAGTCTCTGTTTGTGTGCACTGCTAGGCATGCATCCTAATAGGTAAACTGTCTTCTGGTGCTCAACCAAACCACTAAATTTCTTCCTTCTGCCCTCTTTCTTTCCACCAGGATTATCATTGGGTCTGGGTGCCTTTAAGACAATTCCACTGCTCTTGCTAATTTTTTTTTTTTAAGAGAGATAGAATGGGAGACAGAGATGCCTGCAGCACTACTCCACAGATTGTAAAGCTTTCCTCCAACAGATGGAACTTGAACCCATATCATCTCACATGGTAATATGTATGCTCTACTGGATGTGTCACCAGCCAGTGCCCCAAATTTTCATAGTGCTTCTAGTCAAAAGAAGAATGTTGACTGAATTATTTACACATCTGATAGCCTTAGATTCTGAGAAAAAGTCTCTTCTGGTGCTGCTGATGGCATAGACTAAAGGAATTTGTTCAATATCTTTATTTAGTTTACTTGGAAAATGGGGATCTAAATGTTAGATGGGTAACTTCCTTAAGTTTTTCTTTAAGCTGTATAATTTCTTCAATGACAGTAACATTTGATGAACTATATCACAGACATAATTTATATGATTTTAGCTTTGTAACCTCAGCATGAATTTAACATTTAATTCCTACCTCTAGAGGACCAATGTGTTA
Organism: Erinaceus europaeus; assembly: GCF_950295315.1. Taxonomy (NCBI): domain Eukaryota; kingdom Metazoa; phylum Chordata; class Mammalia; order Eulipotyphla; family Erinaceidae; genus Erinaceus; species Erinaceus europaeus. The sequence continues at coordinate 26,042,365 of NC_080169.1, forward strand.
TAATACTGTTTTTTCTGAAACATTCTGTACAAGATTACTATGCCCTTGCCTGCATGCTCTGAGTCTTATCATAAGCCAGTAAACGACTAATACATCAGATTGAAAATGCAATATCTTCAGTGAAGTTTTTTTCAAGATGTGTCATTTACTCTACTGAGACTGTTTTTTCTTTCTTTTTTTTTTTAAAAACAGCATTTTTATTAGGGATTTAATAGTGACCAACTAGGGGGTAGAGTTCCATACCACAGCCGACACCAGAGTTCTGGGAATAGATTTTTGCTGATAATGGTCAACAAATTTTGTTCATGTGAGCATACCTTACTAAGCTTAAAGAAACATGAATATTGTCCTATGTATTAAAATGTTGAATATTCTGGGAAATTGAGCCACTATTGTTAAAACTGTGGAGAAAATAGAGGCTACTAAGAGCAAGGGATTAAAGACAATAGATTTTTTTGACATTATGGAGGACATCATGCATTTGCTTATAGGCTGGGAAAATAAACCAAATGACAGAGTGAAGCAAATTGGGGAAAAGTATGGCCAGAGTTAGGTGACAATGTACTATGTTTCATGGTTATACAGAGTAATTATAAGTATAGAAAATTCTCTCAAACAGTCCACAAAGCAATGTCTCTGCCAAAGTATAATTCTCAGACTCTTCACAAGACCAGGAACAGCAACAGCAAAAATGCAAAGTCTCAGGGTCACCCCAGTCTTCCTGAATGAGCAAGTCTGCGTGTGAAAACTCAGTCTGCCCATTAACCAGTCTTCAGTAATTCTGATAAAGGCTGAAGTTTGAGAACCACCATGCTAAAGTGTTCAGGAACTGGGAAGCAAAGATGTAGTTCATACAACTGTCTCCAATTTTCCAGACATCACCCCACCCCCAACCCTCAGCCCCCAATAACTTTTTTCCCACTCTATCCATAATATTGTTTCTTTGCTTTTTTTAAAAAATATTTTATTTATTAATTTAATGAGGGTGATGAAGAGACCAACAGTAAGAGCAAGAGAGTAAGAGGAACCAGAGCACTCAGCTCTGGCTTATAACAGTGCAGGTGACTAAGCCTGGGACCTCAGAACCTCAGAAATGAAAGTCTTTTGCATTACTTACACTATATATCTAGCCTGATAGTGTTTTTTTTTTCTAATTTTTTAAAGATGTGTTTGTTTACTTGTATGAAGGACAGAGACTGAGAGACAAAGAAATAAAAATCAGGTACGAGAGAGAGAGAAAGAGAGACTAGAGTACCACTCATCTCTGACATATATATGGCAGTGCAGAGCATGGAGCCTAATATCTCTGGGGACATTAAGCATGCAAGTCCTGTGCTGTGAATTGAGCTGTCTCCTCAGTCCCTATGTCTTCTCAGCCCCTATACATACACATTTCTCCTACCAACAATAACTAGTCCTTAATACAAGCTCAAGTGA